>NC_056746.1:668226672-668375491 GCF_019279795.1 Protopterus annectens
GTGTATGGATACTGACACCTACCACTATATTTCATATGTATTAATATATATATATATATATATATATATATATATATATATATATATATATATATATATATGTATGTATGTATGTATGTGTACATATACATACTTTCATATATGTACATTACCTTACATTATTATGTACAAGCTAACAATTAGCAGGGCTGTTACTGTTGACACTAAACTAGTATGGGAATACAGTTGTTCAAGCATTTTAAATCTACCTGACATGCTTTGGGTAGTACACATCCTATATTACCTTTATATTGATTCCTACTATTACATGTGATATTTATTTCAGCACTATGTTCTTGTATGAGAGTTATGGCTTAGTGGTAGGTCATACAGACTAGTGTTACCAAGGTCCTGGATTTGGAACTGACAGTAGGAATTTTTTCTTTCAAACTGAGTATAGGACCTGTCAATCAAAGTGCTGAAGGCACCTTTACGCAGTTAAAAGGGTTATTAAGTCTCACAGGAGTCAGGCTGTGTTGTAGATTGTGGTTGCTGCATTTATTTTCACTGTTTCCTGTAGTGAGTGTGTGTGAATACTGACACCTACCACTATATTTCACATGTATTAATATATTTATATATATATGTATATATATATATATATATATATATATATATATATATATATATATATATATATGTGTGTACATATAATACTTTCATATATGAACATTACCTCACATTATTGTGTACAAGCTAACAATTAGCAGGGCTGTTTCCGTGAACACTAAACTAGTGTGGGAATCCAGTAATTCAGGCATTAAAATCTACCTGACATGCTTTGGGTAGTTCACATCCTATATTACCTTTCTATTGATTCCTGCTATTACATGTTATATTTATTTTAGCACTATGTTCTTGTATGAGAGTCATGGCTTAGTGGTAGGTCATACAAGACAAGTGTTACCAGGGTCCTGGGTTCGAGACTGACAGTGGGGATTTATTTTTCTTTCGAAATGAGTACAGGACCTGTCAATCAAAAGTGCCAAAGGTACTTTTAAGCATTTAAAACCAGGTCTGCGCTCGTTTGTGTGGAGCTCACGCATGCGCACCGCCAGTTAGCTTGTCGGCGCGTCGCGCAAACGGTGTGCGCTGGGTTACACCTTAATTGGCTAGTAACACACATGTTAAACATAGCACAGCTAGTTGCACACAGTTTGAGCCTGTTAAACCAGTCCTTAGCTATGGGCAAGCAGTTTGCAGTTTGTGAAACACTACTTGGCTACGGGCACTCTGTCTCACTGCAGTTTAGCTATCAGTACATTTCTAAATATTTTTATTATTGTATTACTTGAAAACATATGCTCCATTTCATTCCATTTTACAAAAGGGAATACTTTTACATTTGTACAATACTGTCAGGGGCCTTTTTAGTGCTTATTTAAAAAAAAAAAGGGTTGTTGTGTGGGCTCGAACCTTGCCTGCCTGCTCTCAAGCCGACAACTCTACCGCTATGCTATTACTTCTTGGCTTACTTTGCATATTTAGTTTTTATATCCTTTTCCACTGATTGCTAACCGCAGTTGCACTAGTAGCACACCCGCGCACACGAGCGCACACAGTAGCAAACATTTACGGGGTTTAAAAAAAATAAAACATATTTTATTTTCATTTTACAACATCTGTTCATTTTTTACATTGCTGGTCTGTGGGGGCATGTGTTGTGTAGTGTGGTTATTCACAGTTCCATGTCTTCCCTCGTGGCTGTTTACTTTCAGCCATTCTAGACTTCTGGGGGTGTGTCTACGGACACGCCCCCTACTCTCTTACATGGACCGTGTAAGAGTTACAGTGTGATTCAGCATGCCTCTTGCACCTCATGCATATGCATGACATGCTGACATCACACCGTTTAACTGCAGCCTCCATGTAAGAGTTATAACTCATACACGGAGGCTTCCTGAATCCTGCCCTTAGAGTAGACTTAGTGGAAAACTTTATGGCTTTATGTGTGAGGAAATCTGCTTTATTTTATTAATATGAATGTTGTGTTTTCAGGATAATGCAATGAAGTTTGTACAATTGTTGTTAGAGCCATAGCTGGCTCATTTAGCACCCAGTGCCAGTCCCTGAAGTACTGTTCCCTTACCCAAGTAAAGAGCTAAAAAAGGATTTTGCTTCGGCTTTGTAGAAAGCTGATTGGTCCTTACCAATTGGCTTTCTAAAAATACATGCCTTGTCTCTGCTCTAACTTAAGAACAAAAAAAAAGAACTTTAAATTTGTAGAAAGCTGACTGGTCCTTTCCAGTTGTCTTCTTGCAAGTCCAATCCCCCATCCTCTTTTCAACTAAAAATAGACTTCAGCTTCATAGAAAGCTGACTGGTCCTTGCCAAATTGATTCTTACAAATCCACACCCTCCTCCTCTCTTCAACTAAATCAGCTTCCTACAAATCCACACCCTCCCCCTTTCCTCATTTAAATCAGATTACTACAAATCTACACCCTTCTCATCTCTTCAACTAAATCGGCTTCTTACAAATCCACTCCCTCAACCTCTCTTTATCTAAATCAGCTCCCTATAAATCCACACCCTCCCCCTTTCTTCATTTAAATCAGCTTCCTACAAATCCACACCCTTCTCATTTCTTCAACTAAATCGGCTTCCTACAAATCCATGCCCCCAGCCTCTGCTCTTTAACTGAAGAGCTGAAAAAAGGCTTTTGGCTTCCTACATATACACTTCCATTTCAGAAATGAAAAAAAAAGATTAAAATGCAGGAACTCTCGACTGAACCCATTACAGTTTGCACCCAGTGAAGTTGCCACTTTAGCTTCATCCTTGCTATGCTACTGACTGCTAAATTAATTTTGTATGTGACTGCTGGTAAGATTTTGCTTTGTACTTAGATGTCAGAATTCTTTTTTATGTTGCTGCAAGCATGGTTTGACAAGGGACTTAGTTACTAAGCCTGCAAATGTATAGTAATACATTCACTTTGGAGGATGTTTTCAGTGCTTTGCTGGGGGGTTAATGATGATTAGGTTTTGTTAATGTAATTCAAGTTTCACTAGGGATACTCCTGTACATCATTTCAGGTGAAGACATAATGCAGTAACAAGGATGCAAACAGATAACCTCACCCTTAAAGAGAGTTGCATCCTCATGGGGGGAAGATCTCAGGACACATGGCAAGTGTCTGTTTGGAAAGGGGTCCCAACACACGCTGAAAGATCTAAGATGTGGAATTAAGTTGCTTTGGATATAAATGCAGTTGGGGAGGAACTATACATTGATATAGTGCAGAATAAGAGTCAACGGTATTGTGGGATGTGTCAAAGCAAAGACTAGGCAGAATGCAGTTGCCCATAGCAGTACCAATGGGGATCACCTACAGTCATGCCTATAACTCCTGATGAGGAATATGTTCTTTCCATATGGGAAGATGATTATGACACTGATGAGAATGCCACAGGCATAATCAGAGATGGTGTAGACAACGTTAATCACTTAGCTCAGTGCAAGGACAGTCAGCCAGTCAGGAAGGTTAGTGAACTCCTCAAGGTAAATTCATACAATGAAAATCACCGCCAGGTTAAATGGTTACATATAACACATATAACGTAAGACTATTCTTATCAACAGGTAAATGTTCCATTTCTGCCCATCAGGAAAGCAGTCTGAGTGTGCATGCTAAGTGTCATATACACCTTATTAGAAAACATTTATTACTGTGTTCTAAGCTGTTAGTAATAATATTATCTACAAAAGAAACAAGCAGTTCCTCATCTCACCATCAGGAATGTGTCGATAACAGAAGGACTGTTGATGATGATAACATAATAGTTATATTTATAATACAGCCTGAGGACAGTGGCACACAGTCACCAAGCAAACTGGCAACATCATACACCTCACAGCAGGTACATAATTCTGCAGGAAGTGTGACTGTGTTACACAGTCAGGAGATGAGGTGATTAAATTGCACTGGAGCACCTTCAGAAAGGCAGTGTGATCTCAGAGGTAGCAATGTCAACTGTAACACATATGTAAAGGGGTGCCAGGTGCAGGAACATATCACAGCTTCCTCCAGACATGTGAAAAGTATTGGTTGTCGAGCAGTACATGTGTGGGGACATTGTTCAGGCTCAGTCTACTGCTACAGAGAGACAGCTTGAGTTGGTCAGTGTACTGCAGGGTGTACTTGAAGATTTACATCATTATACATTCATAGGAGGTTACTAGGATATTATAAGCCTAGCCATGTTACGCTTTTGTTCCCTTATTTACCAAGTGGTATGCTGTATATTTGCAGCATAAGGCTATGATCAGCACTGACTGTCCTTATCCAAGAGGGACATAGGTGACACCCCTGCTTTAAATTTATGGTCTCCCATGCAGTTGTCTAAGTTGCACTGAAATAGGGTCATTGAGGAGCTCTTTTTTATGTGAATTGGGAGTTTCTTCCAGAGGAGTAGCAATATCTGGGAGACATATCTGTCTCTCCAGCATGTTCTATTAATGTTGCAGTCTAGGCTAAGATTCCTACAGTGAGAGAATCTTGTCCCATTTGATTTGTGGATGTGCAGCATTTCCATTAGGGCAGGGTCTGAGACTGCTCTGTAGGCCAGGCACAAGTCACTTCTCAGCAGCCTATAAGATGTAGAGTACAGTGACAGGGCCTTCAGTCTGTCCATGTAGGTCACATGTTGAAGGCCCTGAGTTTTCATGGTGAGAAACCTTTGAGGTCTCTCCAAATGCTGCAGGTGTCTGGTGAGGTACATGCAGAAGGGAGTGTTGTACTGTATTAGTGGTCTGATGAGCAATGAGTTCAGGGGCAGTCTGAATGTGATACCCTTACTTATGACATGTGCAACATTAAAGGCCTTCCTTACCACTGTGGACACATGGTGATCAAAATTAAGGTTGCTATCAACCTGTGTTCACAAATCTCTCACCACAGGGTTTGAGCTAAGGGGGGTATTGTTAATACTGTAATTTGCAGGGACTTCCCCTTTGCTCAAAAGGATGATAACTCATTTTTGCCAGTGGCTTTGGCAGCAGTCATTTATCTGTGTAAGCCCTTTTTTGTAGTATGTCAACATTGTTGGGGGACTCAATGATTGCATCCAGTTTGCAGTCATCAGCAAACTTGGTAAGCCACAAGCCATCTATTTTCAGCTGGACTTCTGAGAAATATATTCCAAACAGTAGGGGGCCCAGCACAGATCCTTGTTGTACACCACTTGTAACTGGTCTGCTAATAGAGGTGGAATCCCCAACTCTGACTGTATGTGTTCTGTTGGTGAGCTGGACGGCTACCCATCTAGTGACATATGGGTTAGTTCTCAGCTGGGTGAGTTCCTCAATGATGCCTGAGGGGGGATTGTGTCACCAGCCTTGGCTAGGTCAAGATAGGCTGTATGTGTTGTTTATTCTTCATCCAGGGATTTAGTGATATTCTCAAAGAAGGCCATCAGGTTTAATAAGCATGATCTACCCTTAACGAAGCCAAATTGGGTCAAGTCAACAGTTTGAAGGTCACCTATGTCCTTGATGATAAGGCCCATGATACTGTCCATGGCCTTGCAGATAAGGATGGTTAGGCTTATGGATTTGTAGTTCCCAGGGTCAGCTGATGGGTCCCATTTGTACAAGGGAATTACTGTTGCTGTTTTCCACTCTGATGGGACAAAGGCAGTATTTAGACTGTGTTTGAAGAGAATATCAAGTGATTCCATTAGGTCCTGCTTTAGACCATTTAGCAGGCAGACTGGGATGTTATCCGGCCCCACAGAGGCTGTGTCTTTGGCCATGGAATGTGCAGTTATGATCTGCTGTTTGGAGATACTAGGTAGAGGACTGGTGACAGGTATGATTTGGGTATGTCTGTTGGGGACATTGGGTGAAGTTTGCCCCAAATCTGTCTGCTATAAGGTCGGCAATGTCCTCATGGTCAGTATGAGTGGTACCATTCACTACTAGTTCAGCACAAAACTGGACCTTCCCTTTTAGATTTTTGACATAGCTAAATAATGCCTTGTGATTATCCTTGGCTAGGGATGCTAGTTTAGCTTTGTAATTAGTTTTAGAGGACTTTACAAGATCGCTAATTTGCTTGTTCAAGCTGTGGAGGGTGTCGTTCCTCTACTGAGTCAGTTCCCTCTTGTTCATAGACATTAGTTTCTTCCTCTTGTTGAGTAATCTATGTATGCTTGATGTCCACCAGGGTGGCTTGTTTTTTTGTGAGGATCTTGTTTTGATCCATTCATTTACAGCTGATTCTATACATTTGTATAGGTGTTTATACAGGGTATTTGTGTACACTTCTGTATAGGATTCATTGTTGGCAGTAGTAGCAGGGGTTGATACTATTTATGCCATCACTTATGAGTCTATAGTTTTATTTGGAGAAATGTTTCATCCTTTTTGCCCTTGAGGGGGGTCAGTTATGATTGTTACTTCAAACAAGACTGATTTATGATCGGACCTTACCAGGGAGAGCAACACACAGGGGATAGTGCAGAGATCCCCTGTGTTGATGAGTTCTATGTGTAGGACATTCAAGCCCCTTGTGGGGATGAAGACTATCTGTTCTAGAAAATTTGTATTAACAAAGAGCAGGAACCTTAGGGTGAGAATGTTTGTGCTCATATGACTCCCAGTCAAGGGAAGGATAGTTGAAATTACCCATGACCGAGCTGTTTGACTATATAGTGAGTGACTCAAGTAAGTTCAGGTAGGCAGAGTGGTTCTCGTGGTTCATGATGGGAGACCTATAGCTAACAATGAGGAACTCTAGGGAGTCATACTTGTCACTCGTCTGGTCAAGATAAAACAAGTGAACCTCTGTGGGTTCTGTTCAAGCAGCTTTATTACATGCAAACACATCAGGATTGAGTCTTAATAACTTTAACTTAGATAAACTTATAAACAAACTAGCTGCCACACTCATTCATGCTCACTCTCTGGCTGCACTCTCAAAATGGCACTGAAGCTAGCACATGCTTGCTATTTATATGCATGTGCTGTCCTTGAAACATTTCTTAAAGGTCCAACACACACACTATTCTACATCCTCCCTCTTTGAGAAATGGTCATGCATTATTGACATCAATTGACATGCAATTAATACAAAATAATTATTTGTCATACAATTATACAGAACTAAATATATATAGACAATTACAGTATCTCCAGGTTGCTGTGTATTTCACATTAGGTCTGGAAATATGACCAAATTATGTGACATATAAATTAGAACTAGGTCTAGCAACTGGGACTGTCTCTAGTGAATGTTCAACTTTGGGGACATCAGGAACATCATCAGGAATGGAAGTGCAAGTTAAGACACGTTCTGCAACAGGAACATTGACTGGATAGCTCTGAGATCTAGAGTCTGTATCTTAGGAACAATGCTGTAATGTCAAATCTGATACAGGAAAAAGCTGTCTGCTATTTCTCCTGTACTCCACACCCTCAGATTCTATGAAGTAGGATCTTGGTTCGACACATATACCTGCTATTTGACAATCCGGTCAAAACTTTTTGCCATTTGTATCCTCACCATCTCTCATCCTTTCAATGGATGAAGAAATCTGATCATTTATCATAACTGGACTTCTGTAAAGAATGCTTTCTAGATAGTTGAGCTTTGATTGTTCTGTTATTTTTAGTTTTAGGCCTCAGCAAACTGGAACTGATAGGCAATATTGTTCTGATTTGCCTAGATAGAGGCCTCTGAGCAGGTGAGCCAAATATATCATCAAGTGGTATGTTTCTGAGATTGAGTAAGTTCAAAAAGACATCAGTATTATCATGCTTTGACTTGTCTGATAATTGCTTTGCACTGTGTACTGCACGTTCATCTAGTCCACTTGACTGTGGGTATCCTGGACTACTAGTAATATGTACAAAGTCGCATTCTTTTGCAAATTTCTGAAACAACTGACTGGTAAATCAGGTATCATTGTCAGAAATAACTCTGTGTGGACTGCCATAGACTGAGAAATGATGTTTCATCTTGATGATAACAGCAATGGACATTAGGTTAGGTAGTAAATTGATCTCAAACCAGTTCAAATAAGAGTCTACCAACACTAAGCAATGCTGATTGTTCCACTCGAATATATCGATGGCTACTGTTGACCAAGGTAGTTCAGGAACTTGACTTAGTTGAAGTGGTTCTTTTTGCAAATGCAGTTTAGTACTATTGCATACTGAATAAGATGAAAGTACTCAATCAATGTCTTTTGCTAGAGAAGGCCAAAATATTAGCCCTCTCACCCTTCTTTTAGAAGATTCGGAACCTGGGTGACCATGATGCAAAATCTGGATATATTCACATTGTAAGGACGCAGGAACAACAATTTTAGGACCTTTGAAAATAATGCCATCTTCCATCAACATCTCAGCTCTGTAAGGAAAATAAGTTTGCACTTCTTGTGGTACACTAGATTGCTTTGATGGCCATCCAGCATTAATGTAGTGGTTGTGCTTTTGCAAAACTGGATCAGTCTTTGTGTGATCTCTCAGCTCATCAAGTCTTGTGATAGAAAAATTATGCACTTCCATGACATCAAAGTCAAAATTCTCTGCATTAAGCTGTTCCATTGTATTTCTGGGGATCTGGATAAGGTATAAGCCAGATAAAGAAGTTTGCCTTTTGTTTAGAACTTTTTAAAGTTGCACTTTTGGAATTTGAACATCATTCTTTGTAATCTCACTGGAACTGAATGGATAAGTTTCTTTAATATAGTGACTAGAGGTTGGTGATCAGTTTCAATCTGAATAGCTCGACCAGAAATATAATCATTAAAATTTGAACATGGAAGTATAATTGCCAAAAGTTCTTTCTCAATTATATAACAATTCTTCATCAAACCTCATGACCCTAACTAATTAGGCTGGTTCACGTAAGTATTTAAGCATTGGTCTTAAAGTAAAAGCACTATTTAAACCTGGTGGTATATGTGCTCTCATTCTAAGTACCCCATGCATCTCCTCATTTTCTGTTAAAAGTTTAACATCACCCCATGTAATGGTGAATAAATAATTTTTAAAATCATAAATATAAATCTATGACTGCTCCCTTTGCCTAAAATATGCTTAGAGTAATGTCAGTGATTAAAATACATAGAATCATACCTGTCAACTGTCTAGAATTTTACTGAATGCCTAGATTTTGCCTCATATTTTTGGTCTGCTCCTGATAAATGTGGTTTTCTGGCAAATCAAGGACTGAAGTCACTAAATAATGACATACTTTTGAGTCTCATGCTTCATGTCCTTCAGAAAATACATGCTAGTACAAAACCTGTTAATCTAGCAACTAAGTTTATAAAAATAATGATTAAAATCTGTCTGTCATTTTAGGCCCCCCACCCCATTATTTTTGGCTTTGTCCTCAATTCTTGCACACAGAGATTGAGAGATTTGATGGGAATAACGGAAAATAAATCAATAAAATGAGAGGGGGGGATGATCTACAGACTGCAGTGAAGACTACTTTAGTATTTACAGGTATAGGAAGGCAATGCATCCTGACAGTTCCATCTATGGGCCATACAAACTCACTAAAGCATAAGCTGTTATGGATCTTCCAAGAAAAGTACATCATGCCAAGAAATCGTTAAGCCAAAAGCAAAAGTATTCGTCTTCATCAAATGCAAAGTACATATAAAATGCATGATTTTGCCTTTTATAGTGCTTCTATTCATGGAATGGAAATGCATCAAATATCAACTAAAACTCGCAAACAAGAGGGCTTATTAGCATAAGACATTCTACACCATTTCTCATTTAAATCTTATTAGCTCTTCATTTGAATACATTCATTGAAAGCTGCTGTGCATAACCACAACTGGCCTCTGTGAATTACAATGAAGCTGCATTCAGCAGCAACCTTCATAAACCGCCTTTATGCCTAAGTGTAATGACTATAAATACCCCACTGTAATATATTATAATCCACACAAACCCAGAATTAAATTTTTTGCTAAAATTTTACAAAAAAAAAATAGCATATCTTCTTAACTGTACAACCTAGACATACATTGTTAGAACACTTTTTTAACCCCACACAAGTTTTCACGACAGCAATAAATTCCTCTCTGAGTGCATGTTTATAGAGATATGAAAACAGATGCTTGAGCATAAAACTAGCAATATAAATAACACTCAAGAGCTCTCAATTTGCATAATTTACAGTAAAAATATCAATGGCAGTTTTCTTCAACAACAATCAAGACCTGATGCCATGCAATAGTCTGTAATTCTCTTGGGTTTTGAAGCATTAAATAGAAATGGAAACAGTGTTTATTTTTCTAATTATTATCAAACAGCTAGCAATATCTACAGTGTAGTGTGATGTAAATGAACATTGGCAATGACTTTTCCTGTACCCACCACTGATTTCATGAATATAAATATGAAAATATGAATAAGTGATACCAATTTCTCTACTGAAGAACATGTTAGATTAATAATTGCCATGCCATTTTAAGTACTTACTCTTTCCAATGTTGCTTGTTATTAGCTGGTAAGTTGCTTACTCACTTAGTTAAAGAAGCCAGACCCACAAAATTTCTGGGCACTATAAAGAGCTATGGGTATTAACTAGAAGTATACATAAAGCACTATAGACTAGAGTGAGTTAATTTGAAATGAAACCTGGAGTTCTATTTAAGAAATTTAAATTCTTACATGGTATCAGTACCATCACTAGGATGAGACAAGAGGGGCAACTGTTCTGGTTGCAAAGAGCTAGGGAGTGTGATCAGCCAATCTCAATCTTTCCTTAAAAGTCGGTACTGCATTTGTGGTCAAAAGTGAGCATTACAGCACTCTGTGTACAGTCTAAACAGTTTGTTACAGTTTAAAAAGAAGAATTTTTCTTTTTAACTAAAATATATGTGCCATAGTGCTTGGTGCAGGGAAGGTATAAACAGTAGCAACTGTTTGCTATATTTTAGCAGACAGTTTGCTACAATTCAAAAGAAGAATCTTTTATTTTTGTAATACAAAATGTTGAAGGATGGTTTGGGGTAGGGCACAGAAACAAGACCTGAATGATTGTTATGGTGTGTGTGTGTGTGTGTGTGTGTGTGTGTGTGTGTGTGTGTGTGTGTGTGTGTGTGTGTGTGTGTGTGTGTGTGTGTCATGCATCTGGCCACCTGGCTGGTGTGTCGGTAGAAGGGACACCAATTTTTTTTTTTTTTGTTCACTTGAAGAGTTGAAGGGATGGGGCACTAGTTGAACCAGCTATGCTTCTGTGTGGTATAATAACCTTAAGTGTATTTACTTTAATGTCAGAATAATACTTGATACCTTTCATATAGTAAAATTTCCATGCATCATTCCACATATTGCCTTATATCTTACATGCACCTGACTTATATTAAGATATCATACAGCTCCAGGAGTACAAACATAAGCATTCATTTTCAGTGTGTGCAGTATGAGATTCTTTGCACAACTCGGTGCAAACATAAGAATTCAGCTACAATGGGGGCAATATGAGATTCTTTGCACTACTCTTGACTTCATTTTTACAAAACATTTGCAACAGAAACATAACTCATACGTGCTTGAATGCATACACACATGTATACACAGACACACACACACACACACACACACACACATACACACATATTTGTGTGTGCGTGTGTATATATATATATATATATATATATATATATATATATATATATATATATACACCCTACACTGATTGACTACATTACAATAACCACAAAACAGTGGCAGACCACTTTGCAATTAAGCCATGATAAAGGACATATTATTATCCCAGGGATAAAAATTCAAAGGGGAATATTGCAGGGTGACACTCTGTCACTGTTGCTATTCTGCCTTTCCATTAATCCATTAAGCTGTTTACTTAACAGCTTAGGCCATGGCTACAATTTGCTTCTAGAAAACAACACAGTCTAATGGCTTCTCATTTTCTCTTTGTCAATGATTTGAAACTGTATAGCTCATCAGATGAGGAACTGAAAGCACAGGTGCAGGTTGTTAAAACTTTTTCAGATGATATTGGAATGTCATTTGGTCTTGATAAATGTGCAAAAGCAACCTTTAAAAAAGGAAAACTGCAGCACCAAGAAAATATCAGTTTGGGACAAGAATGTGATATAAAAGAACTTGAGCAAGAGGGAGTGTATAAATACTTGGGAACTGACGAAGGATCGGCAATAAAACATGAACAAATGCAAATAAAGCTCAGTAAGGAATACTTTAAAAGACTTAATTAATCCTGAAAACAGCATTGACATCTAGGAACAAGATCCAAGCCATAAATCAATGTGCTCTTCCTGTCCTAACATAGTTTTGGAGTGATTGACTGGCCCCAAAAAGTGTTGGATAGATTGGAAAGTAAAACAAGAAGGATGCTTCATGCTTACCAAATTATTTATAAAAATCAGTGTATACCAAGATTATATCTCCCACTCTGAAGGAGGGATGGGCCTCCTTGAAACTGATTACATGTATAGATCTACATTCATGGGACTCCACACATATCTGCAGACCTCACAGGATCCAAATGTAGTGAAAGTTTTGAAACATGAGGTGAATAAATCTAAGATGACATCTCTGCTTAATTTAGCAGAAGCGTATAGACATCAAGCAGGAATGAAAATTATACCAGAAGTAGATAAAAACCAGGTAGCAACTAAATGTGCTAAAAACAAAAAAGAAAGAATATAAGGTGAAGGACAAGATGGGAAGGCAAGAAATGTGGAAAAAAACATAAATATAGTTGCAAGTATAGAAAACTTCTGGAAGAGCCTCATGTTGATCAAGAATGAACACAGGAATGGTTAAGGAGAGGTGAATTCACATCAAGAAATGAAAGGTTAATATTGGCAGTCCAAGATAGTGGGGTACATACACGTTGGTTTACAAAGTCCATTGAACATATGGGAGAAACAGACATATATAGGTTTTGTAAAACTGAATTGGAAACAGTCACACACCTTTGGAAACAGTGACACACCTTGTTGCTGGTTGCGATGCACTAATGGCAGAGGGACTGTATACTGAAAAGCATGATAATGTGCCGCGACTGTTACACTGGAGATTGTGCAAACATTATGGTATTGAAGTGGCTAAAAAACACTAGAAACATGAGCCACAAAGAATCATAGAAAATGATGAAGTTTATATCACATGGGATCACCTAATGCCAACAGTTCAAAAGATAGACATTAGAAAACTGGATATAGTGGTCCAAGAAAAGAAGACAAAAGTAGCATTGATCATTGAAATCGCCACTCACAGTGACTACAGTGTATTGCGTACAGAAAGACACAAAGTCAAAAAATATCTGGATCTGCAGGCAGAAATAACAGCCATGTGGAAGAAAGATACCCAGACTGTTCCAGTAGTAGTAGGAGCAACTGGTCTTATAAAAAATAATTTGCAATCGTATTTAGATGTTACCAATTCATGTAACACCATACAAATTGCAGAAGGAGTCATTACTGGTCACATTGTGGGTGCTCCGAAGAACACTTTTGGCTAATGTCAAAGAGTGAAACAATACTAATTTCATGAATTTTAATCGTACTTTGACTTAGGAATGGGGTCATTTCCCATCATGGTATTAGAAACCCAAAAGACTTGGAGAAATTAAAAAAAAAAAACAAACACACACACATATTTGTGTGCTTGTGTGTGTGTGTTTTGTGTGTGTGCATGTACATATATATATATATATATATATATATATATATATATATATATATATATATATATATAAAGATAAAATGACCATATTTCATTATATCAGCATTAAAAAGATTGATAAAAAAGGTTGACAACAGCAATGCCATTGATCACAAAATAATAGGAAAAGGGCATATTTCTCAGTCCTTTTATTAATTTTATCTCACACAGGTGTAAGTCAGTTTTCCTGCTGACCAAATTAAAGCAGGCAGGAAAGCTGACAAATTTTGCACTAATCAACCAGTTTACTAGTATCTATATTGCTTACTATCAGATGCACAATAACAGCTAGTTCAGTTTTGGAGATATCTAAACAAACAACATACACTTGAGCAAGTTTTACCTGCACTGACCAGACTAGTGTTTTTTAAGGATTGTCATTTACTTTATTTGTTTATAAATTGTCATATTGGTGTACATATGTAACAATCATTTCTGTACTCAAGCTGTAAATTAGCAGCAGTTGCAGAAGAGGAAATGTGAGTATCCCAAATGCAATACTGTTACGCAGCACAATATACATATAGCAGCAGATAGATAAACAAATTTGCAATTTTCCTAAAATAAACTTGATAAATTAATAAAATTCTGGACCGGACAGAGTCGTCTGTAAGTGTTATCAGAGATCTCATCCAAATAATGTCAGGTCAGTTGTCTTCAGTAATGAAATAAACTCCAAACCAAAGGATAAAAAGGTTACATGGACAAACCACTCAATAAAAACTACAGGAAAGACCCAGCCAAGCTACAGCCCTCACTGTGTAATACCCTAAACTTCCTGTAGGGCAGGCCAGTGGGATATATGCAAATAACCCCGTAAGGGTATACCAATGTTTCATCTACCTGGCTGCTTAATGCCCATTACTTTTTACTTTTTAAGTCTTTATGATTACATTCAGTCCATTAAAGTCAAAACCCACTAGCTGTAGACATGACATGTTGTGGCCTATTTAGACCTTTCCAATATAGCATAACAGGATGGTTTCTCTGCACTTTAGATACACAAAATTTAAAATCAAGCCTGATGTCCTTAAACATTAGGATATCTGCAAAATGTCCCAAGTAATAATAAAAACAAAGGGCAAAAAATTCACACAGACAAGGCATTCAGTAAAAACTTCAAGAAAGATCCAGCCAAGCTAGAGTCCACATTGTGTAATACCTCATGGGCTTCCAGTACACTTGGCCTGAATGTACTTATAAAGACTTTTCACTTATGAAAAACATTTTGGAAATCCCTTCATGTTAATAAAAAAGAAAACAAAAGTCTAAACCCAGATGATCTGACTATAGTGCATTAACAGAATCTTTCTTGTTGTAAACTAAGCTGTGAAATAATAATAATAATAATAATAATAATAATAATAATAAATAGTAATCATTCAATATCCTACACTATGAAAACAACAAGCAAAAATGGGGGGGGAGGTGTGAAACAAACTCCATAAAATATGAGTGAACATCTAAATAAATCAAATAAATTAATTCAAACCAGGAGTAATGAGGCTTTTAATGCCAAAATCCAAGACCTAATTCCTAAAGTGTTATTGGATTTAACATACCATTACACCATGGTAATGTTTTTGGTTATTTTAGCCATATTATTTGGCTTCAGAATATTTACCTAACTGACTGACTTGTCATGCTTTTTTTCTTATTGGTTACCGTGTATTGATTCTTATGGACAAACGTCCATTTAAATTGAGCTTTTCCACTTGTATGTACAAATATTCAAATCATGTTGTCCTTAAATGTGACTGTTATCTAGAATATAATAATTCCTCTGTTTTATGTGTATCAAAACACATTGCTAAAGCCTTTATAGCTGAAATGGTTGCCTGTGGCTGGAATAAATCTCCTTTTTATGATATAACTCTTTAGTGCTGTCTTTTCTAATTTGAACTATACCTATATCTATCAATATATTTGTGTATATTTGTGTGTATAATATATATATATATATATATATATATATATATATATATATATATATATATATATATATATGTACACACACACACACACACACACACACACACACACACACACACACACACACACGCACACACACACACACACACAAATGCAATTTACCATCCATTGATCCAAACTGCATTTGAAGAATTCCAGTGAAGGACTCTGCTTAATGTGAATAGAATTCCTGTTCCAAAGAAGGGGCAATCTCTGATACACATATCTGTCTCTCCAGCATATTGTGTTTGAGTCACTGACTAAGTTTAGATCCCTAGGTTAGGTTGACATTTGTACTGTTTGACTTGCAGAGGTGCAGCAACTCTATCATGGCTGAACTTGTGACTGCCTTGTAGGTCACCTCTTAATATTTTTTAGGACACAGAGTAAAGGGATAGGGCTTTTAGTCTATCGCCATAGTTCATGTTATTTACACCCTGTATTTCCTCTGTGAGGAACCAATGAGGTCACTCCAACTACTGTAAATGCCTAGTCAAGTACATGCCAAATGGCACACTGTACTCAATTATTGGTCTAATGAGGGCTGAGTACAGCAGGACTATAATTTCATTGGATCTGGGTGCATTACTTTGCTTATACGTTGTGCCATGTAAAAGGATTTCCTCACCACTGTGGACATATGGAGGTCAAAGTTCAGGCTACTATGTATCTGTGTACCTAGATCTCTCACCTCTGAGTCTACTCTAAGGGGTGTGCTATTGCTATTGTAATTTGGAGGCATATTTTACTTCCCAAAGGTTATAGTAGTACTTTTTTTTTTTGCATTTAGTTTTAGGTCATGGTTCTGCCACCAATCATTTGTCTGATCTAGGCCCTCCTGGAGGATATTGATACCTATAGGTAATTCAGTGACTGTCCCCAGCTTACAGTCATCAGCAAACTTTGTCATCCAGAGTCCTTCCACATTTGCCGTGACTTCAGAGAAGTATATTCTGAGCAGGAGTGGTCCCAGTACTGAGCCTTGTCACACACCACTAGTAAATGGCCTCTTACTAAATTTGGAGTCACCATTGTAACCACATATCCTGTCCATGAGCCAATTGGATATCCATCTGGTGACATAGGGATTTATGCCTAGTTTTGTGAGTTTATTTATAATATCTGAGTGGAGAATTGTGTCAAATGCCTTGGCCAGGTCAGGGTAGGTGGTATGTATTGTTTTACCCTCATTCATGGCCTTAGTGACTTTTTTAAGGAAATCCACCAGATTGAATAGGTATGACCTGCCCTTGACAAAGCCAGAGTGGTTCAAGTCAAGTGTTCAGAGGTCTTCCATGTCATTATTTATCTGGTCTATGATTATTCTTTCCATGGCATTACATATGAGACTAGTCAAACTTATGAGTCTGTAATTTCCTTAGTCAGTGGATGGTCCCCCTTTATGCAGACGGATGACTGTTGCTGTCTTCCGTGCTATGGAGAAAAAGCCAGTTTGGAAGCTGTGGTTACATACAGATCCTAATGGGCCTGATAAGTCCTGATTTAAGCTGTTTAAGTGGCAACCTGGTATATTGTCAGGCACCACTGAAGCTGTGTTTTTAGCTTTAGAGTGTGCAGTGGCAACCTGCTCTTTCATGATAATTGGCAGTACAGCGGTGGAAGGTATTTTTTTTGTGGAGAAGTGGAAGTGATAGGGAGGTGAAATTTGAGCTTTATTTGCTGGCCAGCAAATTTACTATGTCTTCCAGCTGAGTATAGGTGATGCCATCTACAACTAATTCTGCACATTGTTAGGTGTTGCCCTTAAGATAGTGGACATAACTGAAAAATGTCTTATGGTTATCTTTACATTTGGAGGCTATTTTTACTTCAAAGTCTGTTTCAGTGACTTGACTAGTACCCTGATTCATTTATTTAGATTAATGAGGGACTTATTTCTTTGTTGTGCACATTCACTCTTATTTCTCAACAAGATTTTCTTTCTTTTGTTGTACAACCTATTAATACTAGGTGTAGATCAATGTGTGTGTATGTACCTTTAAGAAGCTATCCAAGGGCTTGCACACATGTATAAATACTGAGCATGAGCAATCTAAACTGCCATTTTGTAGTAAGCTGTTGAGATGTAAGCATGTATGTATGTAAGGTCTGTGTTAGCAAGTTTGTTTGCATTTTATGATGATGCTATCCATCCTGATGTGTTTCTATGTATTAAAGCATCTAAATGAAATACCTTGCCTGCCTGTCATCTATGTTAGAGACAGATGAGAGACATGGTGTCAGAAGCGACATGTCTAATGGGCATGAAGTTAGAGACGACATGGCTAAAATGACTTAAGGCGCTTGCTTGGGACTGGTGAAATATAGAGGAGTGAGTCATCCCTAAAATGTACATACTTCGCAAAGCAGGTCAGAAACAAATTTCAAATATTAAAACTTGCTCAGCACTATTTCTTATTTATGAAATATGAAATGAGGCATACAGAAAGTTCTAAATGATATTTGCATAAACCGATGTGTACGATGTTGATAAAAATATTTGAATTACTATGGAAAATCTTTTAAATAAAGTCCAAATTGCATAAAGGGAATGACCACATTTTCACAAAGCATGTATTTTTCATATTAAGCAAAGATATCTGAGTGTATAAAGTCTTTGCATGTTTGTGCAGTGTTACAGTAAAGATATTTCACAAAGTACAGCCATTACAGGCATATTTCGCAGAATACAGCCATTACAGAATATATTTTGCAAAGTACATTATTTCAGAAAGTTTGTTGTGTATTTGAATGTTATTACAAGCTCACAGAACAGTTTGTTCATACATAATTGCAATGGCCATATTTTCAGTGGGTTTGTGTACATATTTTTGTGAGCATGGCAGCTGGATTTCAGAAACCCAATGCACTTGTGTTTGACAGTAATATTGCTGAGCACTGGAGAGTGTTTGAACAAGAGTATGACATTTTCATCCAGGCTGCATTTTCTGATACAGATGACCATACAAAGGCATTTATTCTACTTAGTTTAGCTAGGCCAAAAGCCATTGAAAGGGAACATTTATTTGTGTATGGAGGGGAGGAAACAGTCATGTTGTTGTATAGGCTGAGTCAAGGGAGGACCCAGAGTGCTTGAAATGTAAATTTAGAGAAATATGTAACTCCCAGACAAATGTTACAATGGAAAGGCACTTATTTTATACAAGGGGTCAAAAGCCTGGTGAAACTTTTGCAGCATATAGAACTGACCTAAGAAACAAAGCTAAAATGTGTATATTTGGTGATTTAAGGGATGAGTTGATAAAGGACAGACTTGTGCGTGGTATTAAGGATGATGCTGTGAGAAAGATTTTGCTTCATGGCAGTGATTTAGCTTTGAATAAGGCCACTGAGATTTGTCAGATATATGAGCTCATGCAAAAGCACACAAATATGCTTACAAATGAGAACAGCTCTAGAAGGCAAAGTGATAAAGCTCATGTTGATAGTATGCAGCACATAGTTAAAAGAAACAGGCCCAAGCACATGGCAGCAACTTTAGCCCCTGCAGCACTTACTGGTAACCCCCAGAACTTTCTAGCAAATTCCAGAGTTTGCACAATCTCAGCGAAGCATAAGAGTGAGCAAACTCAATTGGCAACCGTCATAATTGTGGTGGAAGTCATGAATCTAAAAAGGAAAAATGTTTAGTTCTGGTCAACAATGCCACAAATGCAATAAATGGAATCATTCCAAAAGGTTTTGTAAATCAAAAGGCCCACATTCTTTTATTAAAAGGGAACATTTTAAGAAAATAGTTGATCAATTAGAACTCTTTATGTGGATGGTGTTTCAGTGTTTCATGAAACAGATTTAAGGGCAAAGAATTAAGTATTTTGTATTGTTTGGATAAATGGCAAATCCACAGAGCTCAAAGTTGATACAGGTTCCAAGTGCAATGTTATGTCAGCAGAAACTTTTGCAAAAGTGCGTCATGGTGAAAGGCGTGATTTGGCAAGGTGTGTGAAGCTTGTTCCTTATGTCGGTGAAGAAATTCAAACTGAAGGCTCAGTAGTGCTTTCATGTTACTCTGCTAGAAGAAGCTACAACTTGTTATTTTATGTGGTCAAGAGGCACATCCAGTCATTATTAGGGCTCAGAGACAGTTTGAAAATGGGACTGCTTTCATTTAATGAGGAAGTCCATCTTGTTAGCTTGAAAAAACACTACTCCAATTTCACCCAGTAGATTTTTTCCACCTATGCTGATCTTTTCGAAGACAAACTATGAATACTTTCAGTTGTGTACTCCATGAGGTTAGACCCAGAAGTTAGTCCAGTTATCAGGCCCGCTCATAACATTCCAGTAGCCATACAGGACAGAGTCAAAGGTGAGCTAGATAAAATGGTGCGACAAGGTATGACTTGTCCAGGTGAAACTCCAACTGAATGTGTATCTTCCATGGTGGTAGCTCATAAGAAAAGCTCAGATGACATCAGAATATGAACTGACCCATGAGATTTGAACAATGCGATAAAAAGACCTCATCATCCAATGCACACAGTAAAAGAAGTCACAGTCTTGATGCCAAATTACACTATTGTTTCTTAGATGCAAAGAGATCATTTTGGCAAATTCAGCTTGAGAAAAAATCATTACTCACTACGTTCAGTACTCCATTTGGAAGGTACAGATTTTTGAGAATGCCATTTGGGAAAAATTCTGCAAGTGACATCTTTCAACATACAATAGAGCAAGTTTTTTTCTGGGTATCCTTGTGCTATTATAGCAGACAACATACTGGTAGGGGGTTGTGATGAAGCAGAATATGACAGAAACCTCAGAAAAGTTCTGAAAAGGGCACGTCAAGTGAATCTTAAGCTCAATCCACACAAAAGCAAATTCCAGCTACAAGAAGTCACTTATCTTGATCATTTATTTATGAGTACAGGCCTATGAGCAGACCCTTTAAAGCAAACAGACATTCTCAAGATGCCAGCTCCAAATGTTCAAGTGTTGCAAAGTTTTCTTGGCATGGTCAACTACCTAGGCAAGTTTATTCCAGACTTGAGTCAACTATTATCGCAACTCAGACAGCTGACAAGTAAAGATGTATCCTGGTCTTGGTAGGAGCAACATGAAAGAGCATTTGAAGTCCTGAAATGGAGAATTGCTAGTCCACCAACACTCAGATACTATGGTGTTCACAAGCCAGTTACACTTTCCTGTGATGCTTTGAAATTTGATCTTGGTGCAGTCATTCTACAAGAAGATCAGCTTGTTGCCTGTACATCGAGAACACTTACCCAAACTGAGCTGTAGTATGCAAAAATCATGAAAGAGCTTTTGGCAATTGTGTTTGCATGTTCGAAGTTCCATGATTATGTTTATGGAAGATGTATCCAGATCAAAACAGACCACCAGCCTTTAGTTACTATCTTAAGAAAGCCTAGGTATTCAGCACCAGCCAGACTGCAATGTAGAAAGCTGAGATTGCAAAAGTATAATTTCAATCTTGTCAACAAGAAAGACAAACTTCTTTATCTATCTAGATCACCCAGAAACTTCACAGAACAGCATGAGAATGAGTACCTTGATTTTAAAGGTATGGAAGTGAGAAATTTTTCTTCCACACATCTTGATGAGTTGAGAGCTCACACAGCCACAGATCTACCCTGGGATTCACTATCCTTCTGTGCAGGACTAGCTTAGTCCTGCACGGAAGTGCCCATTTAGGAGGAGGATGGCAGCATGCCATGCATATTAATGAAGGTACGCTGCCCAAGCTCCTAGGCTTACATGGAGAATGTACGAGTGCAGGGGTATGTCTGAGAGCTCTGCCCCTGCAATGTAGAACAGCACAAAGTGTAAATAAATGAGCAAGACTGCTCATAGGTGTCCGCATATCCCCACCAACAGTCCCCCATGTGTACAACTGCAACAGGACATAAAAATCAAAAGAAAAAGCCCTTTTATTTTTTTTAAGAATCTGAGTACAGCAAACCGTAAGTGCGCGGGTGTGCCCATCGCTTAGCTATGGTTAAAGCAGCTTAAAAGGCTGAAGAAGATAACAAGGAAGATACATGCAAATGAAGCAGCACAGCAATAATGTAGTGGGCAGGACATCTGTCTAATGAGCAGGCATTCCCGGTTCGAGTCCCACTGCAGCACATTCCATTTTCCATGTGAAATCTGTATATGAACATTTTTTTGCTGTATAACCTACTAAATAACATTTAAATGTGAACTGGAGTACCATATTAAATGCACATGTCAAGTATCTGTGTCATAATGAATAAGGCACTAGTAAGCTAATCGTAGGTGCGCGGGTGTGCCCATCGCTTAGCTATGGTTAAAGCAGTTTAAAAGGCTGAAGAAGATAACAAGGAAGATATATGCAAATGAATCAGGGCAGCAATAGTGTAGTGGGTAGCACATCCATCTAACTAGCAGGCATTCCTGGTTCAAGTCCCACTGCAGCATATTCCATTTTCCATGTGAAATCTGTATATGAACATTTTTTTTGCTGGATAACCTACTAAATAACATTTAAATGTGAACTGGAGTACTGTATTAAATGCAAATATCAAGAATCTGTGTCATAATGAATAAGACACTAGTAAGCAGGTTTAAGCACAACTAAGCAGTAGTAAGCATATATAAGCACTAGTAAGCGTGTTTAAGTGCGTTTGCATGGGGGCAAGCATTGCCTAATCAGATTAAGTAAAGTAGAAGCTAACTGAGAGTAAGAAGCTGTAACCAGAGGTTAGCATTGCTTAGCTCTGCGCAAACCCATGCACACCTACTTAGAACTGCTTTAAAGTGCCTTAATCACTCTGTACCCAACGGCCCATGTTCTGCCCAGCAACAAAATAAACAGCCTCTGCAAGGCTAGAACCCAGGACCCTGTATACCATAGCCAAAGTGATTTTCCACTATGCCATGTCAGGTGTTTTCACAAACATATCATCGAGCACAGTCATTCAACAGTACAGAGAATGTATTTCAACATGTAGATGTATGTGTGTGTATATATATATATATATATATATATATATATATATATATATATATATATGTGTGTGTGTGTATATGTATATATACATCTATATATATATATATATATATATATATATATATATATATATATATATATATATGTGTGTGTGTGTGTGTGTGTGTGTGTGTGTGTGTGTATATGTATATATACATCTATATATATATATATATATATATATATATATATATATATATAAACTAAATAGATATACACCTCTCCCTCTCTGTATTACACATGTACATACATATATATATATATATATATATAAATAACCATATATAGATATATACATATGCAGACATCCATACATCTATATGTCATCAGATATATATATATATATATATATATAAATATATATATATATATATATATATACAGCAATATATATATATATATATATATATATATATATATATATGTATATATATATATATATATATATATATATATATATATACACACACACACACACACACACACATATATATATATATATATATATATATATATATATATATATATATATATATATATATATATATATATATATGGTATGATACAGCACATAAAAATGATATATATGACCAGAGGCACCGCCAATGGGGGTGAGGGGGCTCAATTAACATATGTGTTACATGTACCGATATCCCCCCAGCCAAACAGGTGAAACATACAAACAAACACACAAAGTAAACAAACCACTGTTTCTCAAACCACAGGCAGGTTGCAACCAGTGGGGGAAACTCTGTGGACCCGCTAAGTCTAATCTAGAAACAAAGACAGGTTCGTCCCACGTGGGACAGGCCAAAAATTGAATAGGATTTTTGGCCTTCCTGTACCAAGTACACTGATGGCAGGGCACATATGGTTGCGGACTACAAGTTTGGGAATGCCTGATTATCCTTGGGTCGAGACAATGTACAAGATGGATCCTGAGAAGTGGAGAGTGGGCAATGTGTAGTGGTGTGGTTAGATTTAGCTGAAACCTGTAGGATGGATGACTGCTGTAGATGAGGATGGGGTGAGGGAATTGTGGGTATGACATTATGGACTGAGGGCTGCCAGGGTTGGATGGACCCATTCTAAGGGGGCAACTCACCTAACTGTCATGTGTAATTATAGCCTCACATCAGGCCTGGTGCCCACTGAGTGGCGCACAGCTGGAGTTATCCCACAACACAAGGTGGATCCACCTTGGATCCCAGGAACTACCATCACAGCAGTCTGATGAGCCTGATCTGCAAGGCCATGGAATGCATTATTATGGAATTTATGAATGCAGACATTGGCAATCCTCAAACACTGGACCCCACACAGGTTGGGCTCATGCAGGGCCAATCTTGTCTTCTGAAAATGATTGACTGTATTGAATCAGTCTGCAGAGCTGTTTTAGAGGGTAAGACACAGCCTATATGGACCTCGCCAAGCCCTTCAACACCATCCCCCAGTCTGGAAACATAGATTAACGTACTAAGCCAGACATAAATCTCTATGCCACTCGATGGTTTGCCACATGGCTTACTGACAGAACCCAAACTGTAGAAGTAACTGATTCCAAATCCAGCTCCAGAAAAGTGACAAGTGGATTACCTCAGGGTTCAGTCCTGGGACCACTGTTATTTGGCATCTACATTTCTGAAGTACTGGCCAACAGTACGGGAGTCTGGCTAACAAAGTTAAAAGATGACTGCAAACTGGGAGTCATTATGAGCCTGACTGTACTGCATATGTTACTGATACCAGCCTAACATCGTACAGGTGGGATGGAGCACTGTTAACATCTTGTGCCCTTGCTGTGTAATGTCCTGATTATGGGATCTGCAACAGTTGGTAGTGTATTGCAAGGCAGATGTGTTTGGTTGTGGGGGGGATACCTATTCATGGAAGACATAAGTTGTTTGCGCCTTTCACCCCATTAATAGTGCATGTGGACATATATGTTTTTGCTATGTTCCCAATTTTTGTACAAATGTATGTCTGTACATACATACATGTATATATATATATATATATATATATATATATATATATATATATATATATATATTGCTGCATATATGTGCACATATGGATCTATATTTACATATAGTCATATGTTATATCCATTTAGATATTAATATATATACACGCCCACATACATCTACATGTTGAAATACATTCTCTGTACTGTTGAATGACTGTGATCGATGATATGTTTGTGAAAGCACCATGGTTATGTATATCTGACAGGGCATAGTAGTAAATCACTTTGGCTATGGTGTGCAGGGTTCGAGCCTAGCAGAGGCTGTTTATTTTGTTGCTAGGCAGAGCAAGGGCCATTGGATACAGAGTGGTTAAGGCACTTTAAAGCAGATGCAAGCGAGTTTGCACGGGTTTGACAATGGTAAGCACTAAGTTCCAGTTACTGTTTGTTATACTCAGTTAGCGCCTGAATTGCTTAACCTGTGTAGGCATTGCTTACCCCCGTGCAAACAGGCTATAACCCACTTACAACTGCTTAAAAGTTCTTACTCCCGCTTACCCCCATGCTAATTTCTTTAAAAGAAAAGAAAAAGGGGTTGGTAGGAAAGTGGTGAAAAAAGTGGCACAAAGAGGGAAAGACAGTAGGGAAAATAGCCAGGGATGTGCAGGAAAGGTGTAAGGAAGGTCCATAGCTGCCCATTTCTTCTACAGCAACAGCTGTACATATGCACTGAATTTGGAGGTAGATATGGACACGGAAACCCCTGAGAGAGGGGTGAGGACAACAATAATATGTTGTGATGCCAATTAGACCACATTACATGTATCCAGTAGACACATGTGCAAAATGGATAGCTATGTATGGGGCGAGGTTTTGTTTTTGGGAACAGATCACCCTTTTTTTAAGGTGAGAGTGGGATGTTGGGGAAGGAGAGTAGGTATGCTTGGGGAGGATAGGTTAGGTAGGATGACAGACAAGACAAACAAGACAGCATACAGGGGTGGTATATGACACATGTGGGGGGGACTCTTTGGACCGAGATGGGTGTTTTGAAGTTGCAAGCCCATGAGCTCCCAAATGGAAACAGTGGGACTGAGGTCCCCACCCATGGGCAGTCATCACTGCACCTTCACGGCCCCAAAGGTGGCTGTGCTGGGGGCTGGATAGGAGGTGCAGGCTCACCCTCTGGTTGCACCATGTGGCCCTCAAGCTGACGTAGGTGATCTTGAAACTCTTTGCCAAGCTCCCAACACACCATGGCCTGGACCCGATGGTGGGTGACAGGTTTCTTTCCTCTCCTGCTCCTGCTTCTCCTTAGAAGAATTCATTAAATATATGGAGTCCACCACCTCTTTCCTTAGGTTCACCTATGAAGCTTCCCTATATAAGGTGAACTATTTAGATGTAGTAATAATGAAGAATGATCTGAATAGATTTACTACTTCATTATTCAGAAAACCATGTTGGAAAAATGCTATACTACACCATGAGAGCATGCATCCGCGCCATATTTTTCCTAATATTATAAAAAACCAAATGGATAGAATAATTAAAATATGTAGTGATATGAAGGATAGAGAAATGTTTTTGAGTTTTCAAAAAGAATGTTTTATGAATAGGGGATATTCTGACCATTTGCAATTATTGTCTGAGGATAAAACAAAGACAACCTGTAGGGTTAGATATAAATCAAACGGATATGGGCATTTTGCCAGAATGAATAGGGGTAAGATACAATATGATATTAAATTTACAAATGATATCCAATATATAAAAGAGATTATTCAGAAGAATTGGAAGTTACTTTATATGAATCAAGATCTGAAGAATGTGGTGGGTGCCCACCCCACCTTCAGATATAGTAACTGTCCCAACCTGAAGAGATTACTATGTAAAGAAAAAACACTACATATTCCCTTGGATATTAGGATGAAATATAGGCAAGGAACCTATCCATGCAACAAATGTTGTGTTTGTAAGCATATTAGTGTTCAACAATCATTTGAAAACGTACAGACAGGTTATAATTTTATACCTAATTTTTATGCTACTTGTGATACTAAAAATATTATATATTTGGCGACATGTGATTCTTGCAATGTGTACTATGTGGGCATGACAACACGTAGGCTCAAAGATCGAGCCTATAACCATCTTTATGATATACACAAAATGAATACTAATAATGCTCTAGCTAGACACTGCCAAATGTTTACATCACACTCTTTTAAATTTAGAGTTTTACAGATACTTTATCCAAGTAGAAGGGAAGGTAATGCACGGGACACTTTAGAATTATATGAGTTAAAATGGATTTTATTGCTCAAAGCGCACATAGAACCAGGTCTGAATACAGCGATTAGCATCAGACCAGCGCTTTTGTAAATATAATTGTGGTTTGAATTTAATATCAGGAATATATGAAATATTGATTATATAAATAGATAAAATGCATATAATATGTTAATAATCGTAATTTATATACTCTAATGTTTTATCTATAAGGATATATGATGACAATCTAGTTTAAATATTTATTTCATTTTATCCATAATACATTTTCATATTTTATTTCATTCTATATTATTATCTATTATATATTTTTTCATTATGTATTAGTTGATGATTTGATTTATTATTCATTTTTTATTATGTATATTTTTTTACATAGTTATATCATATCTAGGCACTGATACCCTGTGTATTATGAATTTTCTTACATATATACCATATATTTTTTGACACAAGTTCATGTGGTGTTGATACATACATATATCAAAGTATAGCACTTCAATTTGTGGTTTATAACAGATTGAATGCAACATAAGTCTTTTGTTGATTAATTTATTTGTAAGAACAAAGTGTAACATATTTAAAACCACCACGGAGACTATCCGAACGGATATAAGGTTAAAGGATGTTGAATTTCTTTAGCTTACATTTGTAATTATCTGGTATATTTATACTGAAAGTTGTTGTTTAATTCTTTTAAAGAGTTTTTACTACAGGAAATGCTTTCCATATAAGGGTTAGATTCTAACTATCAGTGACAATCAATGATTCTTAATGGTTAATTGATAATTTTCCCGCCGAAATTTTTAATTAATTGGGTGCATAATTTATTATATAAGATGAACTTATGTCATTTAAAATTTGTAACCTGAA
The DNA here is from genome assembly GCF_019279795.1 of Protopterus annectens. Classification (NCBI taxonomy): domain Eukaryota; kingdom Metazoa; phylum Chordata; order Ceratodontiformes; family Protopteridae; genus Protopterus; species Protopterus annectens. The sequence goes on from NC_056746.1 coordinate 668,254,500, forward strand.
GAAGCGCATTGTTAGATGCGTGAAAGCGCTTGTTTTATCTCAATAAAATAATATCTGCTGCTATCGTGGAGGCTTTGGTGATTTGTTGAATAATCTGCTCCTGGGGGGGGGGACACCATCACTTGCAGCAGTTCCCCCCAAAGGTCGTGCAGGCACAACGGAGGAGGAGGTCCCAGGCTGGGACCCTGACTTGCTGGTGCCTGGTGCCATGGCCAGCTGAGGTGGGACAAGCGGGTCAACTGATATTGGCATTCCCATATGGGCTATGGTGTTACCGTTTTACAACAGATAAGGGCCAACAATAGTCAGCAGCAGTCAGGATTACTTATAACAGCATGCATAGATATTCCCATTATCACAAGACACCAGATTTAGAACCATTGCAGAGCAAGGGGAACACATGCACATATACCTGCATGACATATGTACAAAGGGTGACAGACATGTGAGTAGTGCTATGAACACTGGCACAATATTGGCATGGTACTGTGGTAACCTCAGACATTTACTGTCATACCACTGTGTTTTGTGAAGTATGTTCAATCAGTCAGTAACTCTCATGGCTGTCACCATGTACTTACTGCAATCCTCACAATATGCTTCTGCCATTCTCAGATAGGTGTTATGTGAGTAACACAAGGAACAAAAGGTTCAACACACTAACCAGTCTGCAGATGACCCTACAGATGGGGGTTTCCTCAAACATTGCACTGTCATGACAGATTTTAAAACAGGCAAACTAGCCATAACCACATACACCCTGTTAAACCGACATTACTCTAAATAAAGAATAGCAACACTTACATTCTGTAGTCATATCTGGCACATCCCCTCCTGTTTGTTGACCTTTTTCCACAGTGTATATTGTTGGAGGTAAATCCCCAAACCATATGTGATGCTTCTTGCCAAACACCAGGTCTAGGTTCCACTCACAGTGAATGTCACGGCCTAAGACCAACATGATGTTCCTAGATATTGTAGTATGTTTCCATGCAATTGGCTATGGGACTGTTACCACAGTGTTTCACATTCAGTCAGCTAGAGGAGGACTGCAATTGGTGCAGAGGCCATCAGCTGATCATGACCAACACTTACAAAACACAAGCTGCTGCCTAAGCAAAGCAGGTGTACATATCCACATCCACCAGAGAGGGTCTGGGAGGGACAGGCAGAGACAAAGTATGTCAGAGAAGGCGTGGTAGAGTAAAACTGAAACATGTTTGTGTGACACACATACCAGTACAGGGATTCAAACACCTGACTAATAATGCATTACTATCACATGTGCATGCAGTTATTGCATGCACCACATAGCTTACATGTTGGTGAGCTGTCCAAAAATATATGTGCTGGAGAGTGACATCTGCAACAGTGATATCATACAGATACGGTAGCTGCAGCACACGTGCCTGTCCACACTGACCGGTGTCAGTGGCAACACAGCCACACTCTCTAAGGGACTCATACACATTGCCGCACTTTCCAGAGTCAGGAATACACTCCCTACCTAGTTATTTTACCATAATACAGTACTGCACAGGTATCACATCCGCCACAGGAGCTATTGTGCTGTTCTATGGGCAAAGGGCATGTGAAGGTGTCTGACATCAGTTGGAATGCTTCAGTATGCCAATGGGAGTTGTACCAGGTGTGAATGTGGTTGGAAGCATCATACACCACACATAGGGACACAGGATGCCAGTACTGATGTGCATGTGTGCATTGCTTCATGGTTGTGTAGCAGATGGCTTTGCCAGAAGGCTGTACAAGGCTAGGTGAGGGGTATACCTTGGCATCAGGCCACATAACAATGATCTGCAGTGTGGATCAGGTGTGTAGTGTCTGGAATGACCCACACAGGTGGGTATTGTATTCACCATCCTGTCACCTAGGTTATTATTGTGTGTGGCAAGTGCTGTGCAATGCTTGCCATGTGTGTGTTCTATAGTCCATGACATGGACAGTGTCTGGGATGTGCACACATCCCACATTCATGTACAGGCCCATGATATGTACACAGATTGTTATCTTCACATGTGCCACTCCTGACCTCTTGTGGCAGGGCATGCTCATGGACAGTCCTTTGTGGATCACATTTGATGGCACCACAGATGTTGCAGGCATCCATTGGGGAACATAATGAAGGTTCACTTATGTGCCTATTGTACTGATGGACAGGGTGCCATGCCCTCTGTAGCCCAGTGCAATCACACCATGCTTGCTAACTGTGAACAGTAGGCAGGGTACTACCAACATAGCGGTAGTTGTCTAGGCAAGTGTGTTTATGTATGAGACATAGGTTCATTGTGTATTCTTTGTAATACTAGGGTTGCTTATTTTGTTCACCAGGCCTTGTATCACATGTAGGGGTGTAGATTGTCACACCAGCATCTCAGCTGATTGCATATGCCATCCTTGTAAGATGGACATTGTGACATATAATATGGCCACCATATAGTAATATTACAAAACCGGCTACTCAGTGGGTCCAGGTGTTACACAGTCACCTCTACACAGATTACGAATTACAAACACACACACACACACACACACACACACACACACACACACACACACACACACACACACACACACACAGTTGTCGTGGCTGGGATTAGAACTCCTACTTAACTAGTTTATCACACTACAGCATTACACAGTTATAGCATGCACCACAGAGATTACTGGGATATTTTTCCCCAAAGGTGTATTTCACAGTTGATGTCAGCAGACTTGCCAAAGTAGGGAAATGGAGGTTGTAGTGCCTGTGAATGGCCTCAAAAGCATTGCTCCCTACACTGACAAAGAAACATAAACCCCAAACTCAGGACCTGACACAACATGGGCACAAGATGTTAACAGTACCCTATCCCACCTGTATGATGTCATGCTGGTACCGGTAACATATCATGCAGTACAGTGTGGCTACCATAGAGGATGCACAATGTGGAGCCACTCAACTTTCCTAGGATTCATATACACAGACACATATATGCAGATACACACACACACACACACACACACACACACACATATATATATATATATATATATATATATATATATATATATATATATACATATATATATATATATATATATATATATATATATATATATATATATATATATATATATATATATATATATATATATATATATATATATATATATATATATATATATATATATATATATATATATATATATATATATATATATATATATATATATATATATATATATATATATATATATATATATATATATATATATATATATATATATATATATATATATATATATGTAACTACAAATACACACAGACATATGCATCAGGAGATACATATGTAGAGGGTGCACACAATACAGTACAGCCACTATGGCTACAGTCACTAGCATACCACATGGACACTGTATGAGCCAAACATTCAAGTGACACCTGTTGCATGCAACATATACCAACAGACAGGTCACGGGATATAACACCACACACAGGTTTGCATACATGGGAAAGCTTTATTTGTGTACTACTACAGTAGTGTATGCCATGTCATATAGCTGTGTAGACTCTGAAATACGTTTAGGCAGAGTAATGCAACTGTCTAACAGATAAAAGTATACAGTATTCTGGAAAAGAGTACATATGTTGCTGTCCAGGCCAAGGCCTTCAAGTTGTACAACAGTAGACACAGACTGGGCCACAGGATAACACGCAATCAGCTGAAAGTAATGCAGCTGTACAGTCCAGCAGCCTCCATCTACAGTCTGTACACAATCCCTAGGGGAGTACATACTGAAGTAGACACATTGGGATGTATCTGTGATATAAAAAGGCATGACTGAAACCATCACAATCAGAATGGCAAGAAGCAGTAGGCCTGCATTTACCCAAGGTGTATTGAATAGTAATGTACACCCAGGTACCTTAAGGCAGCTTACCCCTGTTACCCCCACAGTATTCACTGGAATCTGTCCATACAGGGCATGTGTATATGGCATGGCATGGCCTTTGTGGGTAACATTTGTTGGCTTGCCAGTTGTAGCGGGTGTCCATTGGAGAACATAGCGACTGAGCACTTTATGCATTGCCTATTGTAGGGATGGGACAGGGTTCCATGTCCTACATGCACACACATCAAGTTTCACAGTTGCCATGCCTGGGATTAGAATACCTATCTAACTGCTACAGCACACTACAGCATTACACAGTTACAGCACAGGCCACAGAGATTACTGGAATTCACCATCACTAAAGGTGTATTTCACACTGGGTGACATCAGCTGTCTTGCCAAAGTAGGCTTTGCAAAGTAGGGCACTGGAAGATGTAGTGAGTGTGACTGGCATCAAAAGCTTTACTCTATACATGGACAGAGTTGCAGTTGCCATGTCTGGGATTAGAACTCCTACCTAACCACTACTGCACACTACAGCATTACGCAGTTACAGAATGCACCACGGAGATTACTGGGATACTCTATCATCAAAGGTGTATTTCACAGGGAATGACATCAGCAGGCTTGTCAAAGACAGGCAATGAAAGGTGTACTGACTGTCCTCAAAACCATTGGGCCCTACACATATGCACAAACACACACAGTTGCCATGAATGGGATTAGAAGACCTACCTAACTACTACAACACATTAGACTATTACGCAGTTATAGAATGCACAATGGAGATGACTGGGATACTCCTTCACCAAAGGTGTATTTCAAAAGGAGTGACATAAGCAGGCTTGTCAAAGACAGGCAATGAAAGGTGTACTGACTACCCTCAAAAGCACTGGGTCCTACACATACAGACTCACAGTTGCTATGAATGTGATTAGAATATCTACCTAATTACTACAGCACATTAGAGCATTACACAGTTACAGAACGTGCCACAGAGATTACTGGGATACTCCTTAACCAAAGGTGTATTTCACAGGGAATGACATCAGCAGGCTTGTGAAAGACAGGCAATGAAAGGTGTACTGATTGTCCTCAAAAGCATTGGGCCCTACATATATGCGCAAACACATAGTTGTTATGAATGGGATTAGAACACCCACCTAACTACAACAGCACATTAGAGTATTACGCAGTTACAGAATGAGCCACAGAGATTATTCGGATACTCTTTCACCAAAGGTGTATTTCACAGGGAATGACATCAGCAGGCTTGTCAAAGACAGGCAATGAAAGGTGTACTGACTGTCCTCAAAAGCATTGGGCCCTACACATACAGTTGCCATAAATGGGATTTGAACACCTACCTAACTACAACAGCACATTAGATCATTACACAGTTACAGAATGCACCATGGAGATTACTGGGATACTCTTTCACCAAAGGTGTATTTCCCAGGGAATGACATCAGCAGGCTTGTCAAAGAAAGGCAACGGAATGTGTACTGACTAGAAGGCTACCAGGTGCAATTGTGTACAGTGATAGACATTTGTGCATCATATGTTTTTGCAAAATGGGGGTGTGCTATGTGGGACAGGCATCATGAGAGGGGAGCTGTCTGTCACTCTCTTCCCACATCTATTATGTGTATGTCTGAGCTGTTACAGTGTGCTGTCCTTGAATATATGTGAATATTCTCATCCAGTGTGTGTGTGCAGAGCATGACTGGTGTGTAATGTGGAGTGTCTGCACAGAAATCTGTGACTGACTGCTGTGTATATTCCACAGTTGTTTCCAGACATTGGCTTCATTTCTCTAAGTGTGTGAGCATGCCCAGTATGACCCTTCTGTAATTTGTTTTCTGACATGGCCTTTGCTTCTCTAAGTGTGTGAACATGCCCAGTATGAGTGTCTGTATTGCATATGTGACTCCATTCCAGGTAGGTTGTACTCCAGTGCAGATATTTGTGCTCTACACCTACAGCTAGTAACCTGCTTCTGCAGGATATCTGCAGATTGGTTGACAATGTGGGTCGACACTGTGCAAAGGGTAGTGAGATTGTTGCTAATTGTGTCTGTGGTGCTTTTGCTACATGGTTTTGGTGTTGGCAGGGATACTCAGTGATATGTAGTGTTTTACCCTCTGATGTTTTAAGTCTTCAACTACTGACAGGTATACATCTTTGCTGGCAGTCGGTTCCTGGGGATTACAAGCTGAATGCAGCTTTGTCCAGTATTGTGGTGTGCAACCTACATATTTTTGCATATTCATGTCATTCTGGGGAGGAAACTGCAGGCACTTGCTGATGGGTCTGTGTATATGGTCCAGCACATTGGTGCTGTTGTGGCTGTGGGTTCCATGCCTGTAAAATTATCACCATGACAGGATGGCCATATCATGTTGTGGTCATACCTCAGAGGTATTCAGACTCATTGAGGTTATCCAGAGGCAGGGCTCATTATTCTGTTCATTAACCCTTCAAAATTTGGTTTACAAGCAGGTTTGTGGCCAACCATCAGAGTGTTTGCAGCCATGATACGTATGTGAACACATCAGGGTTTCACCCTTCACACATTCCATGGTGGCAATGCTAACCCCCCTCTGTTCATCTGTCCTCTTCCTACCATTATGCACACTATATCTGATAGGTATGCCTGTAGTTGCCACTCCATCCCAGCAGTATGTACAGGTTGGTCCACAGTTCATGCATTGGAACATGATGGACATACTACTGGGATTTGTCAACATGTCCTTGCATTTGTATTCTGTGGACTGTGTTTTGTCATTATATGGGTGTCCATGGGGTAACATACAGTGGTGGCACAGGCGTGACACAGACCTGTGACAGAGGACAGTGGGGCATTGGGTACTGATGCAGGCTATCTGTAGCAGGCCAGTGCATTCTTTCAGTTGTTCAGACCCAGGCTGCAAGGCAATGTATTCCCCTAGGGTGACAGGGTAGGTGTGCAAGCTGGGGATGGCAATTGTTTCTGTCCTTACCAATCCACTGGTGTGGATGCTGGCAGGGTGCATCTTACAGCTATGGACACACCTGCATGGGACACCTCTTCATCCTGCTGCATTCTGTGAGTATTCACATAGTAATGTGGGGATCATATTGTACTTATTCACAGCAGCAGGGAGGTGGCCTGTGTGTTATCCGAGGCTGATGTTGGGCCGGACTGGCTGCATGTGTGTTAGGGTAGCTACTTGCAACAGCCTCACAGGTATACATGGCCCTTTCCCCTGCTGGTGGCTAGTGGGTAGACACCAACAGCTTCTACATACATCATACCTCTGCCTTTTGTGGTCTGTCAGTGTTTGCACACAGTACATCTTAGTTTCCCATACTATACAACCAACTGATGTGCTGTGAACCTGTATGTACAAATGGAGGGTGTCTCCATTTCACTGTGAAATATTAAACAGTCTCTCTCTACGGTACTTCCACCTGTGTACTGTGTGTATGTCTGGGCCAACACTCATACCTTGTCCATCTTCCAGATGGTGACAGTTATGACATCTGCACAAATCATATGGACTACTGGTACAACATGTCTTGCTGGGATATCAGTCTGTTTGGCACTGCAGTTGTGTGGACTTGGCCCGGTCATCAGCAGTACTGACCATTGGACACCAGGACACACCATCCATGGCTATTTGCTGAACACTTTCACACAGCATACCACTCAGAACTTCCTAACACACAGAGCTCTGCCTATTGTAGATATGCAACTATCCATCTTGCTGATTTGACTAGCTCAGGTACTCAGTGTTCACTGTTATTACTCCCACACATGGCTGGTAATACATTTCTACATAGGCTTGGTGGGGTCACACATCACAACTATGGACATTTCCTACAACCACCTGACATGTCTGGTACTCTGTTGCCTTCCACACAACAACCTGATACTCAGAGCTCTGCATATTGTACACATGAAACAATCCATCCTTCTACTTTGGCATGCTCAGGTACTCTGTGCTCACTGTTATTACTCCAACACGTGGATGCTAATACATTTCCACATAGGGTTTGGGGGGGGCACACCTGCCAACTGTGGACATTTGCTTTGACCGCACTGGTATTTCTGGTAGTCTGTTGGCTTCCTTTTAAATCTGTATTCTGACCTATCCTGCAGACTACAGGCATGTCAGTGTAGTACACTTAATAGGTTTTATTGATCTACATTGCCATTTCAGACTTCCTACCCTTCAGGAATGACATCCCACTTCCTGACCCATTATACTCTGTGTAGGTCGGGAGGGGAGTTGATATCCATTGCCATACCTTGAGGACCTTAGCACAGCCTTTCCTTGTGTTCATCTACACCTGTCCTGCTGGCCGGTTGGGACAGTTGTCGGGTATGTGAACCTCCATGACATGCATGTGTGTGCCCTATGGACACACACTTGGGCCAGCACATGTCCTGCAGTGGATTTTTTCACCTTGTCTGTTACTGCCTACTTTGTTGACACCAGTATTTGTTATGGTTTCATGCTGCCCATATAGCTGTCCACTATCTGCTGCCATCCCATCATCCACCCAATTCCCTTTCTTGCATGTTCACATCCATACCATTGATACAACTAGCAGACCATACAACTGCATTCAGTGATTGATAGGAAGGGTGATTTACCTTGCGGCTGTGCCAGAATTGAGGATGGTGCTGGTGGGCTGACTATGTCAGATGAACATAGTACACTCCCTATACATGGTAAAACACAGGTAGTGTCATTTTTGGCATCCATTTTACTGTATGTCCGAGTCAGAGACAGTTTCCATTCCCTGAGTTCCTACTGTGTCAGTGTATGTGCTATGCATTGCCTCTCTGCCAAAGCCAGGGCATACTGTGCATGCCTCCTTTTGCCTACAGGTGCAGGCTCAGGTTGTAACTCCTCCGAGTCACTCTGTGCCTGTGCTGGCCTTGGCAATGGTGGGGGGCTCTGTGGCCCTGCCCCATGCTGTTCCTGCTGCAGCTGCTTCCACAGGATCATGTTGTGTAGCATGGCACATACCATGATAATTTGGGTATATGTAGCTGGAGAGTACTGCAAGGCTCCACCGGATGTGTCCAGGCACTGGAACTGTGACTTGAGCATCCCAAACACATGCTCTATTATGATTATTGTTTGTGCGTGTGCCTCATTATGGTGTTGTTGTTCAGGTGTGTGTGTATTTCTGATGGGTGTCATCAGCCACAGCTCCAGTGTGTAGCCAGCATCCCCCACTAGGTGACCGTAGGGGATGTCCCCATTGGTAAATCTCTGGTACAGCTGCATCAAATGCCAGATGTTGGAATCGTCATAGCTTCCAGGGCAGCCAGCACACACATTCATTATAATGCCCTGGGCATCACAAATGACCTGGCAGTTGATGGAGGGGATGACCCTGCGGTTGATGTAGGCACTACCCTGCTCACTGAGTGGTGCTTTGATGCATATGTGCATGTAGTCTATAGCACCCACTACCCCAGGGTATTCTGCTATTTTGTGGAAGAGACGCATATTTCTGGTCAACACCTCATGGGTGTTGAGGAAATATACGTGCTCACTGGCATGTGCTGACATGGCATCCAGGAACTGGTGGAATACTCTGGATGCTGATGCCTGTGAGATCCCCATGATATCCCCAGTTGTGCTTTGGGAGGTACCTGTGGCTAGTATGCCTAGGCCTACACATACCCTGGTCTCCACTAGGATGGATTCCCCTCGGTCAGTTTGGTGTGTCAGGTGCAGCTGGCACAGCTCAACAATTTGTAAGAGGTCTCTGTCCACCCTATAGCGCTCCACTATCTCCAGCTCATGTAGCCCCTGGTAGGTTACCCTGGGTCTTTACACTCTTCTCCGTCTCCTCACTGTGGGTTGTTCGGCATCATTCACATCCTCACCACCCTCAGACTCTTGCACATGTTGTTCTATGTTGCCTGCTGCAGCCCTTTTCATTTTGTAGGTTTGTTTGTTAAAATTTCCCTGCTTGTATACACCTGTGGTGTAGACTGTGGGAAAAACCAGACAGGAAGATGTTTGCTTAGTTTATAGTGGTGTGCTGGGCTGGGCTTGGCTGCTGCTTGTGTAATTGGCTGATTCTGCTACATTTCACCTGTGAGCTACGCTAGTTCTCCTTGAATACCTTCCTACTGCTGTTTTCCCTTCCCATTGCCTCCCTGTTTAAGCCTGTGTGTGCGTCGCACCAACAGAGTGCTCATAGGTGCAAACTGCTGCTATTTCCTGGTTAACTTCTTTTTTCTTCCTGTAAAACCCAGTGTGCAGTACGCACACCCGCTTACACTTTGTAAAGAGTGCTATGTAGGTTTAGACACCCCCCAGCTAAGCTAGGAGCAAACCCAAGCCACAGGGCTCCAATCCACTTACACACCCACCCATGATGTCACCTACCTCATAGTCTTCACCCAGCTATTCATACTCTTACACTATTAGGACCTGTCTCACATGCTGGGGAAAACTGGGATTCACTATCTTCCTCATTTGCATAGGCTTGCCTGCTAATGCATAGTTACATGTGCCACACTAAGCCTCCCCCCTTAGCAACCACTACTCACTGGCCAGGTTGTCTTCTGCCTGCCATTGACTTGCATGGCATAATACTGATTTTAGTTAGAATGCTTATTTTAGGTTTATGTCTTATTTTCCACCCAATCCCGTTTGCGTCCTGCTGCCCTATGCTTACAGAGCTGATATCGGCAAAAAAAATAAATAAAAGTTGATTTTTTGTATTGTTTGCAATGCCAATGGCCTTATACTTGTCCATTGGCATGCTTCCTCAATGATATGCAGCCTTTATTTGGGGCTGTCATGTCTCCATTTTGTAATTTGCAAAAATGTACTCGGTTACTAACCGAGTACATTTCTGCAGATTACGCTAGTTCTGCACGGCCTGATTCCAGCTTCCTGGATAGCAGATTTACCTCATTTGCATGGTTTTCCCCTACAAATGGGGTAATTTGCATACAGGGGCTGGGAACGTGTAGGACTAGTGCAAGAGAGCTCGTGCATGTCAAACGAGCACATACGTGGATCGCTCGGCCACCATATTGCCAACATTACCTTTTACACTAAATATGCACGCCATGCAGGGCTTGCTGAATCCAGGTGCTAGTTTTACAAAGGCTCAACCACTTTATCAATCAAGGATGGCCATCAAAGCAATCTTCCTCAAGAAGTTCAACCTTATTTTCCATACAGAGATGAGATTTTGTCTGACAAAAGTATCATTATGAATGGTCTGAAAGTGATTGTTCCAAAGTCCTTGCAACCAGAGTACATTACTATCTTGCATCTAGGTCACCAAGGCATTGATTCTACCAAAAGAAGGGTGAGAGAACTAGTATTTTGGCCTTCTATTTTGGCCAAGACATTGAGAGGGCACTTTCTTCTTGTTCTGTGTGTAATAGTACTAAGCCACATCAGCAGAAGGAACCACTTCAGCTAAACCAGATCCCTGAACTACCTTGGTCGACAGTAGCTATAGAATTTTTCGAGTGGAATGGTCAACATTATTTGATGTTAGTAGACTCTTACTCCAATTTCTTTCAGATTGACCTGCTTCCTAATCTAGCATCCAGTACTGTCATTACTAAGATGAAGCATCATTTTGCAGTGAATGACAGCCCACACAGTTATTTCTGACAATGGCACGCAGTTTACAAGCCAACAGTTCAAAAGATTTGCTGAAGAATGGGACTTTACTCATGTCACAACTAGCTCCTGAGTACCTGCAGGCAAATGGTTTGGCAGAACATGCAGTTCAAAGTGTAAAAGAGTTACTAGAGTAATAAAAACAAGATAATAGTGACATTTTCCTGAATCTCTTGAATCTCAGAAATGTCCCTTGTGATAAACATCTTGGTTCACCTGCTCAGAGACTTCTGTTGAGACAAACCAGAACCACATTACCAGTCAGTAGCCAGTTGTTGGCTTCATGTGTCAAGAACAGCAGGTCAGTGAAAATCAATCTGTTGAAGAAGTGCTTAACCGAGAAGTCCTACTAGGATAAAACTAGCAAACTGCCCAATGTATTATGAGAAGGTGAAGTAGTAAGGATGCAAGGTTGTGATCAGATTGGTGTCATGAAGAATATTTACCCAGAACCAAGATCATACATTGTAGAATCACAAAGCGCAGTCTTTAGGCAGAATTGGAAACATTTGAGACTGGTGTTTGAGCCTATACCACAGCACACAGCCTGTGAGAAAGACTCTATCGCAGAGTGAGTTGTCCGGTGTTCCAGTTCCAGAGGACATTCTCATTCCTGTGACAAATCCAGAAGTTCCTGATATGAGTTGTGCACCGCAGACTGTCCCTGTTGCTAAATTTGGTCCAAACTGTTATTTTACGAGATCGCATTTCTAAATCTTGTAGCAGATATGAAGCAACTTGGAGATGAGTATTGTGTTTTGTTTCTAATGTACATAGTAATGCATGTTTAACTCTTATATTGTTTTTTTTTTTCAAAGGGCAATCTTTTAAGAGGAAGGATCTAGATCAATGCATGTGTATGTACCTTTAAGAAACTATTCAAGGGCTTGCGCAAGTGTATAAATACTGAGCACGTGTAAGCTAGACTGCCATTTTGTAGTAAGCTGTTGAGATGTAAGCATGTATGCATATAAGGTCTGTCTGTTAGCAAGTTAATTTGTATTTTATGATGATGCTATCCATTCTGATGTGGTTCTACATATTAAAGCATCAAAATGAAATATCCCACCTGCTTGTTATCTATGTTAGAGAGAGAGAGAGACAAGTGACACTAGGGCTGTACCAAGGTGGCTTGTTTTTGTGGTTGGACCTGGGTTTATGTCTGTCTGTTACTGAGGTTTTTATGCAGTTGTTTATATGGTCATACAGGGCTTTTGTGTATGCTTCTGCATAGGTTTCTGCATTTTCTAGATTTTTGGGAGCTTGAAAACTAGGTATGCCATCCTTTAATAGGGGTTACTTTACCTTAGAGAAATTCTTAAATTAATGGGCTTAGGTGAGGGGACTAGTTTTACCTTTATTTCAAGGAAGATCGCTTTGTGATCTGCTCTTATTAGTGAGGACATAACACTGGGGGGCTGCAGCATTATCCCATGTTTTTGAGAGCAACTCTAGGATATTTGTTCCCCTAGTGGGAGACCTTGGCATTTGAATTTACAAAGATAAGAAATCTTTGGGCCTGTATGTTAGTGGTCATGTATGCCTCACAATTAATGGAGGGGTAGTTAAAATCATCCATGAGTATGGTATTGGGCTGGATGGTGACTGATTCTAATAAATTCAGGTATGATGTATGGGTTTCCTGGTTCATAGTGGGGACCTGTAGCTAGCAAGAATACGGTAATGGATTTTCCCCTGGTTAGTTGGACATGGAGTAGCTCATGCATGACATATTATCTGAACAGCCTTGAAGTGTTATGTAGAAAGATACACCTCCACCTTTAGCTCTTTTATGTTCAGTGGGTAGTTGGAATGTATGAAGGACATTATAGCCATAAACTGCCAGAGTGCTTTCTGTGGCTTTAAGCCATGTTTCAGTAACTGCACAGACGTCTGCATTCTCCAGGGTGAGGACAACTTCCATGGAGTGCAGTTTCTTGTTAAGGCTGCTAGCACTTAGCAGTAACACCTTTAGTTTGTCCTGAGTAACTTTTGTTATGTTGGAAGGTTTAACTGTTTGGCAATGCCTAAAAAAGCTACTATAGGGTTGGATAATATTTTCTGCCGATATCCAAAAGCCTAGAAGTGACAGGTGAAGACCATCCCTGGCAAAGCAACCCAAGCTGACAAGTACTGGACCCCTTTGGAGTGACACCAGTAGCTAAGCCAATTGTTAAATTTGATCATTTTCTGCTGGTACTGTGGCATCATCCTTGGAGAAGGTATAATGCTGCTCAATGCTAGGCTGATACCTGCCTGTGACACATAGTCTGAGACCTCAGCTCAAGTCTCTCTTCATATAGCCCAAGGATGCCCACTTGGATTATGAATGAGTAATACTGCTAATTAGGGGTAAGCGACCTGAGTGTGTGTGTGATTTGATGAACTCTGGCTCCTGACAGGCAAATAACTGTAACCTTCCCCTTTTCATAACTGGTACAAGGGACATCAGTGTGCCTCACAATGAAGCCTCCTATGACCAGAATATTGTGTCATGGAGTGTTTCACCTTATGGGCTTGGTAGTTGAGACACAACGATATATGGATTTATGTGTTGTGATGGGAATTGTCTTGTTTGTATACATGCAGTGTTTCTGATCACTGTACCTGAGAGGCCTTTGAGGTTTGGGTAAGTTACATGTGAGCACTGCAGCATATGTGGGTCTACGTGTGTGGTTCTTTGTCAATGTGGTGAGTGATGTGTGTGAGTCAATGATATTGTCATTGTTGCTTTATGCATCTCTATGTGATAGTCTAGCCTCCAATGTCAATGTGTAACTACATCTCTCACATACTGTATTTGTCTGTTCGGGAATTAAGTGGTTGCCATTGTATATAAGGCAATTGTTCATTGCCTCAGAAAACCCATGTCCACCAAGGTGGATGCAGAAATAGCAGGAAAGTGCCCATCCATGGTTGTAGGTCCTAATGTGTACTTGAAAGGATAGGAGTGGTGGGTGTCTGTAACCAGATGGGAGAAGTGCATGTATGTGCTGTAATCTGCAGATAACCCAGCAAGTGATGCTGCCCAGTGGCAAATCAGATGCTGTCTGAGCAACAACAGTAATGGGTGCTATAATAAGGTAACTGCACAGTAATATGAATAGAACTTCCTCATTTACCTTTTCCTGGAATTTAATAGCAGCTATCCAGTTGGTTGAGAGTATGTTCTATGGGAGAATCTTCTCTGCTCACTGACATGGAAACTGCCTTTATCATCAAGTGCATCAACTCATAATATTTCTTGAGAAACACCTTCCAGTCTCTCACATTATTTAACTGAAACTCTTACAGTTAGAGGCTAAATACAGGTGAGATAGTACAAAGAGCTGCAAGAGCCATTATTTCTGTGATTTGTTCAAGTCAGCCCAATGCAGAAAGTTGGCTAGTAGCCATACACTTGCCTCCAGAGGGAGTACTGTTTTCAATATGTTTTCTGGTATGTTTACTACCCCTTGCCATATCTTCTTGACACCGTTGAAGGCTTAAAATATATGATGCCCATCTGTGTTCTCTCCACTGCAGTGTGGGCATATATCTGATGTAATAACACCCCCTGCTAACCATTCTGTAAGGGATCCAGTACCCCCGTATATTAATCACTTTTGATGCCCTAACAGTCTCAGGTAGTGAGTTCCTGTATTTTCTTGATCTGACTGAGAATAAGTCACTATATGTAATAATTAGACTGAAAGCCAGAGTGCTGTTTTGCCTAAAAATCAGCATCTATAAGTGCGATACCCATAGCCCCTTAAAATTAGCTGTCATTCCTACATGTTGTAGGACAGTTTCTTCAATTGGCCTTCCAAGCTTAACCAGACAATCTTTGTGTGGGGACTGGTAGAAAAAATTCCTGATTAGTAGGCATTTCCACAAATCCCTTGATGGTAGCCCGTAATACTCCTGGAAATGGGCAAATAATTTTAAAACAAGAGCCACTATCCAGAGGTTTTAACAGGTTATCTAGCATTTATATGCCCAATGAAATCCAGTGAGATATCCAGATTCTTGTTCACAGTTTCAAACGGGGGTTTACCTCATACTGAAACTTTATCCTCCAAGTGTCTAAATTTCATCTTGCCAAGTGCTTTTTAGGCTAAGTGTTTAATGATTTTTCTGATGGGATTGGAGTGTGATCAACTGTTTCCTGGTTGGTAGAAGTGTATGCAACTGGTTCCTGGTAAAGGTTAGAGGAAGAGCAAAGGAAGGGGATGTATTTTGTGTTATGCATGTGTGTTAGTGTCAGCGTCTTATGTCTTAGTTCCTTGAGCTCTGGTAATATTATGAAAAATGCTTTTTGTAAGGTAAGGTGCAGGGCTGGAGTTAGGGGCATGGTTAAGGTTTGCACACATTAGTAATGTGCTGCAAGGGATCAAATCCCCCCTGCAAGTGTAGGGCTGGAGTTAGGGGCATGGTTAGGGTAAGTACACATTAGTAATGTGGTACAAGGGGTTGAAGCCCCCCTGCCCACCCTTACTAATGTGTGCTAACCATATCCTTAACCCTGCTCCTGTCCCCAATCACAATTCTGTACCTTACCTTACAAAAACCTTTTTCATAAGACTACCAATATTCAGACAAATTTTGGTATGTATGTAAAGCAGGGTTTTGACTATGGCTTCACAAATGTGTTTCCCTTCTGCAATTTTTTTTTTTTTTTTTTTTAGTGAAGGCTTCAGTTTCTTGCATTTCTATGCCTGTGCATTTCAAATATGATATATATATATATATATATATATATATATATATATATATATATATATATATATATATAGTCTCCTTCTGTTTGTTGAAAACACACTTTCTTGATGAAGAGAAGGTCAAACCCACAACCCACTTAAGGGAAAGTGCACTACATCGGAAGTGCACTTTCGCAAAAGCTGATTCACCGAAGCACGTTACACCGGAGATAAGGAAATATTTCCTTTTCCTCACTGTAGTTCAATGTCGACATTAATAAGTAGGGGGGGGGGTGCAGCCCCCTGCAAAATAGTGTTTGTAGTAGTTTTTTTATTTTATTTTTTCCGATTTGGTAGATCAGCTTTCAGGAAAGTGCACTTTTGATGTAGTACACTTTTGCGGAAGTGGGGTTTTACTTCTCTTTTTCGAGATTATGAAATTTCAATAAAGAAAAAAAAAAAATATATATATATATATATATATATATATATATATATATATATATATATATATATATATGGGTGTCATCCACTCTGTTGAATCTGCTGTTCCTCAACAATGTGAATGGCTTGGAAACTGTTTTGAGACCATTTATTGCTGAATGTTTAAGTTGCTGATTTTAGGAAGATTGAATTGTGTATTTGTTTGTGTGAGTTTGGGATTTAATGACAAAACATTTGGAGATACCAAACATCTTGGTTTTAAGGGTCAAAATGATTGTATGAGGTTTTGTGGGTTAGGTTTAGAGAAAGGGCTAGCATGTGTGCAGTTGTATGTGGTATATGTGTGTGTGTATGTGTATGTTTTGCAGTGGCAGTGTCATGGAAAGTCTTTTTATAAGGTATGGTCTTAGGGGAGAGGCAGAGTAAAGGTTAGGGTTAGGGTTAGCATGCATTAGTAAGGAGGTGTAGGGGGAGCAAAAAGTATTACAAAGCAGTTTATTGCATTATTACAAGGTTATTGACAGAATGGAAATGACAGCTTGAACTTGGAAATCTTCCAATAGATGTCTGCTAGGATAAATTTTATAGGAAACTCAACACCATTATTGAACAAGATATCCTTGGCTGATGCTAAATAGTCAGACACAAAACCTAATTATACTTCTGTCTGATAGAATTAAAATCATCTAATGCATTGAAGTGACAAAACAACTGTACTGTATTTGACATTAGCAGAAGCAAGTTGTTAATGTTTTAAGTGATTACACTCATGCTAGCTATGATTTCTGGTGATCAGATAATGAATAGTGACTGTTTAGCACTCAAAATGGATTGGATTGTTATAGCATTATAGAAGGCTAAATGCAAAGTCTTACTAGCCCTGGGAAAAATCCAAGTATCTTCATTAAAATATTTAGAAAATGGACAAACTAGAATTTCATACCTGATTGGATAAACTAAAGAAACAATAGGGTCATTGCTTCTCCTTTAAGAAAAAAAAGTTCCTTCCCAGAAAAAAAGAATACCAATTACAGCAAATTGTATAACAAAAGTAATTTTACTTTCCAAAACCTGCACACCGATTGGGCAAACCAATCAGTCTTCTTAATGTAAATCAAACACCACTAAGTGGATAATTTAAAATGTTAAAAAAAAAATTCCATCACCAGTAAATTATTCCATTGAGAAGAATGATACAATATATTAAAAAAAACACATGGATTTTAATGCCAGGAGTTACCGTACAAACACTCAAATGCATATATTGCAAAATGTTACCTTCTGAAATTTAGATGTCCTCCATTATTTACAGACTTAATTTCTCAGTCATTTGTCATAAAACAAAAGATTATTTGAAGAACATAACAAAAACGTGATGCAAATACCAGTACATTATTTGAAAGTCTACACAAACCATGTGGACTATCCATAGACAATACCATAACAGAGAAGAAAAAAAATGGCAGAGATACCAATGAACTGTGCAACCACAGTGCATACGCAGTACATACCTTTGATGCCCTAGACTAATGAACACTGGTGGAATAGTAGCAAAGTCCTTTTGTACAATAACAGCATTTATAAAAGTTAGGACCTTTTTCTAAATAATACCATTGTAGAATAGCAATAATTCATGACCAAGTGAGAAGAATGCAGGGTTTATCCAGACTTGTCTTTGTTTAATCACTCTAGCTTCATCTTCATAATCAAACCATACAAACTCTGGGTGAATCCTGTATTACCCACATCCAGTTGTGGCTATTTCCTAAAATGTCCCTGAGCCATTCACAGTGTAGCTCCAGGGAGCAAACTGTCACCATCCTGAAAAGTCATTTAGTGGGGATAACCTATACAACATAGACGTAGTTTCTTATAGCTGTTCAAGCCCCAAGCAGCTTAAGACAAGTTCTTCAAATCCATGGACATGACTATGCTGTAGCTTGCATGCCCAGCTGTTCATGTCTGGACTAGAATATGAGTTCAGCCAAGCAGCTGTCACATGCTAAAAGCTGGCATCCTAGGGAACAACGTACAGAAGTGCTTGTGGACCAGGTAAGTCAGTACCAAACATCAGCATGAGAAATACAAGCTCCCAATTCAAGGTAAGTCAGGAAGGGAAATGGGAAGGGGGGTTAGGTTTAGGGAGGAGGAATTTAAAGTTTAAGGAGTGAACAGGAGTTTAGGTTTAGGTAGGGAGGGGAAGTTTAAGTTTAGGGAACAGTCAGAAGATTAGGGTTGGGGGGGAGAGGTGGATTTTAGATTTAGAGAGTGATTGTAAGATTAGAGTTAGTAAGGGGAGGAGGATTTTATGTTTAGGAAAGGATTGGAAGAGTACACTATGGAAGGAAAGGTGAATTTTAGGTGTAGGTATAGGTTAGGGTTAAGGATGAAGATTTAAGGGTAAGGGAGTGATCCAGAGTTTATGAACTAGGTGGGAGAATTTAGTGTTAGGGTCAGGGTTCTGGGAGGAATATTTATTCTACTGTTACTTCACAGGGCTTGGGTTTGTGGGATTTGAGGCACTTGACAACACAAATGAGTGGCAGCAGGGAAGTGAGTGGCAAGTTAATGTTCATGAGCACTTGTAGCAGACCCCAAAGAAACACTCAAAAACACAAACAAACCAGTAAACCAAAAAAAAAAAAAAAAAAAATCTAACACCAGAAATACATCACAAATTCAAATACATTACTACATATAAAAATAATTGAAACAATGCAGAGAAACTCACATTTGAGGATATGATTTATTTATTTGTGTTTGTTTGTTTGTTTGTCATTTGTAAAATGTGTTAGTGTAGTGGGCTGGTGGCCTATTTTCAGTGGTGACCCAAGGAGAAAAGCTTCACATAAAGAAACAAATTACAGAGGTTATATCTGCTCCATATGCATTTATGACATAAGAAATATAGTACAAAGTATCACAAATCATGCAATACATACATTTGTGACATATAAGAGATATAAGTTAAAGTATCATAAAGTCATGCAATAAGGACAATTAACAATTAATATAAAATCAACAGGGATAATAGCACAATTTACAAACAATTTAGTAGATTTCCAAGAGGACAAAGAGGAGAGCCCTTAAAATTTCATTAAATGACTTTGGACTTAGTTGGTAGAGGGGAAGAAACAGTATTTAGTAGAAGAGTAGAAAGAAAGGGGAGGGAAGAAACGTTAAGGAGAGTCAAAAGAGTAATATGAGAGAGACTTAAGCAGTTGTGGGAGAGGGGGTAGGATGTATAATACCAATAGAAGAGATAAAATAAGATTTAGGTAGAGTATATTTTACCGGATAAGGAGCTATAATGGCCAAAAATATAAAAAAAAATTCCTCCTGAAAAAACTGAAAGTATAATTTCAAATCCACAGATTCTACAAACAGGAAGACAACCAGTGCAAGAGGGAACAGGAAGAGAATAAAATAAGATAGTAAAAAAGTAGACAAAATAAGCTAAAAGCAGTTGTTGTTGTTGTCGTCTTTTGGCTTTTCCCGGTTAGGGGTCGCCACAGCGGAACTCCGGTCCGCTAATGATTGGCAGTAGATTTTCATGAATGCCGAGGTGCCAGCTCGACGTTCAACCTTTAATGAAGGCACACCCATTTACGCATGTCTTTCAAACGCCCACCCAACTTTGAGGAGGACATGCAGACTCCACACAGAAGGTACTCCCTGCACTCCAACCAAGAATCAAATGGGAGAACCTCTTGCTGTGAGGCAATAATGCTACTGTTGCACCACAGCGGATAAAATAAGCTAAAAGCAGTAATAAGCTAAAAGCATTAATACATATCAAACCACTCCCTAAAGCTTAAATTTGTTGCCCCATACCAACAGAAAACCCACAGATAATCAGGCTGAGCAAAGACATGCATTTAAAAATACAGTACGGAAAGGTAAAACACTGCACAAATATAAATGCATAACACTGATAAAAAATTACCATAGAAACCTAAATTTCATATAGGCAATAACTATGACATTACCTAAATCAGCTTAAAATAATTATGGTGAAAAGAATTTCTGTGTAATATACCATCCAGTTTAATTCTTGAGAGTTGTCACCAAACTGGTTTCTCATATGGACATATTTAGGGCTGTGCTACTTGGGAAAATATCCGTGTTGTAAAGCACAATGCTGCTGATATTCAAGACACCTTATCTGCACTCACTCACACCTGTCAATTCCTTTTTATTGCCAAGCTGGGCAGCAATCACAGTAAATGTTATGTTTAGCAATTAAATCAGTTAACAGCTTTTGCCTTACTTCTTCAATGTCAGTCATTTTTTCACATTTAAAGCAAGAATGAAACACCACATGACAAAATGTAAACAAAAAAGAAAGAAAGAAATATAGCTATAAAAATAAGTAAAATAATCTATCTCTGTTTCCAGACACATTCAGAAAGTGAAGAAATAAACATTGAAAAATACATTTGCTTTTATAATAAGTGCATAGAGCGAAGGCTAGCCCCGGGATTCATGAAGCTCGGCGCAAGGCCGGTGTAAGGCTTGCGCCGGCAGTGCAGTGAATAATCGGCATAGCAGCACCATATGCATAGTAATGAGTGCGCGCCGCTACCACAGACACGTGCGGAGGGCACATGAGCGAGCCCAAGTAGGATGTGCCCATAGGCGTGGCCAAGCCGGCAGGCGATGAGCAGCCTAAAGTGCTGACTTCCACAGGCCGCCTGCAATAGTAACCGCACCAGCCAGGTTCCGTGGATAATGAAACGTACGCAGACTATGCAACATAGTACCCGTTCACACAAAACGGAGAACCAAACATTAACCCACGAAGTCCAAAGTGTACCCGTGCAAGGAACAAAGGATACGCATAATACCGTGTCCATCACGCAATGCACTGTCAGTGGGCATACCCAGTGAAGGTGTACCGCAGCATGTCAGTGCGCCGCACCAACATAGAAGTAGCCACATGGGCATGGTCACCAGCAGTAGTGAGAGTACACAGCCGGGTAGCCGTGTCGATATAACAACAAGAAGGAAACCAGATACCCTAAACACAGACAAACATGTGCATAGCAACATGTACTACACCCAGCAATGTGCCCGTCGCATACACATAGAACGGCGTATGCCTAAGCGTAATATCCAGAATCAGAACCCATGCATGCAAATGTAATACACAACAGCCCCGTCATAGCATGTAACCTGCACCCATGTACGACCGTGCACCCAACCCAGCCAGCAGCCTTGCGCAGCTGCACACCTACACATAATGGGTATACCTGAAATGTAGTAAGAAGTATTGTCCTAGGCAGTGCCACGCGGGCAGATATGTACCCCACATGTTAACATCCCACCTCAGGTACAGATATCCAAATGGCTGCATGTGAATGTGTCGGCAGAATGTGTACATCCCGCATGTGGTATGGACCTGTCGAAACCCCATAGGTGTGCACACGCTACGGTGCCCATAACTGTACACATCTGGACACGGCAGTATGTTAAGCCACCGTACTGATGATGAGCTATGCAGATATGTCAAACACAACACATATGGCGGAACATCTGCCCACCAAGCAGGATGCCCCAACAGGGTGCCACAGGCACAGAAGGTGAAGGTGGGACATCACACATTGAGAATAGCGTTGCCGGATGGCCAAACACCCATGGCCAATGCAAAGGATGGAATAACATGTATATGCCTGGATGAATGGGTATGTCATAGCATGGGAATAGGCCAAGCTATCCACCATAATAGCCATGTGTACCAGATAGAAACAGCCAGTAACACGCAGCAGTAATGCAGGAAGGCATACACGACTGTGGGAATAGCACAGGACATATGGCATGTGCCAAGTGTTGACGCATGACACAAATGTCCAGGATGGGGCTCCCTGCAAAGACGAACATGTGCCAACCCCACCCCCCACAGATGTACCGGCAGTGGAAACACATCCCAAACACACACCAACACTACCGTCCATCCCACGATAGCAACGGAGGCTGGTCAAAGACCACCATGACGTGTGCACAAACAGGGACACATGTAACCGTTGCCCTAACAACCCCCCTCAGGCCAAAGAATAATAGTATGGACATATGCATGTAATGCTGTGAAGGATGTGTGGTAGTCCTCAGTATCACAGAGGTAGGGACACAGATACACTGTAATCAACCGTGACGTATGTGCACTGTAGACAGCATACCTGCAGGTTATACATAGTTCAATCATGTGCCACAGAAATATACACATATGAATGAGGATAGGGGATAGACAAGTGTGAATGGGACAAACTATGAACATAGGTTCATAGGTCCATAGGTACATAGTAGGCTATGTACCCAAGGGCAGCTATAACCCTAGCCCATAGTTATGTTTCCTTTGCCAACCCTCCAGTCCAGAGATGAAATGCCTATTATATTGCTGTACCTCTGTGAAGCAGTGACAATGATGTAATCCCTGGGGTATATCTGCAATCTCCCATCCATTGGACAAGAACCCCCTCGAACAAGGCCAGCAAGGTTTTCTGCCTCACATGTACTGGGATGTTGTTCCACAGCATAGTGAGTGTCTGGGTGATGTATCTGTCCCTCCAACACATTCTATTAATGACTGTGTCAAGGTTCACGTCACCTGCCCCTGTGGTTCTGAGGGATGTAGATCCATTAGGTGAAGCATAGTCATTAAATATGGGTCGACATGGCCTCGTATGTCAGGCACAGGTCACCACTGAACAAGTGGTATGTGACTGAATGGAGCAGGAGTCCTTACAGTCGGGCAGCAGAACACAAATTCCCGACACCCTGCATCCATCTGACGATGAACCTATCGGGCCTTCCCAGCTGCCGCAGGTGTCGGGTCAGATACCTTTCGAACGGGGCAATGTACTCAATCATAGGTCTAATGAGTGATGAGTACAAGGAGACGATGACCTCCCCTGATCTAGATGTGAATCCCTGCACGATCAGGTGGGCAATGTAGAAGTTCTACCGAACCATGTAAGCAACGTTTGTGTCGAACGAATGGTGACTGGCAACCTGGGTCCCCAGATCCCTGGTAATTCCCTCTGTGCTCAGTGGATTGCCACCCATATGGCGGCTAGGAGTGACCTTGTTCTACCCGAAGGGTATGACTATGCATTACCTGGCATGTAGCTGTAGGCCATGTCCCTGGCAGTAGATATCCATATCTGTGAGGCCACTCTGAAGGATATCTGTGTCAGATGTCCGTCCCACTATGGCACCCAGTTCGCAGTCATCTGCAAACAATGTCAGCCATAACCCCCCTGTGTTTGCTTGTACTTTGGAAATGTAGATGCAGAAAAAGAGTGGACCCAGGACAGAGCCCCGTGGGACACCGCCTGTGACTGGCAGTGAGTATGACATGGTGCCAGCAAGTATGACCGTGTGGGTAGTGTCACCTAGGCAGTTTGCAACCCATCCTGCGATGTACGGGTTCACCTCCAAGCCGATGGGTTTATCAATGATACCCAAGGGGGGGTATTGTGTTGAAGGCCTTTGCCAGGTCGAGGTAGGCTGTATGGACTGCGTGACCCTCACCAATGGCCTCGGTGACTGTTCCTAAAACGTCAACCAAGTTTTAAACGCATGATCTGCCTTTGACCAAGCCAAACTTGGTTGAATGCAAAGTATGCAAGTCCCCTATGTCATCATCTATGAGCTCCAGTATGATCCTTCCCCATGTCTTTGCAGATAAGGCTCCTCAAGCTAATGGTACGGTAATAACCAGGGTCAGTGGAGGCACTGCCCCTGTGAAGTGGGACTACAGTCGCCGTGCGCCACAACTTGGGTACGTTACCGGAGGTGATGTTAAGATTAAACAGCTGTCCTAACTGTGGGTCTAATTCCTCAATGAGATCACGGAGTACACAGCCGGGACACCATCTGGTACCATGGATGCTGTGTTCACTACCTTGGAGAGAGCATGTCCCACCTGTGCGTTACAGAACATTCGGGGGCCACAATCTTCTGGTACAGACATCTCTCCATGTGGGGGGGAGGGGGTGGAGATGTCTTCACCGAACCTGTCAGCCAGTATGCTGGCAATGTGTGTATGTTCAGTAAACTTCACATCATTGTGAACCCAGTCAGAGCATATCTGGGAGTGTCCTCCCAGGTGTCCAACATAGCTAAAGAAGGCCGTATGATTGTCTGTCGAGTCCTTGGTGATATATCTGTCGGACCTGCCCCGGATAATGTCATGAGAGCTTGTAGTTCTTCACATATAATGAGCAAGGGTGTCATACCTCACAAGGAGTCTGCTCTGTCTTGTAGTAGCTACCTCCTGTCATTGTAGAGCTTGTGTATGGCTGGGGTAACCCACACTTGATGCTTGGCATTGGTACAAAGACTCACAGTTGTGTAAGGGATTGCCTGATCCATGCAGTCCTGTAGGTGCTGGTAGAAGGCATATGTAAGTGATTCAGTGGCTTGAGTAATGTTCACCACTGGCTCAGGGGCATTAAAGGAGACCACACTAGTGTTTAGAAATGTGAAGTTGGCTTTTGAGAAAGCCATATGTATGGTAACCGGCACCACCCACAGCATTGTATGTCAATAGCAGAAGCTATTGTCCAAATAACATATTATCAGCTTTATTATGAAAATATGTATTATGATTTATGTAGTTATATGTTTCAGCTAATTACACTTGAAAATGCCCGGTAAGACCGGCCGAAAGTGCTCGTGATCTACCTGTTATGGTGGTGTCAATCTGACAATAAAGTGGCGATACTTCCCCATTGGGACTTCAGGGGATTATTGAAAGCAGTTGCTAACCTGCATCTTTGGATGTACACCATTTGGTGTCAGTATTGAAAAACCTGGTTTTCGTAGCACTACATAATATGGGTAGTCAAACAGACATCCGCGATTGGGGAACATACAGCAGCAGTCAAATCCACTGGCCACATGGACACAGTCCAACAAGTTCTACACTTTACATATGCACATTGGTGTCCATTGCAGGACCCAAAAACTGTTCTGTACGGAATACCATCCAGCCATCATCATTCTACCAGAAGAAGCGACAGTCGTGAGTACGGCACAGCTAGACATATGCACCACCAGCGTGTTCAAGGTTGATGACAAGTGTCCATGAAATGCAGGATATATGAACAGAAATCCCCAGATTGTCGAGACCATAGAGGTGCGTCCACATCCCACTCCCGCACACCTGAAGGATGTGTAATGGGTACGGTCGAGGGTTGCAGGCATGGGATCCTGGGTATGCAGAAATGGGGCTCGGTGTTGTTTGGCAGATAATCCGTTGTCCCGTCCCGTGGGAGGGATGTGGGTATAGCACATGCTTTACTCCCCACCAATAATGCAAAGCATCCCCCGGATAATGCTAAATGCAGGTGTGAAATGTGTACAGCCCTATACCAGTGTCCAGTAGGCAATACCCATGGATGGACAAGCGTACGACCAAGATGGCACCCACAACTGCACACCTGGTGGAATTACACAGCTGCAGTAAGGCATAACACAGGAAATACAGATAGGGACTACAGTAGACACACCCCCTACAAAGTCAGACCGCCGTGCGAATCCCGGCGTACACAGCACTCAATCTGCCAGCACCAAAAGGGGGATCATTCGCTGCCATACCGCGGAACAAATTGGTGACCTATGGAACACATACTAATGGCACACCAACAACGTCAACTAGGAAGGTCATAGGATGGTTAGACAATGGCGTTCCCACTTATAAAGAACATGGTTCAATGAATTAATAGGATCTACATGGTTAGGTGGTGTTATTTTGACTATACAGTGGCGGACAATTCCTATTGGGACTTCTGAGGATTATTGAAAGCAGTCGCTAACCTGCATCTGTGGATGTACACCATTTGTTTTCAGTTTTGAAAATCCTGGTTTTCGTAGCACTACATAATATGGGTAGTCAAACAGACATCCACGATTGGGGAACATACAGCAGCAGTCAAAACCACTGGCCACATGGACACAGTCCAACAAGCTCTACACTTGACATATGCACATTGGTGTCCATTGTAGGACCCAAAAATTGATCCGTATAGAAATCCATCCAGCTGTTACCGTTCTACGAGAAGACGCGACAGCCGTGAGTACGGCACAGCTAGACATATGCACCACCAGCGTGTTTAAGGTTGATGACAAGTGTCCATGAAATGCAGGACATATGGACAGAAATCCCCAGAGTTCCGAGTCCATAGAAGTGCGTCCACATCCCAGTCCCGCACATGAAGGATGTGTAATGGGTACCGTCGAGTGTTGCAGCCATGGGATCCTGGGTATGCAGAAATGGGGCTCGGTGTTGTTTGGCAGATAATCCATTGTCCCACCCCGTGGGAGGGATGTGGGTGTAGCACATGCCTTACTCCCCACTAATAATGCAAAGCATCCACCGGATAATGCTAAATGCAGGTGTGAAATGTGTACAGCCCTATACCAGTGTCCAGTAGACAATTCCCATGGATGGACAAGCGTACGACCAAGATTGCACCCATACCTGCAAACCCGGTGGAATTACACAGCTGCAGTAAGGCATAACACAGGAAATACAGATGGGAACTACAGTAGACACTCCTCATACAAACTCAGACTGCCGTGCGAATACCGGCGTACACAGCACTCAATCTGCCAGCACCAAAATGGGGATTACTCACTGCCATACTGTGGAACAAATGGGCGACCTGTGGAACACATACTAATGGCACACCAACAACGTCAACTAGGAAGGTCAGTCAAAACCACCGGCCAGATGGACACAGTCCAACAAGTTCTACACTTTACATATGCACATTGGTGTCCATTGTAGGACCCAAAAATTGATATGTATGGAATATCATACAGCTGTTATCATTCTCCCAGAAGACGCGACAGCCGTGAGTACGGCACAGCTAGACATATGCACCACCAGCGTGTTTAAGGTTGATGACAAGTGTCCATGAAATGCAGGACATATGGACAGAAATCCCCAGAGTTCCGAGTCCTTAGAAGTGCGTCCACATCCCAGTCCCGCACACCTGAAGGATGTGTAATGGGTACCGTCGAGTGTTGCAGCCATGGGATCCTGGGTATGCAGAAATGGGGCTCGTTGTTGATTGGCAGATAATCCGTTGTCCCACCCCGTGGGAGGGATGTGGGTGTAGCACATGCCTTACTCCCCACTAATAATGCAAAGCATCCACCGGATAATGCTAAATGCAGGTGTGAAATGTGTACAGCCCTATACCAGTGTCCAGTAGACAATTCCCATGGATGGACAAGCGTACGACCAAGATGGCACCCATACCTGCAAACCCGGTGGAATTACACAGCTGCAGTAAGGCATAACACAGGAAATACAGATGGGAACTACAGTAGACACTCCTCATACAAAGTCAGACCGCCGTGCGAATACCGGCGTACACAGCACTCAATCTGCCAGCACCAAAATGGGGATTACTCGCTGCCATACTGCGGAACAAATGGGCGACCTGTGGAACACATACTAATGGCACACCAACAACGTCAACTAGGAAGGTCATAGGATGGTTAAACTATGGCGTTCCCAGTTATAAAGAACACCCTTCAATGAATTAGTAGGATCTACATGTTTTGGTGCTGTTAGTTTTGACAATACAGTGGCGGATAATTCCCATTGGGACTTCTGAGGTTTACTTAAACCAGTTGCTAACCTGCATCATCGGATTTACACCATGTGGGTTCATGTCAGACAAAACTGGTTTTCGTAGCACTACATAATATGTGTAGTCAAACAGTCATCCGCGATTGGGGAACATACAGCAGCAGTTGAACCCACTGGCCAGATGGACACAGTCCAACAAGTTCTACACTTTACATATGCACATCGGTGTCCATTGTAGGACCCCAAAAATCGATCCGTACGCCACATCTACCAGCTGCGATCGAGAGACCTAAAAGGAATAAACAGCTGTGACTACAGCACAGCTAGACATATGCACCACCAGCGTGTTTAAGGTTGATGACAAGTGTCCATGAAATGCGGGACATATGAACAGAAATCCCCAGATTGTCGAGTCCATAGAAGTGCATCCACATCCCAGTCCCGCACAGATGAAGGATGTGTAATGGGTACCGTCGAGGGTTGCAGCCATGGGATCGTGGGTATGCAGAAATGGGGCTCGGTGTTGTTTGGCAGATAATCCGTTGTCCCGCCCCGTGGGAGGGATGTGGGTATAGCACATGCCTCACTCCCCACTAATAATGCAAATCATCCACCAGAGAATGCTAAATGCAGCTGTGAAATGTGTACAGCCCTATACCAGTGTCCAGTAGGCAATTCCCATGGACGGACAAACGTACGACCAAGATGGCACCCATAACTGCAAACCCGGTGGAATTACACAGCTGCAGTAAGGCATGACACAGGAAATACAGATGGGAACTACAGTAGACACTCCCCATACAAAGTCAGATTGCCGTTGGAATACCGGCGTACTCAGCACTCAATCTGCCAGCACCAAAATGGGGATTACTCACTGCCATACTGCGGAACAAATGTGCGACCTGTGGAACACACACTAATGGCACACCAACAACGTCAACTAGGAAGGTCATAGGATGGTTAAACTATGGCGTTCCCACTTATAAAGAACATCCTTCAATGAAGTAATAGGATCTACATGTTTTGGTTGTGTTAAATTGACAATACAGTGGCGGATATTTCCTATTGGGACATCTGAGGATTAGTTAAAGCAGTTGCTAACCTGCATCATTGGATTTACACCATTTGGGTTCAGTTTAGAAAAACCTGGTTTTCGTAGCACTACACAATATGGGTAGTCAAACAGACATCCACGATTGGGGAACATACAGCAGCAGTCAAAACCACTGGCCAGATGGACACAGTCCAACAAGTTCTACACTTTACACATGCACATTGGTGTCCATCGTAGGACCCCAAAAATTTAACCCTATGCAATATCTACACGATGCGAGCGAGCGACCCTGAAGGAGTAACAGCCGTGACTACGGCACAGCTAGACATATGCACCACCAGCGTGTTTAAGGTTGATAACAAGTGTCCATGAAATGCAGGACATATGAACAGAAATCACCAGATGGTCGAGTCCATAGAAGTGCGTCCACATCCCAGTCCCGCACACCTGATGGATGTGTAATGGGTATCGTCGAGGGTTGCAGCCATGGGATCGTGGGTATGCAGAAATGGGGCTCGGTGTTGTTTGGCAGATAATTCGTTGTTCCGCCTCGTGGGAGGGATGTGGGTATAGCACATGCCTTACTCCCCACTAATAATGCAAAGCATCCACCGGATAATGCTAACTGCAGGTGTGAAATGTGTACTGCCCTATACCAGTGTCCAGTAGGCAATTCCCATGGATGGACAAGCGTACGACCAAGATGGCACCCATAACTGCAAACCTGGTGGAATTACACAGCTGCAGTAAGGCATAACACAGGAAATACAGATAGGGACTACAGTAGACACACCCCATACAAAGCCAGCCCGCCGTGCGAATCCCGGCGTACACAGCACTCAATCTGCCATCACCAGAATGGGGATCACTCGCTTCCATACCACGGAACAAATGGGCGACCTGTGGAACACATACCAATGGCACACTAACAACTTCAGCTAGGACGGTCATAGGATGGTTAAACTATGGCGTTCCCACCTATAAAGAACATCCTTCAGTGAATTAATAGGATTAATGTCAATTGACCATGGAATACACCTAATCAACATCAAAGAACCGCTGGCACCTGATGGCACACAATCCAAAACACACATAGGTAGATGAAACAGTCAACGTAGACATTGTCCAGGACAGGTCACAAATGGTATACAAAGGTTCATTCATAGACATGTAAGCGCTTTCACCCGTAGGCTCCGTCAGACTTACACATAACATAAAAGCATCCATGCTTTAAATATCCCCCCTTACACTTTCATTGGTCAATTTCTCAGCAAACAATGAACATTTAACCACGGCATATAAAGCACAGACGCAATGTTAGCTACACACACATATATTACCATCTCCAAAAACATCCTATTAACACATGTATTATATTGATATTGTACTATGCCTAATACAAATCAATCAAAGATCCAACAATATATATAGAAGATATGTATATCATATCAATGTAATACAGTGGTAAACAACTGAAAGAGTGGAGTAATGTGTGTTAACGGTATATCTGTACATAAACTACATTCCTGTTATGGGGGTTTAAGCCACCTGCTTCTCAAAAGAGGCTTCATCAGTGTTTCATCAGTCAGCCCTGGTGTGTGGTCAACCCTCCACCTAATAATCCATCTAAATCCACATTCTAAAGCATAGTTGATGAGGTCCCCTCTCTGGTATTATAACCTAGCCTTCGTAAAACACTGAATGTAAACGTATGCCTTGTGATGTGCTCATAGCCGGCCGTAGGCATACGCCAATCCTGCGGCTGCCTAGGGCACCGCACTAGTAGGGCCATCTGTCTAGTAGGTTTATCATGTAGGTACAGCAGGATGGGGGCACCATGTGTTGAGGTGGTGTGAGCCATGGAGCCCTATAGCCTAGGGCAGCGGTCGATCTAAGGCCGCTGCCGTAGGGGGGTAGTACGGTCTGCAGGTATGTGCAGAAGTACACATGAAACAGCGGTTCACAAGGATTATCCATAGTGGCGACACCTGCACAGATGGCTATAGCGGGACACACACACGACCATGCATATAGCACAGTTAGACATACACACACCATAAATAGGCAATTATACACAAGGTTTATGGCGTGTACGGGTACAGTGTCATTACAGCAAGGATAGCTGTCTGCCACGATATCCAGCTGATGTCTCTAGGGTGTTCTGGAATACGGACGTTGTATGGACAATGAGTGGATATGCATCGTACCACAGTTGTATGTGTCAGCCGTGCAAATATGCGATACATGGGACAGACGGCTGTCCATGCAAGAGCAGCGCTATGGGCACAACATAGGTATGTAGATATACAACAGAGATACAGACGGACACATGTGGCAAGGCCGTGAGTGTAACGTACACAGCACCACCCCACCACACCATAGCAGGGTGCACGTGGAGAACACGCTACGGAGGTCGCCAACCACAGCAGGCACACAGGCAGTCCACGAGCTGCGTCTCACCATCCACAAACACAGGGATGGTGGCAGGATATGAGTGTTCTGCGGAAACTCTAAAGCCATACCCTATGAACCCATGCGGCTGGGAGCATAGACACACACACACATCTGGCAGGCATGGTGATTGACCACACCCCCACATACCGAACCGCACAACAGTATGACACAGGTATGGAACGCGCTACGTGGACCACCGAACACAGCACCGTCAGAGGCACATGTCCAGGTGGGTGACAACATCCGTAAAGGAATAGCCGCAGATAGCCAAGGTATGTGTTGCCAAGCGTCCAAAATAACTACACTGTACTAGGGAAGCTGTGAACACACACACAAGGAAGGGCCGGGAGTTGAACCTATGCCTACCTACATGAACACACTACAGCATGATGCATTTACAGAACGCGCTACCGAGATTACTGAGCACAGTGCTGTCAGAGGCATACTTCTAGGTGGGTGACATCATCCGTAAGGGAATAGCTGACAATAGGCAAGGTATGTGTTGCGAAGCGTCTAAAGGCATGGTCATCTGTAGAGGCAGCTGGGAGCACACACACACACACACACACACACACAGGGAAGGGCCGGGAGTTGAATCTACATCTACCTACATGAACACACTACAGCATGATGCATTTACAGAACGCACTACCGAGATTACTGAGCACAGTGCTGTCAGAGGCATACTTCTAGGCGGGTGACATCATCCGTAAGGGAATAGCTGACAATAGGCAAGGTATGTGTTGCGAAGCGTCTAAAAGCATGGTCATCTGCAGAGGCAGCTGGGAACACACACACACACACCTCACACACACACGGGGAAGGGCCGGGAGTCGAACCTACGCCTACCTACATGAACTCTCTACAGCATGATGCATTTACAGAACACACTACCGAGATTACTGAGCACAGCGCTGTCAGAGGCATACTTCTAGGCGGGTGACATCATCCGTAAGGGAATAGCTGACAATAGGCAAAGTATGTGTTGCGAAGCGTCTAAAAGCATGGTCATCTGCAGAGGCAGCTGGAAGCACACACACACACACCTCACACAGGGAAGGGCCGGGAGTCGAACCTACGCCTGCCTACATGAACACACTACAGCATGATGCATTTACAGAACACGCTACCGAGATTACTGAGCACAGCGCTGTCAGAGGCATACTTCTAGGTGGGTGACATCATCCGTAAGGGAATAGCTGACAATAGGCAAGGTATGTGTTGCGAAGCGTCTAAAAGCATGGTCATCTGCAGAGGCAGCTGGGGACACACACACACACACCTCACACACACACAGGGAAGGACCAGGAGTCGAACCTACACCTACCTACATGAACACACTACAGCATGATGCATTTAAAGAATGCGCTACCGAGATTACTGAGCACAGTGCTGTCAGAGGCATACTTCTAGGCGGGTGACATCATCCGTAAGGGAATAGCTGACAATAGGCAAGGTATGTGTTGCGAAGCGTCTAAAAGCATGGTCACCTGCAGAGGCAGCTGGGAACACACACACACACACACACACACACACACACACACACGGGGAAGGGCCAGGAGTCGAACCTATGCCTACCTACATGAACTCTCTGCAGCATGATGCATTTACAGAACGCGCTACTGAGATTACTGAGCACAGTGCTGTCAGAGGCATACTTCTAGGCGGGTGACATCATCCGTAAGGGAATAGCTGACAATAGGCAAAGTATGTGTTGCGAAGCGTCTAAAAGCACGGTCATCTGCAAAGGCAGCTGGAAACACACACACACACACACACACACACACACACAGGGAAGGGCCGGGAGTCGAACCTACACCTACCTACATGAACACACTACAGCATGATGCATTTAAAGAACGCGCTACCAAGATTACTGAGCACAGTGCTGTCAGAGGCATACTTCTAGGTGGGTGACATCATCCGTAAGGGAATAGCTGACAATAGGCAAAGTATGTGTTGCGAAGCATCTAAAAGCATGTTCATCTGCAGAGGCAGCTGGAAACACACACAGACACACACACAGGGAAGGGCCGGGAGTCGAACCTATGCCTACCTACATAAACACACTACAGCATGATGCATTTACAGAACGTGCTACCGAGATTACTGAGCACAGCACTGTCAGAGGCATACTTCTAGGTGGGTGACATCATCCGTAAGGGAATAGCTGACAATAGGCAAGGTATGTGTTGCGAAGCGTCTAAAAGCATGTTCATCTGCAGAGGCAGCTGGAAACACACACACACACCTCACACACACACAGGGAAGGGCCGGGAGTCAAACCTATGCCTACCTACATGACCACACTACAGCATGATGCATTTACAGAATGCGCTATCGAGATTACTGAGCGCAGCGCTGTCAGAGGCATACTTCTAGGCGGGTGACATCATCCATAAGGGAATAGCTGACAATAGGCAAGGTATGTGTTGCGAAGCATCTAAAAGTATGGTCATCTGCAGAGGCAGCTGGAAACACAAACACACACACACACACACACACCTCACACACAGGGAAGGGCCGGGAGTCGAACCTACGCCTACCTACATGAACACACTACAGCAGGATGCATTTATAGAACATGCTATCGAGATTACTGAGCACAGCACTGTCAGGAGGCATACCCCTAGGTGGGTGGTATCATCTGCAGAGGCAAGGCAGCCGATAGGGAATGAAGACAGAGTGCGCAGTCACACAGCATGTCAGCATCCCAAGGTGGCCGTACAGTAACACGGTAGTGCTGCAGTCGGGAATACCAACTAACTACGGAGCAGTACATCACGACATGAATACGGGATGCACCACATACAGTATACCCTATGAGAGGGCATCCGGCGTGCAGGATGTAGGCAGCCATTGTGGCATAGAAACCACATATGAGTCACCTGGATGGTCACCATGGCTATGCAGGATGTCATTGGCCATGGCTACACGCCTAGTAGCTGACATCGGTGCCGACTGTAGTGTGTACCCCCGAATGGTGTACTGGCCATGCCCTCACACATAGCGGTTGCGAAGGGGAGACAGACATGCTCACGGGGTATCAACGCAGACGGGCGCGGTGTGCACTGTACTGTGTGTCCATCTACACAGCTGCTTACTGGGCATGCTCAGACACTTAGAATCTGCACAGTGCAGACATGCATACACATGGGGCGACGGCATGGGAGGCAGAATGTGGACTGTCGTGTGTGTCCACCCACACAACAGCTACCCGGCCATGCCACAGACGTGGCAGTTGTGAAGGGGAAACAGGCATGCACACGGAGTAGCAATGCAGACGGGCGCGGTGTGCACTGTACTGTGTGTCCATCTACACAGCTGCTTACTGGGCATGCTCAGACACTTAGAATCTGCACAGTGCAGACATGCATACACATGGGGCGACGGCATGGGAGGCAGAATGTGGACCGTTGTGTGTGTTCACCCACACAACAGCTACCCGACCATGCCACAGACGTGGCAGTTGCAAAGGGGAAACAGGCATGCACACGGGGTAGCAATGCAGACGGGCGTGGTGTGCACTGTACTGTGTGTCCATCTACACAGCTGCTTACTGGGCATGCTCAGACACTTAGAATCTGCACAGTGCAGACATGCATACACATGGGGCGACGGCATGGGAGGCAGAATGTGGACCGTCGTGTGTGCCCACCCACACAACAGCAACCTGGCCATGCTCACACATGTAGTATGTGCTACGCGCCGTCTGGCATGCAGACGGAGTGCACACACTGCAAGTCACGGCCAGGTAAACCCGTACACACGCACAGGGTGGACACACTTGCAGTCACACGTACACACACAGATGACAGCACAGGCGTCATGGGTGCAGGCTGAACATGTACACACTGTAGTGAACACTGTAGCTGCTATGCCAGCACCATGTCATCGGTGCAGCAGTATGCCTCACGGTCCAGCAACTGCATGTGACATATGTCCAGAACACTATGTGGCGGTGTACGTCCGTCGTGCAGAGTACACATGTACTATCAATGATCCCACAGGTGTGATGTAGTCCACCCACACCGGTATACACGGACAGGCGTGCTCCACACATACCACGGGCCTGACACAGATATGACACATGACTGCAGCTGTACCACAGTGAAACAATGTCCGGATATGTCACATATGTGCTTTCCTGGCTGTGTGCATGGACTGCACGTAGGACACATACGAAGCCTGTGATGTACCACATGCATAACACAGGCGTACGCGGTAATACACAGATGAAGGGAAGGCGGACACATGTCTGTGGTATGCACCCCCTACAGGGTGTAGCGGTGTTCACTGGGACATATACCCTTGTACAGTTTGCCTGTGACAGCTGTGATACCATACCACAGTCCATGTTCCATGTATGTTGCCACACATGTCACAACGTAGCAATGCATACACACATGGCAACAGGGGATACATGTGACACGTGTACTGTGCATGGTGCAGCCATGCATGAGCGGTGTCCAGTGTCCGTAACAGAGTTGCAACCCTCTACCACATGCATACCCATCATGGGGGCCGTCATATGGTGGCATAGTAACAGCACGCATGGCAGTCTGTGTGTACACCATGTGTTTAAACACATGTCCACATGCATGTGTGCAGGCGCCGGTCACAGGTGTGTTACACACCATCCTACCCTGCCATGTGCATACAGTCTGCTATGTCGCCTTTACATGACAGCGCTGCCATGATGCATACCCATCGGCCATGTGTCATCGACCATATGTCACATTGCCACTGTAACCCCTACCACCTCCCAAGTGCAGATATAGGCACAGCTGCCAGATACAGTGGTAGTATGCAGGATGCACCACATACCGCTGCACGCCTGCACATATCCCATGTAGCGGGTGTGGCATTCCTAGCACCAACATGTGTGCAGGAATGTGTACCCATGTATGCCACAGATCAGGGGGACTATGTGCCATGTGCCACACATCACTGTACACCATGGTAGAGATCTGTACCTACATCAGTGTGGGGTGCATCGATGTGGATGGTGCAGTACATGCAACACGTCATCCCTCCGTGTAGACATGTGTGGCCACCACCATGTCACTGTGTCAACATGTGTGTATGTCTGCTGCCTGTTGTGAGGGTGTATGCAGATATAGTGTTGTGACTGGACACTGACCACACAGGGTTACCATCCCGTACTGGTGCTGCATTGTACAGCCCTGTCAATGCCATACCTATGAGCCTTACTGGCCACCTGTGCAAGACCACCCCCTGAAACATGGCGCGTGGGTGCATTGTCTTGTGAGGGTGCTGACAACACAGACAGGTGTCCCCATCTGCACACAATGGTGTGTGTGCCATAGAGGTGTACGCACCGCGATTGCGGGCATATTCCTGTACCGGTACAGCATCCGACTGCTGCACACCGTGCACCACAGCTGACAGGTGACACCTGTGGTCAGTAGCCAGCACACTGCGTATGACACCTGCAGAATGTCACCATACCTGTACCGTGGCATGCCATGTATGTGATGTCTCTGTCCACCGGGCATCAGGTGCAGTATATGTGTGGACATGTGCGTCATGTACCGTGTAAGCACCGTTACACTGTATCCGGCTCCGTGCTCTGCAGGTATATGTGTATAACCTCTCTTCTTGCAATCCCGACTGTCTGTTCTCTATATCACAAAAGCTCTGCACCTGCTCCCATAGTATTCCTACATAGGTAAAGTACATGTATACTAAATGGAGTACTACACTGGCCTACAATCCCCTCGTGTACCCACTTCCCTATAGGTGCCTTCTGACCCAGTTACACAGCAAATGCATTCACGTTCTCTGGCATGTCGAAGGGTCAATTGCTAGCGACCTCTCCTGTTCAGATGGTGAATCTGGGCGTCCTGGGCACTGTTACAGGTGCCTCATGGACACGGACAAGCCGCACCTCCCCCGATGAACATAATACATGTGACAGATGCAACTATATAGCCACACAGGGGGCTGTGCTCTCTCAAACCATGACCGGCAAGACCAAGCGGGAGGGGAAGGACACCATGCACACCACAAACCCAGTGTCACATGTGACAATCGCAAATGCTAATCGAACACATGAACACACTAAGACATACCTGGAGGCACTGTTAAAATATGTCACGAACCAACGAGCCCTCTGAAGCAGACACACAAGCAACTGCCTCCACAAGACATAGGACATGCAACACATAGTTCTCAACGTCAGTGTGCTAAACTGTCAGAGCCCCAAAGGCAACACACACATTGCCAGACACACTTGTAATGGGTGACACCACTGTCAGACACACCGATGTCCCACCCACCAGACTGAACAAGGGAATGATCACAGTAGGCTGCCTGCCGGGCGCTGGAATCCGCCACATGAGACACGCACTCAGGTCACTCCGCAGCATGTACAGGTATGACGCGGTCATTGCCCATGCTGGTGTCAACGACTGGAGACCTACCACCCTGGGATACATTAAAGGAGACATAGAGGGCCACTCAGATTGTGTAGCCCAGGCCGGCATGTCCCTGACCCTGGGCAGTATCCCACCCTCATCAGGTATGATGCCACTATACTGCCTCCAAGTGGTCACCCTTGATAATGTGCCTGGTTACCGGTGTCAGTCTGAGGGGATCCAGATTCCTCATACCTGGGATGACATGCTTGGCACGCCACGCCCCTTCGCAAGGTATGGCTCGCACCTGTCGCCCCTGGTCTTCAAGGGTTTGGCTAATGCACCTGCCGCCCCCACAGTGCCCACTGCAGGCAAGGCTGGAATGATAAACCTACCACCCAACACTACAAACCTGGAGAACAGACAGGGTAATACTGCTCAGTGCCAGTGGTCTACGCCCAAGCTGCACACCCTCAAATGCCCTCCTCAGTATGGAGGACATCGATGTCAGTGCTGTGACTGAAACATTGATCAGGGCTGCTGAGAGCACCCCAGCACTATCGGGTCATATCCCATATCACGTGTTCAGGACCATAACCCGGACCTAATACAGAAGGAGGGGGTGTCTCCATTTCCATGAAGGATACACACACCTCCAGGTTGGCAGACATGCACGTAGCAGCGGGGACTATCCAGGTGCAATTAACCATGGGTAGGACCACCCTACAGTTTGTTGAATGCTACAGACCACCCTCCCAAACCCAGGATACCTGCACAGCCTTCCTGAAGACACTGGTGAGTGTGAATGCTCTCACAACACCGCATATTGGGTGACATCAACCACCCATACATAGACCGGGAACATTACCCAGGACACAACACCCTACACCAAAGGTGCCAGGTGTTCATACACCTGAATGCTGTGGAACAACCATGCACCATACCCACAAGGGGGGGAAGTATACTAGTTCTGATCATCACACATGGGGACGATATGCTCCACACAGGATGTACATCCCTCAATGGTGAGGTCAGACCATATAGTAAACTCACTGGAGATCCGCATCCTGTACCCAACACCGGCATGGGAGACCACAGTGACGACCTCTCCTCAGCGAACCACACACGTCATACGACCGGTGTAGTACCCTACAAGGCCTCCATGCCAGTGGTAAACACAGGCCACACTGATGAAACCCTTACAAATGCCCTGCCATTGGCAAACCATACAACAAGAGATGGGAGCTAATACATGACAGAGCAATATCAGTACCAGGGAAGGCATCACTGATTAATACCGGCGTTAACATACGATCACTCATACAATCATCCAAGGCCGCCTGAGGGACTGGTACTGCAAAGGACACATAAGACAACCATAGGGCCTTCCTTAGCTATGTTAGGAACATGGGTGGAAGCACA
Source organism: Protopterus annectens (assembly GCF_019279795.1). Classification (NCBI taxonomy): domain Eukaryota; kingdom Metazoa; phylum Chordata; order Ceratodontiformes; family Protopteridae; genus Protopterus; species Protopterus annectens. The sequence continues at coordinate 668,294,093 of NC_056746.1, forward strand.
CAGTTATGCCCGGAATTACTCCAGAACGGTACAATGATCACTGAACCCACAGACATTGTCACCAAACCAGCGGACATGTTCCATGCATACATGTACCCCCCCCCAAGAGGGGACGTATCCATCCCACCAGAGTCTAGCCTCCCAAACATCCTGTATGCCCAGGAGAGAGCTGATATCAGTTAAGCAGTGAACACAGCATCAATGGGACCAGATGGTGTCCCTGGCTGTGTGCTACACAACCTCATTGAGGCCCTCACCCTGCACATAAGGCTGCTGTTGCATCTTAGCCTTACTACGGGCTACGTCCCCGATGGATGGCATACGACAACTGTGGTCCCACTACACCAGGGTAGTGCTGTTATGGACTCTAGACATCCCTGCCCTATCAGCTTGACAAGCCTTGTCTGCAAAGCTGTGGGGAGGTCCATACTGGAGCCCATAAATATAGACATTGGTGTACAGCAAATACCGGAACATACCCACATCAGCTTAGTCAAGGGCAGATCCTGCCTCCCAAACCTGGTCAACCTGTTTGGAGGAGTCACTACGGCCATTGATGGGGGTACGTCGGTTTGCACAGACTACCATGACCTGGCGGGAGCGTTCAAACCACACTCCACGTGGCCATCATAGAAAGGATCACCAGCGTACATGTGGAGACATATGTCACATGATGGTTTGCCAACTGGATGGAGGTCAAACCCCACAGGGTTTGTGTTCCTGGTGCCATGTCAGACTCCAAGCTGGTCCCGAGTGGTGGCCCACAGGGCTCAGTCCTGGGCCCCCTCCTGTTCGGCATTCAGCTTTCCAATGTGCATGCAAACATAGGGGTATTGTGGCAGACAAGGCATGCAGATGACTGCACACCGGCCACCATACTCAACTCCCCATCAGACACGGACATCCACCTGGGGTCTCATAGGAATGGATAACTGGTGCCAGAGCCATGGCCTGATGCTACATGCCAGGGTAGGTATAGACCTACCCTTTGGGAAAGACATGTTCACCCCGACCTACCATATAGGTGGTTATCCATTAAACATGGTGGACGTGATCAGGGACATGGGTACCAGACCTGTCGGTAACCTCTCTCGACACTCACATTGCCAATGTGGTTGGGAAGACATTCCACTGTGCCCACCTGGTCATGAAGGGATTCACATCCACATCAGGGGAGGTCATTGTACCCCTGTACTCTTCACACATCAGACCAATGATTGCGTACAATGCCACATTTGGAATGTACCTAACCTGACACCTGCAGCACTCGGAAGGACCTCAAATGTTCCACAACACTGGGATAAAGGTGCTGAGACATATGTCACACGCTGCCCGACCGAGGGGACTCCGGCTGTATACCTTCTCAGCCTGTCTGCTCTGAGGTGATCTGTGCCTGACATACACGGCCATGTCCAACCTGGGTGACATGGACATGTTCCACCTCCTAGGCTCCAAACAAACACCGGCACAGAAGCAACTGACAGACACCTCAACACGGACATAAATAGGAGGTGCTGGGGGGACAAGGTCATCGGCCAGAGACCCCCTACAACATGGAAATGATTCCCAGCCCATGTGAAGCAGAGCCCCTGACTGACTTTGTCCAAAAGTAATCCTGACGTGTGGATGTGTGATCGTAGGTATGCGCCAGGCATCATCTCTGTGTCACTGCTGGACAGAGGGACAGCGGACCGATGGATGTAGTATCCTCATCCTAAGGGGTGGTGAAAGCCACACACACTCTGGCTAGGCTTACGCATGCCGTAGGGCACATAGCCTGGTATGTACCTATGCGCCTATGTACCTATGTAGGGGTCCATGCAGGTTGCGGGTACCTGTGGTATGCTGATATTGTCAGATGTGCCTGTGGGTAACCCACAGATACATGTGGGGGACTGATAACTGTGCTCCCAGTAGGCACATGCAAGTACACCATATTTGGCATACAGGTTAACAGAACCAACATGGTGCTACACATGTAACCGTCACACATACCTTGTACACAGATCAATGTATGCTGCACCTGCACTACATGGTATGTCTGCTGCATGATGTCAGTACACAACCCACGTCACATACGCACCTGTCACCTGTCATACACAACCACTGCAACATACACATCATGCACTATGCGGACACAGGTATCACATACACCTCTCAGTACCATGTCCACCCTGAAGAAATACTGCTAGGAACCACCACGATAAAATAAAGATCCAATTTTATTTTATAAAAACAAGCGCTTTCACGCACACAAGTGCGCTTCCTCAGGTTACAATTTTCACATAAAAAACGCCCATTTATATATTAAAACAATCATCAATTAACTAAAACAATCATCAATTGACTAATTAATTAAAGCACAATCAGAGCGGTTGGAATAACCACCAGTGTGTGTCACTTCCCCCAGCAGATACAATAGATAATATAAACAAGCATCCTTCATTATTTCACTAGAGGTACTAAAGAACACTGAATAGTTAAAATATCATGTCACATAAGTCAAATAGTGACTTAATATGAATATCAAAAAATTCATTTATTGGATAGCAGCAGATTTCTTCAGCTCCACCAATTTCATTACATTGACAGGAATTAATTACTTAAAAAATTAATTCTTGAAGTAATTTTCTTTCTAAATATGTTTGTTTTATATAGTTCTTGAACTATATCTAAAAAAGAAAGGAAATATTAATAATATTCCTGTCAGAAATTACTTTGGAAATTTTCCTGTCAGTTTATCAGTCTGAAATGAGTTCCAGTAAGACAAATTCTCAAGACTCCAGCATCAAGAAAGAACTTCAGTCTCTGATAATTATAGTCCAGCAACTTACTGCTAAGATGGATAAAATGGATACTAAAATAGACACTTTCATAGAAAAACTACAAAACAAATAGACTTGTTACATATGGACCTGCAACAACAGAAGATCCAGATGACAGGCATAGAAGAAGCTGTGAATGACATGGAAAATAAAATACAAGAACAGGAAATCAACATTGAGTTTCTGCTGAAACAAAATACACATTTACAAACAAAGCTGGATGACCTGGAAAATAGATCTAGGCGCAATAACATTAGGATTTTTGGACTGCCAGAAAATATTGAAGGTAACAATATTACTTCTTTTTAACAACATGGCTCCTAAAACTTTAGATTTACCAGAAGCATTCTCTTTTGGTATCGAAGAGCACATAGATCTATAGCTAATACTAACTCTAACAAAAACTTTCCTAGATCAGTTATAGTTAGATTTCTATCATCTTTTGATAAAGAGATGGTTCTTAAATCTGCTTGGGCTAAAGCTCCTGTTAAGTTTAATGAGACAACTGTGCGTTTTGACAATGACTATTCTTCCATGGTAATTGCTAAAAGAAAAGTTTTTCTGCCACTAATAAGGGAGCTTAAAAAGCACAGTTTAAAACATACCTTCTGTTTCCTGCCAAGCTTAAAATCTTCCTTCCTGATGGTCCTAAGGTCTTGATGATTTAGACTCTGCTTTACTGTTTGTCAAAGAAAAAGGATTTTGGATAAAATAGAAGAAATGGAATGGGCTAGTTCTTCATTAAAGAGATTGGCAACTGAAGCTTCCTGGAAGACTTCAGAGAAGAAGAAGAGACTAAAAAACAAATGATTTGTTATATGTTTTTTTTTTCTCTCTCATCATTTTAGTTCATTATTAATCTTTTTGAATATAGTTTCTGCATTTCCAGAAAGCCACAAATATTTTGGAAAAGATTTAATCAAAGTTATTCTCTATGTGCAAAGAAATGTTTTGTTTCATAACCAGTCAAAATGCCTGAGGATTTAATGGCAGGCTGTGACTCAATTTGTTTTTCTTTCTGAAAAAAGTAAGGTTAGTAATTTGATACATTTTTTTATCTTTACCATTTTTTTTCCTTCTTCTTTTATTATGTTCTTTGTTTAAACAATGACATTCTATTTAGATTATGTAGTGGGTAAAGGGTGGGGGAGGGCAGGGAGAGAACAGTAATGAAAATATCATTAATAGAATAATAACATATTTATTTCTTGTAAAAGTTTATAAGTTCTTCAAATGCTATTTCTAATTATACTTTCTTGATTATACTGCTTATGCTTGTTTGTAAATAATCTGTCATGCTTTAACTAATAATAATCAGAACTAAATAAGAGTAAATAATATGTTTTATTTTTAACTCTATTAATATAAACAGTAAGTAACATTCCATTGTATATACTTCTTACAGCTTTCTCTTACAATTTTTTATTTCTGCCTCACTCCCTTTTATTTTCTACTCTTTTCTTTTCTTTATTAATATATAGAAATGCTTTTGACTGTGTGGGCACAGTGAATAATAGGATTTGTATGAAAATTGAGTTGGGAGAAGAATGCTGAGTTTTATTACTTGTTGGTAATTTTGAGTTTAATTTCACTTGCATAGAGGCTGTGATGATCTGTGGAATACATTGTGAAGGTTTTGTCATGTTTAGATGCATTTACACTGCTAAATGAATGTTTGTCACTAGTTTTTAATAAGTTTCCCGCCAAAATGTTAAGAGAGACAATCTGGGATGTGGGCTGTCTTATGCACAATGTCCTTGAGTTACCTCAGAATCTTCAAATCACAGAATTCTCACAAAGAAACTGAAAGCAATTAGTATAAACATTGACAAGGTTATCACACTGACACACCACAGATTCAGGAAAAATACTCTGTTCATAAAATATGTCAGTTATAATGAGTTTAAATGATGTAGTTTCTTGTAGTAAGTAAATGTCTTATTTTAGAAGGCATAAAAATGAAACATTTATTTAAATGTTTTTGAAAATCTACTTAACAGCAGCATAATAATCTGTGTTAAAAATTTGTGTTCCAAACATATACTTTACTATAACTCATTTAATTCATCTGATTGACAAACATAAATAATCTTATAACTCTATTCTGGAAGAAATGTCATGTGATATATTTTAAAGCAGTAGGTTAGCATGATTGTAAAATCTGGTTACCAATATGTGTTTGCTGTGCATTATTTTGTATAAAGCAGACAGATTTATTCTAGGGACAGCAAGTAGGACAGTGCTCTACAAAGGCACAACTCAGTGAGATCAGATATATATATATATGTGTGTGTGTGTGTGTGTGTGTGTGTGTGTGTGTGTGTGTGTGTATGTGTGTGTGTGAGTGTGATGGCTTTTTTTTTCTGAGAATCTGCATAACTATCTAATATGATTTATAATAATTTCTATGAATACAATATTTTACTCTATTGACAAAATGAATGTTTGCCACAAGTTTTAATAAGTTTCCCGCCAAAATGTTAAGGGAGACAATCTGGGATGTGGGCTGTCTCATGCATAGTGTCCATGAGTTTCCTCAGAAGCTTCACTCACAGAATTTTCACAGAGAAACTGAAAGCAGTTAGTATAAACATTGACATGGTTATCACACGGACACACCACAGATTCAGGAAAAATACTCTATTCATAAAATATGTCAGTTATGATGAGTTTAGATGATGTAGTTTCTTGTAGCAAGTAAATATCTTATTTTAGAAGGCATAGAAAATGAAACATTTATTTAAATGTTTTTGAAAATCTACTTAACAGTAGCATAATAATCTGTGTTAAAAACTTGTGTCCCAAACATATACTTTACTATAACTCATTTAATTCATCTGATTGACAAGCATAAATAATCTTATAACTCTATTCTGGAAGAAATGTCATGTGATATATTTTAAAGCAGTAGGTTAGCATGATTGTAAAATCTGGTTACTAATATGTGTTTGTTGTGCATTATTTTGTATAAAGCAGACAGATTTATTCTAGGGACAGCAAGTAGGATTGTGCTCTACAAAGGCACAACTCAGTGAGATCAGATATATATATATATATATATGTGTGTGTGTGTGTGTGTGTGTGTGTGTGTGTGTGTGTGTGTGTGTGTATGTATGTATATATGTGTGTGTATATGTATGTGTGTGTGTGTGTGTGTGTGTGTGTGTGTGTGTGTGTGTGTGTGTGTGTGTGTGTGTGTGTGGATGTGTGTGTGTGTGTATATGTGTATGTGTATATGTATGTGTGTGTGTCTGTGTTTATGTGTGTGATGGCTTTTTTTTTTTTTTTTTAGGTAATAACATGAGTGTTTCTGAGAATCTGCATAACTATGCAATATGATTTATAATAATTTTATGAATACAATATTTTACTCTATTGACAATAATGAGTTTAAGTAAATGCTCATATACAAACAATTCAAGATTTTTTTGGAAGCTGTTGATAGAATTCACATGACAGAAAATAGATGCATCTTAATGCATGTAATGTCTGAATCATATTAGCCAAAGTTTTTGATTTAAATGAATGTTAGAACATAATTTTCTCTCCTCTTGATTTCTAACATTAAGATTATTTGAATGCTATTAGAATACAAGTGTTATATATTACATAGATCTATATAATAGTATGAACAGTTTTTAAAAAAAAAAAAAAAGTATTTTAGTTTATATGATGCTGTTTTACCAAATGTGTAGTTTTGTCTTGATAGATAATTGAATTGAAAACTGTTAACCTCAGTTAAATATAACTAGTATTAAATTGATAAGGTGGTAGCTGAGGTACTGCTGCTTAGGGTAGGGGGTTAACTTGAGTAGTAAATACTGCTCTAAGTTGGAGTTTTCAACTCCAGGCGGGATGCAAGGTTTAATCCTTACATTATTTTCACTTGTTCATTGTTATATGTATATAGTTTTGACATCCACAATATATTTTGTACATTCATTGTCACTACAAACAAAATTGAATCCTATACAAAATCCCATAAGAGATTTAATAAATACAGCTATATTTAAAGGTACACCTAAAAGAGGAGATGTAACATTATTTATCTGGTTATTTGTTATTTCGATCATAAGATTCTTGAGTTTTAAAAATGCCAAATGACATCTATAAAAGGAATTTCTTTAAACATTAATGGATTGAATAATCCGTGTAAAAGGGCAAGCCTAATAAGATACATTAATCTACACAAGGCCAATCTAGTCTTCCTGCAAGAAACCCATCTCTTGAAAAAAGATATTGATAAACTAGCCACTAATAAGTATACAGTATTGGTTAGTTCAGAGCACACTCAGAAAAAAGAGGAGTGGCTATTTTATGGAATAAAAGTATGCCCATTCCTAAAACCATTAAGTCTTATCAGGATGACAAAGGAATGTTTTGTATGGTTACAATACAAATTAATGGGAAGACTTACACTTTAATTAATGTATATTGGATACCTGGAATTGGTATTAATACAGTGAAACATCATATTGATAAGATCATATCATTCTCTATAGGGATATTATTTTAGCTGGTGATTTTAATTGTATACTACATGAAAGTGATACTACCACTATAAAGAAAAGAAGAATTACATCTAATGCAAAACATTTAAATGATTTTGCTAATTCTTATCATTTGAATGATATTAATAATCAGATAGAGTCAAAATCATTACCATACACCTTTTTTCTAACAGATACAAAACTTATTCAAAATAGATAGGGTCTTTATTTCTAACCAGATGGTAACAGATTTAATTAATTCCAAAATCATTTCATGTCCTATATCTGATCATAACTCAATTGTTTTTGAATTCATGATAAAAATACTCATAATGTTCAGATCAAAAGGATACCAGCATACTTAACTCAGCTAAAAGACTATAAAGAATATATACTTTCAGAAGTACAACATTTTCTAGACATAAATAATACTCCTGAAGTCTCCATTGTCTATGTTTGGGATGCCTTAAAATCATATCTATATGGACAAAGTATCAGATGGTATAATAACAAAAGAAAATCTTGGGATAAGGAATTGTTAGATATTCAAAGTAAACTGGACTCTTATAAGCATAATAATAAAGAAAATATTATGGACAAGAAAGTTATTGAAGAAATAAACAAACTAAATGAGAAATACAAAGAAATTTTAACTCATAAAGTTAAAATAACTTTAGAGAAATACAAGTTTTTGTCTTATTCAATAAGCCCCAAATACTTACATAGACTTAAAAATAAAACAAAAGATTGAATAAACAAAACCATATCAAAGAAATCTTTTCTCTAAGGAAAAGAAGAATGTTTCTAGTATACCAGAAATACTGGATGAATTTAGAAATCACTTTCACAAGATTAACCATAACAACATTAACATGGAACCTAAAGATAAAATAAAGGAGTTTATAACCACAAACATGAATAAAAAGCTTAATAAACAACAGATTAAACTATTGGACAAGAGTATTTCATATACAGAAGTTATTACACAAATAAATAAGCTTAAATCAAACAAAGCACCGGGTAATGATGGTATTATACCAGAGATATATAAAATCCTTTCTAAAACTACATATTCATTAATACATAAGGTTTTTATTCTGGCCCAAACTGAGTTAATAACCCCCCCCATCTTGGCAATATACATTTATTTCACCAATTTTAAAACCTAACAAAGATCCAACTAGATGTTCTTCATATCGACCCATCTCATTACTTAATGTTGATTATAAAATGTTTATGAGTATTTTTGCTGATAGATTGAAGACAATTATCCCGGCATTATAGACATAGATCAGACGGGCTTCATTGTAAATAGAAATACTTTTGATAATATAAGAAGAACTTTAACATTAATTGATTTTGCAAATAGGAAAAAGAAAGATTTAACACTTATTAGTCTTGATATAGGTTCAGCATTTGATTCAGTAAGTTGGGACTATCTGTTTACCTTACTGAAATGCACAAATTCTCTGATGCATTTGTAAATTTAATTGAGCATTTATACAAAGGAACGCTGGCTTATATTAAGGTAGGAACATATGTTTCACAAAAATACCCATTCTTAAAGGTACAAAGCAAGGATGTCCACTTTCTCCACTATTATTCACTTTAGTAATGGAGCCTTGGGCTAATTTGATTAGAAACAGTACTGACATAGAGGGTTTTGAAATAGAAGAAAATACAACATCAAAATTCAACTTTTGCAGATGATGTTCTAATTACATCAGCAGGATCTAATTCTTCTATGCAGTCTTTATTTGATAAAATGATGAATTTTAAAAGTATTTCTGGTTTAATATTCAACGAAGAAAAAACTAAAATACTACCTATATATACACGAAAAAATACTCTCATTAGTGATTTTACTAAATATGTACCCAACTCAGGTCAGATAACTTATTTAGGTATAATACTATCTAAAGATATTAAATCTATTATATATAATAACTATAATACCTGTTTTCTTAATATACAAAATCTTTTAATACCTGGAATAATATGTTTTTACTATGGAGGAGAGACTTACAATTATTAAAATGATAATATTCCCCAAGATTTTATACTTAATACAATCAATAATACTTTCACCTACAAAAATAACTATCAAGAAACTGAATACACTAATGTTAAATTTCTTATGGGCACCTAATAGACCTAGGATTGCATTAAAGAAACATACTAATAGCTGGTCTCAAGGGGTATTTCTTTTCCAGACTTTAATTTATATATTATCTCTTCTATTATAAAAGTTATTACTTTATTAATAGATCGGTCATATGTCGCAAAATGGAAAGATTATTGGGAGCTAATTAGTATGCACTTCATGAAAATCTCCTTAACACATAAAAATATGATTATAAATAACTCCATGTTGTGGTTGCTAAAGGAATTTTGTACCTCACCTATTACACCTAAACATATGGTCTGTTACCCATTAAATATTATTATTAGTTATCGTAACTTTATATTCATGCACCCTAAGTATAGGGAATGGAATTTTATTGTATTCCTATAATTTATACTCAGGGTATGCTTATGTCATCTACTTCTGAAGGAGCTCATTTAGCTATAGATAATAATCTAAAGTACTGGTATCAGCTGATATCTGATAATAAAGTTAAAAATCTAGATTTCTTAAAACAAGAATTTGATCTAAGAGAAACTTGCTGGTTAGAGGTTCAGATCTTTAGACAACATCTCATTGATAGGATAGATCTAATGTCTATAACAGTTAAAGAATCTATTCCAAAACTGATTGATTACTTGATAATAAATTTACAGCATAAAGTTTCTGATAAAGGTAAACTTTCATATATACATAAAATTATCAGACAAGAAACTTTTTACAATGTAGATTCATACTGGAATTATTTCACCTCTATTAATGGGGACCCACCAACTCAACAAGATAAACAATATATATTGGAATCTGCTTATAGAACTACATCTTCCATTGTCTGGAGACTTTATACATGGAAATTTTTACATAGATCTTTTATACACCTTTGATGATGAATAAAATTAATAATAAAGATAATCTATGTAAGAGATGTAATGTAGAAATTAATGCTGACTGGGCTCATATGTTTTATGACTGTATGAAGTTGAAAGAATACTGGAAGTCAATTAATGAATTTTGCAGGCTCTTTTACAGATAATTTCATTATTTCTAAGTCTCTTATATTATTCAACACACCTGTACCTCAATGTGTTAAAAGATTAAGCTTCCCTTGTTATGGTCTATCCTAGCAGTGGCTAGGAAAATAATAACTAGAAATTGGATTTCAGATACACCTCCTTCATTCGATGAATTTAAAAATGTTATGAATATAATGTGTCATATGGAAATAAGCACAATTAGAATGAGAACAACTAGAAAAACATCACATTTTATTGTATGGGATAATTTACAAAATTTGTTAAAAAAATTCTAATTTCAATAGCACAGTATTTTAGTTTAATTGATCTGATTGTAGTGGATGTCTTTGTAAATACTTTAGTTGTTTTGTTGAATATTATAATAATACCTATTTTTAATTATTTGTATAAAATTGTTATGATATTTCTCTTATATGTTAAAACAATAAACTTGTTTTGAAAAAAAAAAAAAAAAAAATTCATTTATTATACCAGAGTTCATGAAACGCTAGTATATACATATGCGCTTGAGCTGAATAAATGAATTGTATTCTATCACTTTAAGTAACTTGAATCACATCAGGTTAACACCGCAAGTGGAACCAACATGATTCATAACCAACTCATTTTATAAATCATTGTCATTCTGAGACTATAGTCAACAAACAAACGTGCATGTAAATATCAATGTACAAGAATAAGTCATGAAATGTTTCTAACCCATGCGTCAAGTATTACTAGGGATGTTGTCATTTATATTTCATATATTTCTTGATTTCTTGTTTTCTTAACGTTTTTATATTCCCATCGGCAAGTATATTATAGCCGACGGACCTTCATCTTGGTATCCAATACCCAGTGCAATCAGAGCAGATCCACCATGGGTTATAAAAACATAAATGTTCTGATGTTTACTTCATGAAGTATTGCAACCACATTAGTTCAAAACATTATATATAACATTCCTAGTGTATGCGCACAACATAACTTAGTGTCGCCATACCTTATATATAATATAAAAACTTTTTGAACATAGAGTTTCATAATCCACACATCATAGTAAGGCAGGACATTGTCCAAACCTTCGAGACTAACCCCAACTTCATTGATAATACCTCAAAAAGTATTTTTAGTTCCTATATCAGAACGATCCTAGCAATACAAAGCAAGTATTAATACGTAGTCCTACATAAACACTCAATAGTGGTTAAAGACCTCAAGGTGCCAGAAGTCAGAAACTAGTCAACAAGCACTGTTCAACAGTTTTTAACTAATACAACAATGCAAATTGTTAACATAGAATGTAAAGAGATGTTTAGAATAAATGTCTCATAAACAACATGTCATTACACGTCGAAATATGACGAGAATCTATAAACCTAAATCCAAGGCCATAGAATGTATGTCAATATGCATTTATAGTCACTGTGTCATGAAAATCCTAGCAACGCAGTTCACAGTTTTTAACTAATACGGCAATGCAAATTATTGACATAAAATGTAAAGAGATGTTTAGGGTAAACATCTCATGGACAACATGTCATTATATGTCAAAGCATGACAGGAATCTACAACACTGATTCCAGAACCATGAGATGTATGTCAATATGCATATATAGTCACTGTGTCATAGAGATCCTAGCAAAGCAGGGCGAATGTTAACAGTAGTGTTAAGCCCAGGTGGTATGTGCGCCTTTAACCTTAGAATCCACCTAAGTTCGAACATCTCTATTGTGCCTAAATGATCACCCTCCCTCCTGTTGGGATTGATAACTTGTAAAACCTGAAAACTAAAACTGTGCCGAGGCCTTTCAGCACAATGTATAGCTAAAGCACTAGTATGATTGTTCTTCTTTATGTCGTAGACATGATTGTAGACTCGGTCTCTGAGTCTACGTGATGTCATGCCTACGTAATAGCTATTACATTGGTTACACATTGCAAGGTAAATGACATTTTGCGTATTGCATGTGGCATAAAAAGTAGGTTCAAAAATTATATTGATACCTGGAATCCTAAAACCTTGTGTTTTGTCGATGAACTTACATATGGAACATCTGCCACATGCATAAGTACCTGTTTTTATTTGAGCTCTAATATCAACAGGACCAATATCAAACTTCTCCTTACATAGTAATCTTTTGAGGTTCATGCAATTATTAAATCTGAAGTTAGGTTTATTGCCTACCAACTGGAGGAGGGATGGATCTGAAAGCAAGATTTTCCAGTTCCCTTTGATGATCCTGGTTAAATGTTCAACATCATTAGTATATTTGATGTCATATTTAATGCTATTGCCTTTCTCTCTTCCATTCATAACTTGCCCTCCTTTATTCCATGGCGCTGGATTACCTAACATAGATTCAATTACTTCATTAATTAATTTTGCTGGGTATCCTCTGTCTATAAAATAGTGTTTTTGTTGCTCAATCAATCGTAGGGCATCCAGTCTATCACTGCATATTTTTAATATTCTGCTTGTCTGACCTTTTATAATGTTGCGAAATATATGCCGTGGATGTAAACTGTCATAATGGAGGATGCTATTCCTCCAACATGACTTCCTGTGCAGGGTAGTGGCCAAGCTATTATTATTTCCTTTTGTTATGGTAATGTCCAAAAAATCAGCCCTTACCAAAGAGTATTCATGAGTGAATGTAAGAAATGAGGTGGTATCATTCATATAGCTAATGAAATCTTCTAGCTTGTCTACACCTCCATTCCATAGCATTATGACGTCGTCTACAAAACGTCTGTATAAGATCGCATTTTTAAACCTAGGGTCACCGAAGATATTCTCTTTCTCCCATCTGTGAATCACCAGATTAGCATATGTGTTGGCGCAGGGAGTGCCCATTGCTACTCCCCACGTCTGTGCATATACAGAATCATTAAACAAAAAGACGTTATTGTTTAGGACTAAGTCCAGAAGGCAGCATATGTTCATGATCTCATTGCTGTCCAATGTTCCTTGTTCAACTAGATGAAACCTAATAGCATCAAGCCCATAATCATTGGGGATGCTTGTGAAAAGACTCTTTATGTCTAGTGTGACCAATAAAGTGTTCACATTTAGATTATTGGTCACTAAATCTTGCTTAAGATCATCTAGTAGTTCATATGAATTTTTCAAAATGGTTGGTATTTCTTTTACCATTATGCCAAGCTTCGATTGTATATATAGGGAAGCATTCTGGGTGACCCAATGGTCACCTGATACTATGGGACGTAGTGGGGGGGGATACTCATCCTTGTGTAGCTTGGGCAGTCCCTTGATAATAGGAATAAGAGGTGATTCTATCATCAGAAATTCATATAATGACTTCTCTATGGATCTCGTCATGAGCAAGTCATATAAGGTATCATGTACATATTTAATTATTGACGCAACTTTCAATTTATCTATTTTTTTATATGCCTTATCTTCACTAAGCATCTTATCCATCAATTGTTTATAAAAGCATCTATCTAAGGCAACAATTCCTCCTCCCTTGTCAGCTGGTTTAAACACTGTATTCATATCATTACCCAAATCATCTAAAGAGTTTCTTAAGATCTTATCCAGATTTACAAAATTGTTTCTATATTTATCATGCTCATAATAGCCATAAAAATCATGCTCACATGTTCGCATGAAGCATTCGATAGATGGAGTTAATGGAGGTATAAAGGAACTTTTCCTTTTACAAATTGCAGTGTTACAAACAGATGCAATACTGTCAGATGAATCATCGGCGAACAGCACTTTGAGAGACAGTTTTCTGGTGAACAAACGTAAGCCTATGAGAGTATCTGATAATGCGCTGTGTTTAGAGGGTATAAAAGATAACCCCTTGTTTAATATGACTAGTTCTTCCGACGAAAAAGACCTTGTCGCCAAATTGAAAAACAAAGAGTTCAATTCTTCATCCTCCTTCTGCGCTCTGGAGTCTCTCCCGATAGTTTTCTTTTTCCTCTCCCCCTGCTCCCAGAGCGCGTGCGTACAGCGCCTTTGTAGGGTAGAGGGAAGTTTAAAGGCAAAGGTGCGGCAAAAGTACTGTTCATACCATTGGCTTTAGGTTTCGCACCTGAATTGTCAATATTGTTCAAACCTTGTTGATTACAGGGTAAGGATAAACTTATTGTATTGGGAGTGTTAGACTCTCGATTACTTATACCATCTGCTTGACTTAGAGTTGTTGACCTAATGTCCAATGGCTCAGTCAAGATAGTCACTGAGCCATCATTGGGTAAATTCATAGCTACTGGTGACTGGGCCGTATGAGAACTAGTCTGTATGTTAGCTCTCGGCCAAACAAAAATACGGCCCAACTGAAAGTCTTCACAATCACGCTTAAGTTTCTTAGATTTAATTTGTTCTAATTTGTTGCTATACAATACTAACTGTTTATTCATGGATTGTATCTTAGAGACGCAAAATTCTGTCTGATAATTACTAGTAAGATAATTATACTGTTCCTCTACCTTAGCCAGAAGCTCCGCTTCGATAGGTGCAAAATGTTCCAGCAGTAGTTGCAGGTACTGGTTACCAAATTCGATGTTAAGCTGCTGCCATTTACGGAGCAGTTCTGGATGACTATCCCCGTAACTCGGCATGCATAAAACACGCATGCCGCGGGGGATAACCTTGAAATGTAGGCATGCTTGAAGATGTCTTCTTTGCCAGACAAGCCTGTGTAAGCGATATAAGTCATTTTCCAAAGACCTCAGGTGCCCAAAGAAATCATGTAGGTTCTCATTGTTGGTTGAAACATTGTCAGGAACATCATGACTAGTGTCCAGACGTAAAAGCGGGTTATCTTTCTGATAAAATAAACAATTCCAACTATCGGTTCGCATAGTACCTGTTGGATTGTAATCCAATTCAATGTTCGGCACATCCATCGTGTGAAGATCGGCTAAGCACAACAAAAGAAAAAACAACAGCAGGAGATACAAGCCGACCATCCAAAGGTTCCGCACATCAAGCAAAAGGATAAAATGAAGAAATACTGCTAGGAACCACCACGATAAAATAAAGATCCAATTTTATTTTATAAAAACAAGCGCTTTCACGCACACAAGTGCGCTTCCTCAGGTTACAATTTTCACATAAAAAACGCCCATTTATATATTAAAACAATCATCAATTAACTAAAACAATCATCAATTGACTAATTAATTAAAGCACAATCAGAGCGGTTGGAATAACCACCAGTGTGTGTCACTTCCCCCAGCAGATACAATAGATAATATAAACTAGCATCCTTCATTATTTCACTAGAGGTACTAAAGAACACTGAATAGTTAAAATATCATGTCACATAAGTCAAATAGTGACTTAATATGAATATCAAAAAATTAATTTATTATACCAGAGTTCATGAAACGCTAGTATATACATATGCGCTTGAGCTGAATAAATGAATTGTATTCTATCACTTTAAGTAACTTGAATCACATCAAGTTAACACCGCAAGTGGAACCAACATGATTCATAACCAACTCATTTTATAAATCATTGTCATTCTGAGACTATAGTCAACAAACAAACGTGCATGTAAATATCAATGTACAAGAATAAGTCATGAAATGTTTCTAACCCATGCGTCAAGTATTACTAGGGATGTTGTCATTTATATTTCATATATTTCTTGATTTCTTGTTTTCTTAACGTTTTTATATTCCCATCGGCAAGTATATTATAGCCGACGGACCTTCATCTTGGTATCCAATACCCAGTGCAATCAGAGCAGATCCACCATGGGTTATAAAAACATAAATGTTCTGATGTTTACTTCATGAAGTATTGCAACCACATTAGTTCAAAACATTATATATAACATTCCTAGTGTATGCGCACAACATAACTTAGTGTCGCCATACCTTATATATAATATAAAAACTTTTTGAACATAGAGTTTCATAATCCACACATCATAGTAAGGCAGGACATTGTCCAAACCTTCGAGACTAACCCCAACTTCATTGATAGTACCTCAAAAAGTATTTTTAGTTCCTATATCAGAACGATCCTAGCAATACAAAGCAAGTATTAATACGTAGTTCTACATAAACACTCAATAGTGGTTAAAGACCTCAAGGTGCCAGAAGTCAGAAACTAGTCAACAAGCACTGTTCAACAGTTTTTAACTAATACAACAATGCAAATTGTTAACATAGAATGTAAAGAGATGTTTAGAATAAATGTCTCATAAACAACATGTCATTACACGTCGAAATATGACGAGAATCTATAAACCTAAATCCAAGGCCATAGAATGTATGTCAATATGCATTTATAGTCACTGTGTCATGAAAATCCTAGCAACGCAGTTCACAGTTTTTAACTAATACGGCAATGCAAATTATTGACATAAAATGTAAAGAGATGTTTAGGGTAAATGTCTCATGGGCAGCATGTCATTACATGTCAAAGTATGACAGGAATCTACAACACTGATTCCAGGACCATGAGATGTGTATCAATATGCATATATAGTCACTATGTCATAGAGATCCTAGCAAAGCAGGGCGAATGTTAACAGTAGTGTTAAGCCCAGGCAGTATGTGCGCCTTTAACCTTAGAATCCACCTCAGTTCGAACATCTCTATGGTGCCTAAATGATCACCCTCCCTCCTGTTGGGATTAATAACTTGTAAAACCTGAAAACTAAAACTGTGCCGAGGTCTTTCAGCACAATGTATAGCTAAAGCACTAGTATGATTGTTCTTCTTTATGTCGTAGACATGATTGTATACTCGGTCTCTGAGTCTACGTGATGTCATGCCTACGTAATAGCTATTACATTGATTACACATTGCAAGGTAGATGACATACCATGTCCACCCTGTGCATCAGAATATGTTTGCGTAACCATGCACCGATGGTGTGGATGACAGTGCTGCGGCAGAGGCTTCATCATATGCAAAGGATGATATGTGTGCCAGGGGCATAGGCTGTACCAATGGATGACATCATGTGTGTGTGTAAGGGCCGGTGCATTTACTGGGCATGACTGTGCAGAATGCATGTGGATGTGGTGGAGCCCTACAGTTGTGTCTGCTGTGTGTGGGTATGTGTGTACACAGTTCAGCCATCTGTGATGCCTACACGGGGTATACTTGGCAGCCTCAGACTGTACAGTGCAGGTTGTACGGCTCACTGTGTCCACCTGTGGCCACATGACCCATGCCTGCCTGGGGTCGCACGGGCACTACCGGGTGGAGGTATGGAGTGGCCACTCTCCGATGACACATGTCCGCTGGAACCGTGTCCATACTGGGACCGGCCAGGGCCACATCCACGTGGCCTGCTGTGTCCTGGTGTGGTTGGTGTAGCACCAGCTGCACTGCTGCTGCTACCAGCACTGTGTGAGCGGGCATGAGAGGTGGCACGCACACGTCGACCTGCACTAGGTGGTGTTGCTGGCCTACGGCCACATGTCCTATGCCTCACCCCTACCAGGTGTTCCAGCACAGACAGCTCACGCTCGCGGATTGACATGCCTCGGTCGAGGATTCCAACCATCTCACCTAATCGCCTATCCAGAACATCGGCAAGATGCTGTTGAGCATTCACCAATGACTGGATGTTCTCATTTAGGGAACGGATTGCGGCCCTCTGCAGCCTCTGCCCTTCTTGGTTCTGCCGTTCAGCACGTGCCTGTGCCGCCATTACAGTCTGGAACATGCGTCTGGTGATACCAGCTGCTGCACCCTGTATGGCAGGTGCATGTCTACCAGAGCTCCTCCTATGAGCAGCACCAGCCACATGCCTGTCTGGCACATCACCAGTCATTACACTGGCAACATGGTGTGTACCCGCACCTTCTGTAACCACCACACATTCCTGCTCAATGCCAACAGACGCTGACTGTCCTTCCTCTATGGGCAACGGCGATGTGGTATGTGTCGGCATCTGAACCGTGTGCGGAGATGAAGGGGACATAGGTGGGATGTTAATCAATGGCACAGCTTCTGCCCGTGACGACCCTGCCTGTGCCTCATGCATATGGTCATCACTGCTAGTATCTGTGGGGACACTAGCATCAGATGGACCGCAGGAGGGGAACGCACCTACACCACCTGTGAATACAAAGACATACTGTAAGATACATTACACACACGCAGACACACACGCAGACACACACACACACACACACACACACACACACACAGACACACACACAGACACACACACACACACACACACACACACACACACACACACACACACACACACACATGCGGAGACACACACGCTGACACACACACGCAGACACACACATGCAGACACATCATGCATGTGATATTGCAGATGGCATGCAGCAGTCCCACACCACAGCTCAGTGATTGCAGGCCAGACATTAATAGTGGTAGTATGCATACTGCCCTGGGGTGCACACTACATCAAGCAGGTGTCATTTCAATAGGCATGCAGTACACACATTCATGATAGTTTGCATGCATCACCGTGATACACCGTGTGGCCACAGGTGGGTTAACAGTACACATGGCTGGCGTCACTTTGTCATGTACTCCGCCAACATGTGCGATAACATGTGGAAATGTGACAATGGTGTCCCACCACATGCACCACATCAAACTGGACGTCACTGTGCAGTGTTATGTGTACAGGCTACAGATAGAATGCATGTGTAACAATGATGTCTGTGCAGGTGTGGTTGGTGTGAGCTGTGTACTTAGCTATACAGTGGGGTGTATGGGCACTGTGCCACTGCATGGCAGCAAGACACAGGTATGTTTCTGTGCGATGCATAACATGGATGCATTGCATTGCCATGTCTGCAACACAATCATGCTGTTCCACAGCACGTATCTGGTAGACATTGGTGGCACCTCCAGTGGCTGCAGACAGGCATTTCCTTTGTCTGGTGTACCACATCAGATGTACAGGGGGTCCACTACAGCTAGGATCGCACTATGTGTGGACAGGGTGCAACGGTGACTACCCACTGCAGATGTACTGTTTGGCAACATGCCTGTGAGTATCACCCATGGCCATGTTTGACTGGGTCATGGACAATTGTGTGTGATGGGCATCGTGTACACATCCCTGTGGTGGCCCATGTGACATACACCCATAGTAGTCTGAGGTGTCACAATCCCGAAGGCTATGCAGACATTGTGGATGTCTGCTATATCATGCGTAGGTCATGTCATGGTGTGACAATGTTGCAGACAGAACACCACGTGCATGGGACATGTCATGTGCCATGTCACAACGTGTGCACACAATGCAGGGGCATAGGTCACATTGGTAACACCTGTGTGCTGGCCGGATCACAGCTCACTATGTGGTACTGTGTGCGTACTGCAAATGGCGTTCCGATGCATACTACACATGCAGCCATTGTAGAACACCTCCACCATTGTATGCATAGCTGACTGCACATATCACACCGATGGGTTATGTGGTGTCATGCCGGTGTATACTAACGGTTGTATCTACTGTACATGGGTGGCGTGTGTGTCGGGTGGTGCAACCTGTATACCGTGACTGGAGCAGACCCAGGTGTGCATGTCATACCTGGCCACATGGGGAATTTCTATACACTGTAACATGCCTATTACTAGCAACAGTCTCACCTGCGACAGAACCATGGCTGTGCGACACGCCAGAGGTACCTGTATAGGGGCAACACAACAGTATACACATTATCCATTACTGTAGCCACATTAAGCACTGTGCATGTCACATCATGTACCTGTGTGGTAGCATGTGTTATGCACATGTCTGCAAACACAACGTAGCATACTGTAGTATGCAGCTTGTGTGGCCATATACCTGGCATGTGTTGATACATTATGTGGTGTACTATGACACCCACACCTACGTCAGTTATCACACACACATGCAAGACTGACTTACCAGGCAGCTCCAGGCTCGTTGGTTGGGAGACACCCACCTCCACGATGGCAGCGAGTGTTTCTGCATGGTGTTCCCTGGGTGTCCCCAGACTGGCTAGGAGCTCCTCCGTGTGTGTGAGTGGGTGCTGGGTTGGTGGCCCACCACCTGTCTCACCTTGTTCTCTGGCGATTGCGGTGGCATGCTGTCTCGCGTGCCGTATTAGGTCTGTGCAGTGTCGGCGGATCTGCTGGTAGGTGCGGTTGTTGCCACCCACGTTGTTCACCCTCCTGCGCATATCCTGCCACATGTCGTCCCGCTGCTGTGCTTGTTGTGGCACATGGCTGAATAGTAGCTCGTAGTTGTCGTGGAGCAACGGTACAATCACGTCATCCTCCTGGCGGCTGAAGGCTGGCAGCCGGGAATGTGGCATTATCTGTAAGACATAATGATGGTGACAGGTCACATTTACACTGATGTACTGGCATACTGCTGGACATACATTGCTATGACATGTACAACATCTGCACAGTAATCTCTGCGATGCATCATGGCAGTGACACAGCTGACGTGTTGCCGTCACACCATTAAGCAGTGGGTTTCATATCATATCTGTGTGTCAACTCATCACACTGTACACACACCATGTTAATGGTAGCCTGCTGTGGACATGTGTACCTGCCTGCACCTGTGTTCATAGCAGTTGGCACGTGTCCCAATGTGCACAGTTCTACTGTTCACCTGGATGCTGTGTATATGTCACTAGGCATCACGTACGCGGCCATTATGAACGTCAGCGGTGGCACTGCACACATACACATGGACACCTGTACATGCATGTGTTGTGCCATGTACATCTACACAGCACTGTACGGGTGTTGTCCAACCTGCGACGGCTCACCTGTATTGCACATGTGATACACATGGGACATTGTGTAACCGTGTGACATTAGCAGGAAAGGTCATGCATAGCATGTGCGCACGCTGTTCACACCAACACACAGCACCTGTGACACCACAGGGTGCATCAGTGCCACATTACTGCTGTGGACGGTTGATAGTGCAAGTGCCATTTGTCCATCGCACCATGTAGGACTGTGATAGCACGTGCAGCCTTGCTGGGCAGGGCTGCATGGTATGGCAGGGTATGTCACATACATGGCACAGGGATGTGTCCCACCTGGGGGGTACTGATATTGGCAGGGTGGCTGTCCATTCCATATGTCATTGCTGTGTGTATATGGACAATACACATGTCTATCATCATGGTGTGCACAATGGCCTTCTGCAAGGTAGGCTGCACGCTGCTTGGTGGGGGTGTGTATGGTGCATGCAGGTATCGCACATCCATGCATACACATTACCCCTGACAGGTGCTATGTGCTGCGATATTGTTCAACACAGTGCTGTATGTGCCCACACACCGCTATCCCGTGCACATGGATGGTTGCCTGGCCTGACATGGGTACCACATATGTCTACATCCAGTGCCTGCTGCCACCCCTATGTCAGCTGGTGCACCACACAGCGCCATCCCTCCCACAGGGAGCGTGGTGTTGGGCACAGCATAGGTATCCATGTATGGGGACAGGGATGTTCACATAGCAGGGGCACTGATGGTATCATCCATCGGACCATACACGTATGACACACACCTCACACACACACAGCCCATTGAGTATGTTGTTCGCAACACTGACACAGCTATACTGCTAGGCCAGGGACATTCCCAGACGTACATACACAGATGCGTGAACATCTGTCTGTGGCATGGGCTACAATAATGGTGGGGTTCGACACATAACGTGTTTGACTGTGGCTAGCGCAAACCTTCTGAGCACATGTCTACACAGTAAGCCTGTTCTACAGTAGCCAGCGGTGATATGCTGTGCACATGTCGATTCTGCACATTGTGTTGGTGTCTGTCTGTCCACAGGCCAGTGATGGGACACACAGGGATATTAGTGAACATATATGCATGCCACCCTGTACTGCTGTACTGCTAGCTTCTCGGGTGCTAATGTGTCATGGACATGCACACCTTACCTGAACAGGTGGTAGTGGGTTGCCACCCGTACCCATCTCCTCTTGTGGGTTGCTATGATCCAACACGCTCTTTGTATTGTATGTTCAGGCTATGCACCTGTGTGTGGCATGTGGGCATGCAATGCACTACTGCGTATCTTTGCACCCATTGCAGAACATGTCACACAGGTACACTGGCAGCCATACACTTCACAGCTTGATGACGGTACAACACGTGTTGTACACACGTAACACATATCCTGTGGGACATGGTCATATGTACAGGCATGTCCAACAGTCACGTACCAATGCTACCCCTACATGATGGATATGCAGTACATGTGGCGGTACAGCAACTGTCACATGTAGTCGTGCAATGCCCCCCTACCTACATGGCATGGTACTGCCTGTGGGGGATATGCGTCTGCATCCATGCTATGGCCATAGCTGACAGTTGTACATCGATATGTGCAACATACCTCATTCGGTGTTCTCATGGGTGCATGTTCAACATGGCTCCGCATTGTTTGTGTCTGTCACACAGTCATTGTTGTACATGGTTTACATGCCGGCCATGGCGTACTGTGCGTGATTCCATGTACTTCATTGGGATACCGGCATTATACATTATAACGGCGTATCCTAGCCATCACATAGCCTTCCTAGATGACACTGTTAGCCAGCCAGTAGGGGGTGTTCCGCCATCTGCACATAGGTCACACAGTACGAGGGCGGCTGACACCCATTCTGGGGACAGGGTTCTGACAGCTGTGGATGGGTGTGATGCTGTCGACAAACATGACTGCGCCTGATGGTCACATCTGGATGGGTAACATTCACAACACACACCTACCTTCACATAGTAACACATCATCCACAACAATGGACATTCCTGCCAGAACAATGTGTGCAGTATGTCTGTATGACCACTGCAGGCACCACTGGTGGCCCCCAGCATGGCAGCCAACAGCACCAGTGTATATCCCGTGGAACCATGGGTTACACCTTTCACAACACACCTGTCTCAGATGACCCTGTTGTGGATCACAGTGCAGTTCCACACATCATGTTACACTCGGCATCATGCACTGATATGTTGCGGACGTGTGAACGGCTGTGCAACTCAACATATGCACACATGACACATCACCTGGTACAACTTGTCTGTCATACCACATGTTATTGTGACCGCCCTGTGATGGCATTATACAGGCTACGTGTACTGGGACATGTGATGGCTCACCGATATATTCACCCGCTGGGTGTGTGTCTAGCCAGGTGTACAGTAGGCAGTGGTCTGAACACAGGGACACTGTACATTGACCTACTCTGTCACTGCAACTGTTGACTATGCTCATACTGTACTTATACAGGCATGTGGTATCTGACCACTATGACAGTCCTGGTCGACCACACTGCTGTGGCACACATGACCTGCGGACATCTGCCTGGGGTGTGGAGCACACATGTACATCTTCACATGCTATATTGCCTCTGTGGCGGTATCACATGACTGTCTCCAGCAGGGCTGTAACAGGCAGGCACAGCATGGGGTCATGTGGAACAATGCTTGCACCTTCCACTGTGCTGCACACAAGCAAGGCACACACACTAGTGCACGACTCACATTTATCTGCAGTGCCTGGGACCTGCCTCCATGCTCTGCACAGCACACCTGCAAGTACAGATTGTACACGGATCATACCTCCCAGGCACATACCTGGACTGCAACACACACAGGTGAGGGGATCCCACATCACACAATGTTTTGCACACATACTGGATATTTGACGGACACAATGCATCGTAGGTGCTCCAAGTTCAGATACCCATGTTTGTGACCGCTGGACACATTGTAACACGCTACAGAGCTTACACTGTACACCACAGGTTACATGCTGTCTGTGTTGTCATACTGTACATTGGGCCTCGGACAGCTGCTACTGCCGTGTGCTGACAGCAACCCACACTTCCCTAGAATGGACACCCATGTACCCACACATGCTTGGGCATGCACTCCACCTAGCTGGGTGACACATTACACAACACATACCATACCTACACTACCCTCAGCATGCACAATACCTCCATGTGTCTGGTGTGTTAAACCTGGGGTTATCCCCCCCTTTGGTAGATGAACATATATGCTTCACGGCCCTGCTAGCCACACCCTGGACACACACCCATCGCAGCATACATGGTACATGTGTTCTACAGCCAGTACTACTGACGTCTGCTGACAGGGGTTGTTAATGGCATGGCACCCTGGCAGATGGACAGTGTACATAACTATGCTGACACATATCACAGTGCACTTCCGTAGCATGTACGCAATGGTAGAGACCATGCTATTCCACACAGAGACATGGCGGTACTGGCCTTTTCACAGACGCCACGGTGGTGGTCATGTTCCATGCACATCTGCTGTATGGGCACATGTGCAGGCTGTTGCACGGTGGGTATATTCACATGTGTGGGGTGCATCACTTGACAGCCATGGTGGGTCCTCGTGGTCCATCACATGCTCCAAGGCTAGCTACCTACACATGACTGTTGCACAGTGCAGTGTGGGTCCTCAGGCAGTGTGGTGGTATGTCTGTGTTGTTTGGCTACATCCACATTCGATGTTGCGTACAACAGTCACCCAGGCATTGCAGACTGTGATAATGTTGGCAACATGCCAGGCAATGGTGTACCTACCAACAATACACACTCTCACTCACTACAGGGTTGCAATCCATACATGGACATCGTAGTGTCCCTGTGGACACATACATGGTACTGCCATGCACACGTTGTGTCCTAAGACACTGTCCCACTGTCACCTTCCGATCTCCCTAGCTGTTATGTCCCACAAACCTGTTTGGTATGTGTCTCCACACCAGCCCACTGAATTCACTGCTAGCCTGTTGTCGGACATTGTGTACCTTGACCGTCACACTGCCACATCTATTGCACTACACATGGGTGGCACTGCATTGCATGTGTGGGACTGCAGTCGTACACCCATGACTGGACCATTCTGTATGGCACTGGGGCATATCCTCACAATCGTGCTTCACGCACTCATTGATGTCCTCCATGCCTGTACTGGCACCCTTGTTGGGCTTCTGTGTGCCACAGCACACCACATACACATGCTGGCCACCTGTCATACCATTGCATGGGTGGTTGTTGTGGTACAGAGGGCAACAGATCACACATTGTCCTCACATTACCCTTCAGCACCATTCCACGTTCTGGTATTGGCAATGTACACATCCACCGTCACATCATACCCTGTGTCTCAGGATGTTAGGCTATATGAGTCCTGGACAGGACACACAGTGGTGCAAGCATATCATGCTACCTACTACATGTCAGGTACATGTGGCATTACACAATCCTCAGTCATGGGGCCCCTCATGTTCACTATTTGCTTACATACACAACATGCTGTCACAGAGTACTGTCCATGCCTAGATATCCCACATCTACATACCTGGCACCATTATAGCTCCACCAGCTCATACTGATAACAACCGTACGGGTGTCGGTGTGACAGATACATCATGTGGGTGTCATGGCATCAGGATGCATGACACATGGTGCATGCACATCACCTTTGCATAGCAACATTCATCCACTGAGTATCACATGGATACTGTCCCCGTACATGCATATCAAATTGTACATGGTTGCTGTACACACACATGCCCCACATGGTGCTGTGGTTACCATATTCCACTGTGGCATGGGTACACATCTGCAGGGCCACACCTATCTGTACTGTGTGTGCTGCTGGTACATAGGCAGCCATTGTACCTGTGGCATATACACATCTACACACGGGCAGGGTTACATTACCACATTCGTGGTGTACCTTCCACAATGGCTACGACTTTACATGGCACAGCATTATCATGCCATGATGTGTACCAGGCTCAGACAGTTTACATATGCGGCTGACAGATGGGAAACACATCTGTACACATCTGCATAACACATACACAGGGGTGTCTTCTGCTCTGACATGGACCATGTCCTCCGCATTACTGATGCATGTAGTACTCATACATGGCAATTGCAGTGGGCAGTGTGAACGGAGCACTCATGGATATGTGCACACATGCCACATTGCATGGGCTGGGCTTCTGTGTTATTTCCGCAGACACAACACACACCATGCTGTGGAACATAGGTCCTGTGCACATCCCACAGGGGCACACAGTGGCACTGTTCATGTGATAGCTGCCTTGCTGTTTGAGTGACACGTTGTCATGGTACCACCACAGCAGCAGTACTGTGTGGACATGCAGTTGACACCCACCTCTGCTGTTCACTGGACACTACCATGGGGAGGTGACACTACTGTGTACACTGCACATGTGTTTACACATGGACCTGCCGGACTTCATTGTTGGCCACATTGCACCTGCTACAGATCGTTTGGCCATGGTTACTTGGTGTTCCTTCCATTTCGGATGGCTATTATGCTTCTACTCTGTCCCATATGTACAGGCCATACGTATCCTGTAGTTGTACATACCAATAGGCCATAACTCCATTATGCATGATGTGCCGGTGATACTGTGTATGATGTCTGTCATATCCACCATGACAGCATTACATTACACATAGTTGACATAGTATCCCCTACTGCAAGGCATACGTGCACGTCGTGCGCACATTACGTATGACATCGACGGTATATGCCCATACACATGTGTGCTGTGACAGTATACATACATGTCCTATCCCCTGCTATGGCACTTCCTTGTTGGACATCCACTGCCAGCATCGGCGTGTGGTGTGGCATTGTTCTGTGTTATGCCCCCCTGTGGCAGCCCTTGTGTTATCCTGGCTGTGTACATGATGTCCCACTGCTGTGCACACGGTGTCCACAATCGTTGGTATGCTCAGCAGGATAGCACTACATAACCACCTTTCACCACTCTCTGCATTATGGACAAGTATCCTTACTTACAAACACCATTCACATACAGTACAGCTTCGTCATACACGTCATGCGTTACACACCCGTACATATCGTGGGTTCTACATACCTTGTCTGTGTTTCCTTCCATTTTTCGTTGCGTGTATCGCTATTACGTTTCCTCACTCTATCCGCTTTGGAGTAGTAGTTCGGTATGAGCATACGGTTTGAATATCCTGGGAGTCATCCTTATATCCGTCATTACCTGCAACATGTGGGTTCATCACACCAATAGCTGTTCCTCAGTGTGTACTTGTGCGCATATCACCTGTGCATCTACTCCATTCGTACATTACGCGTCGTAACTGGGCATGGTTGCATTCCTCACCTGGGCGTTGGCTATTTGCCCTACCTTCGTGGAGATGGTCTGTATTGTGTTATGTTATGTGTAACTGCAGCCGCTATGTGTGGCATCAGGTACATTTCGCAGTGGTGTTAGCCGTGGATTGTGTGTGTTGGGTATGGTATTATGTTCGACATGTGGGTGTCCCTGTCCTGACGGCGTCTGTTGATGGCGTTTTGCATTCGGATGTGTAACATAGCTGTTGTATTCCTTTAAACAACGGATGCAGGTATGCATCCGCTGTTGTTAGTGTTTCCCACGTGAGATGTTGCAGTTATGCAGCTGTCATTGACTGCCTGTATGTTTGTACTGCTATTACGGCTTGTATCTCTTTGATATGTGCGATGGGGAATATTGGGGGTTGTAGGTGACGGATACGGGTTGTGGGCCTTGCATCTCTACATACCCGGTATGCTTGTCTGTGTGCTCCATCCCTGCCTGGGGAGTTGACAGTTACTTGTCTGTTGTTCTGGGAGTGTAGGTTGTGTTGTTGTCATGTGGTGTTGGTATCACCTGCATGTGTGCTTCCTGCATGTATTCCTCCGTCACATCGGTGGTATATCTGCGGTTGTTTGTACGTGACGACTATCCCTTGTCATTCTGTCCCGGATATTTACAGTCATTGTGGTCCTGTACTTGGGATGGCCTGTTTGCTAGTGGTTGCCACCTATTCGGGTGGCGATTGCTTGTTTGACACTTGTAGAACACACAGCGGTGTTTACGGGCCGATACGTGGCCATGATCAGTACCGGGGTAGCACATGTGTATTTCCACGGTACATGCCTATTGCTGTGTAACTTTTCAGATGTATCGTTTTGCAATTAGCATGTCAGTGTCATACATACGGTCATGGTTTGTACATACGTCCTTTCCATTTCATGTGTGGTATGTTCCTGTGGTACATTCTGGGACATTTTCACTTTGCATCGTTATACGTCGCCACACGCCTAGCCAGGGAGGGGCTCGCAGTACTACTTTGGGAGTACTGCTATACATACGCCTGAGGTTACTATACTGTATGCCTACACATGTTATTCCACTCCGCCTGTCACATGGCACCAACATACACATTTTACAGTGGCACACACATTACACTCGCACAGCGAGACACACGGCACCCTCACCGCACACATACACATACTGCGGCAGTCACAGGGACGGTTGCACACAGTACCTGCGTGGCCCGCATCACCGGCGGCAGTGTCTACCTCCCCCCTCATATTATCATAGTATTACCCGCACATGTACTGTTACTGTACTGTGGCCTGGCGATCATCCCGACTCGCGGTTAGGCATTTTGGTATGTTGACCTTTCCATGGGTGTCGGTTTCCTCTTCTGTTAAACCTCCCGGATGCTCAGGTTGTCTTTCACTATGTTTACTATGTACAGATATCGCGTGTTACTTCTCTGTCACCTTACATCCCTCTGATTCCATGTCTTCCCTGTTGTACTTATATGTATATGTGTACATATATTTCTATGTGTGTAATTATATCTATCTCCATATCTGTATATGCACATATCTACATGTCTATATGTATACACCTTGCGGCGAACGTGGCAGCATACAGCAACGCCGTCTGCTGTAGGACCCGTGTACGGTTCAGGTGTTGGCATTCCATGCTCCGCTGGCTGTTGGGTGTGCAGTGTTTGGGTGCTGCCTATGTTGGAGTCACACATGGGGCCACCCATAAGGTACACTTTACGGGTGGCCATGTTTGTGTGCCGTCCATTTCGCTGTGTGTGCAGGTAGGGAGGTGTCGGTCCATGGGGCCTACGCTGTCAGAGTATGTGCTATACGTTCCCTCTATGCCAGGGCATAGGCATATTGGGTACGCCTCCGTCTGCCTACTGGGGCTGGCACAGTGTGTTCATGGTCCTGAACCCTCTGTGCCTGGACTGGCCTTGGCAGTTGTGGTGGGCTTGGTGGCCCTTCACCATTATGTCCCTGCAGCAGCTGCTTCCGCAGGATCATATTATGTAGCATGGCACATACTATGAATATGTGGGCACATGTGCCTGGAGAGTACTGCAAGGCTCCACCGGATGTATCCAAGCACCGGAACCGTGATTTCAGCATCCCAAACACACACTCTATGATTATTCTGGTCTGTGCGTGTGCCTCATTATGGCGTTCTTGCATGTGTGTGTGTGCATTTCTGATGGGAGTCATCATTCACGGCTCCAGTGCATAGCCAGCATCCCCCACAAGGTGGCCTTGTGGGATGTCCCCTGGCTAATACCTGGTACAGCTGTGAGGCATGCCAGATATGGGAGTCGTGGTAGCTTCCAGGGCTGCCAGCACACACATCCATGATAATGCCCTGCGCATTGCACACAACCTGACAATTGATGGAGGGGAATCCCTTGCGGTTTATGTAGCGTCTACCCTGCTCCCCAGGTGGTGACTTGATTTGTATGTGCGTACAGTCTATCGCACCCAGTACCTCCGGGTATTGTGCCACATGGTGGAAGTGGCGCATATTGCTAGCAAACACCTCCTGAGATCTGGGGAAGTATATATGCTCACTGGCATGTGGTAACATGGCATCCAGGAACTGGTGTAGTACCCTGGATGCTGATGCCTGTGAGATACCCATTATATCCCCAGTTGGCCTTTGAAAGGTACCTGTGGCCAGTATTCGCAAGCTTACACATACCTTTGTGTCCACTGGGATGGGCTCCCCTCTGTTGTTTCTTGTTCCCAGGCATGGCCGGCACAGCTCCACTATTTGCTGTAATGTGTCCCTATCCACCCTGTAACGCTCTACTATCTCCAGGTCTTGTAGCCCCTGGTATGTTACCCTTGGTCTGAACACTCTCCTTCTCCTCTGAGGCCTACGGTAGTTGTCAGCACCCTGCTCCGCAACTCCGTCTGTCTCTAACACATGCTGATGGATCACGGCCACGGCAGCACCCAACATGTACATTTTAAAAGTTCCCCGTGTGTTTACACCTATAGTGCGGCATTTGGGAAAACACGGCTGCGTGTTGTGTGCATTCACACTTTATACTGTTGTGCTGTACACCCGGTGATGTCATAGGGTGTGTCTGTGCGGCCGTATCTGGGGATTATCTTCCGTGTTTTACCGTTGGCACTGCAACGCTGTTGCCTTTGGTGTTGCATTACTCTTGCCTGCATTGGATTAGCTTTCGACCTTACCTTACTGTTTCTGCACGTTGCGCCTACTATTTCCTGGCTTGCATCCTGCAGAGCCCTGTCATGTGTAGTTTCTGGGACATGGCATATCGTGCGTTTTGTCTGCCGCCGCCATTATGCTGCCTGTCTACTTGGCTCTGCTGTGTCAGTTCTTCACTCTTTGCAATCTGCTACCTCCCCTACTTTCTTTGCATTCATATGCCTCCCCTATCCCGTTTTGCAGGCTTCTGCATGCAGAGTTGTCAGCTGCCGCCAATTGGCCTTCGTGGGTTGATTACTGTTGATTGCTCATTACTTCCCCAATTACACTGCTTCCGCATTTCCTCATATTGTCAGCATCACCTTCCTGTATCCGTTGTTGTTGGCGGGGCGGGCGTCACATGACTGGGTTAAGGGAACTTAGTCATCCTCGTGCACATGCATCTCTGCGTGCATTGTGTGCTCTCAGCTCAACTATTTCCCCACACGCCAGTCCTGCTGCTGTGCTGTGCAATGTACAGCCCATGTTTGCTGGGCTCCAATGTGCTTCCTCCTACAGTGACACACCCCTCTGCAGGTGACATGTATTCCCTCGGAGCCACTCCTTGGTGTATTACCGCTGCGCCGTTTGGTACAGCCTTACGCCGGTGGGTGTTTAGCGATTCAGTATTATCTGCCTCATTTGCATGGCATTGACTACTAATTCATAGTTACCGCGCCGAACACTGCCGCGACTCCTTGACAACCCTTGCACCGTGTATGTGGCTTTCCATGCATACCATGGTGTGTTGTGGCTGTGAAGCTGATGTGTATTACACTGCTCTTTTATGACATTGTCATATTATTTCATTGTTTAGCACCTTCCGCGGACATGTCCTGGGGTTCTGCTGTGAGTTTCTGTGGACATACCATTTATGTCATTATTTACATGTTGTGCATGTTTTCTTTTGACATTCTCTGTGTCTTTCGCCATTGGCATGTGGCAACAGCGTGATACCTGAAGTTGACAGCCTTCCGTTACTCCTATGTCATGTTTGGGTAAATGTAAACCGTTTTTTTTGGTTTACATTGCCGTGCCCTTATGCTACGCCTGCGCCACTTCGTGGATCGCTATATGCCTTCATTTGCATGGTGCAACACCGCACATGGGGTGTTTAACATACCTACGCCGGAGGCGGCGCAAATCCGGCGCACGCTGGTAGTGCACGTGGAATTGGATCGTACCTGAATCACTCGGTGGACATATTTGGCATTGTAACGCCTACGCTATGCGTGTGCCTGGCGCAAGGTTCATGAATCCCGGGGTATAACTTTTTTATTTGCTTCCTGTAGTCTGGGGTTATTTGAAGTTAAAAAAGTCACTTCATAGGATCATAGGAGGTTATTAGGCAATTGGCTCTGAGGCCCGTATAAGCATAGCAAACAGTTTAGTCCATGTTTAGGCAAGTCAGTAACCAATGCCCCCTGTCCAGCAGGGACACAGGTGGAATCCCAGGGGTAAAGAGGCACTCTGCTTGATGTGGAGAGGGAGTCTATTCCACAGATGGGGGAGTTTCTGGGATACAAATCTGCCCTGCCAACATGACATGTCCTGTTGAAGTCACAGACCAGGTTGAGGCCACACATGCAGGTTACTTAAGTGGAGCTTGACTTGCGGATATGCAGCAGTCCCATCAACGAGGGGTCTGTGATTGCCTTGTATGCCCAAATGCCAGACAGAGGTCACCTCTGAGGAGTCTGTATGAAAATGAGTAGAGGGATAGGGCTTTTATCTGTGTATGGTAGATGTTTGAAGCCCTGGATTCTCCTGGTGAGGAACCTCTGTGGTGTCTCCAGCTGCTGCATGTGCTTTCTCAGGTACATGCCAAAAGGAGCATTGTACTCAATAATGGGCCTTATAAGGGAAGATTACAGGGATGCTATGACCTCCTTGTCCCTGGATGAGATACCCTTTCTTATGAGGTGGGCCATGTAGAAGGTTTCTGTACAACAGAAGCAACATGGTGGTCAAAAGTCAGGTTGCTATCAACCTGGGTGCCCAAATCCCTCATGACTGATTGCATGCTTAGGATATTGTTATTAATGTGATAATTTGTTGGGACATCAGTCTCTCCAAAGGGGATGATTATGCATTTTTTGGTATTCAGTTTGAGGCCATGTTTCTTGCACCATTCATTTATCTGAGTGAGACCCTCTTGGAGGTTGTCCACATCACTAGGAGAATTGATGACAGCACCCAGCTTGCCGTCATCTGCAAACCTGGTCAGCCATAGCCCACTGGTATTGGCCTGTACCTCAGAAAAGTATATCCCAAATAACATAGACCCCAAGACCAAACCATGGGGTATGCCACTTTTTACGGGTCTACTGCTTGAGGTGGCTTCCCCTATTTTGACTAGGTGTGTTGTATCAGTGAGCCAGTTTGCTACCCATCTGGTAACATATGGATTGATGCCTAGTTGAGAGAGTTTATCTATTATGCCCGAGGGGGAATAGTGTTGAAGGCTTTGGCCAGGTCAAGGTAGGCAATGTGCACTGTCATCCCCTTGTCCATGGCTTTGTTAACTGTTTCAAAGAAACCGACCAAATTTAACAGACATGATCTCACCTTGATGAAGCCAAACTGTGTGGGATCAAATGTTTGGAGGCTGCAAATGTCCTTGTTAATGAGGTTCATTGCAGATCAGGCTAGTTAGGCAAATAGGTTTATAATTTCCCGGATCAGTGGATGCTCCACCTTTGTGCAAAGGGATGACAGTGGCTGTCCTCCACTCAACTGGGACAAAGCCAGTACTCAGGCTTTGGTTGAATAGGGCTCCTAATGGTGCTGCAGGTTTCTGCCTGAGTTCATGTAGGATGCAGCCTAGGATGTTATCGGTCCCATGGAGGCTGTATTTTTTTCCTTTGAGAGAGCAGTGATGACCCGTTCCCTACATATAGGGGGAAGGGGCAGGTACTGGGGATGTCCTAATTTACTGATGGGGGGATGTTTTCACTGAATCTGTCACCACCAAATTTGCTATATCTATGGCATTTGTATATGTAGTGTCCTTGACCACCAGTTCTGAACAGATCTGGGTGCCTCCTTCGAGGTTGCAGACATATGTGAAGAATGCTTCTCAATTGTCTCTAGTAGATGTGGTGAATTTGGACTCAAAGTTTGCTTTCAAGGATTTATATTATTTGTTTGTTCAGGCTAAGGAGACATTACTTCCAGTTGGGCACCTGCTCCTTCTTGGTCTTGGATGGGTTTATGGTTTATAGGTTTAGGTTTAGGTTTATAGATTAGTACTAAGCTAACTGCCCTTGCCAGCCATTTTAAGCCTAGCCAATTATCCCTCATGAGATTCAAACCCTGCACCTTGTGTTTGTAAGGCAAACACCTTAACCATTAGGCCACCCTCCCTTCCTTTTGTTATAGAGTTTATTTATTGCAGATGTCCAACAGACAGGTTTACTTTTCCTTGCGGAGGATGATTTAGTCCTGTTGGGTATTCCTGATTCCATGCATCTATATAAATGCTCGTATAATGCTTTGGTGTAGTTTTGGATATTGGTGCCAGTTCCTACAGAGGGGGAGGGGGCTCTGAAGCTGTTTATACCATCCCTCAGGAGGCTGTAATCAGCTTTGAAGAAGTTTTTATGTCTGACCCTAACTAAATGGAGATTGGGAGAGATGGTGAGTTCGAAAGTGACTGCTTTATGGTCGGTACTTATCAGGGAGGATGATACTGTAAGGATGCAGGAATGGTTACTCATGTTGGTTAATACCAAGTCCAAGATATTTTCACCTGTTGTGGGGATATCATCTAGCTGTTCCATGGCATTTGCATTGACAAAAATCAAGGAATCTCTGGACATTTGTGTTCTGGCATGAGTAGTTCTTCCAATCTATGTTTGGGTAGCTAAAGTCACCCAGAAGTAGGGCAAAATGTTAAATCTTGATAGATTTGAACAAGTCCAAATAGGTGGAATGGGTATCTTGAGTCAGATTTGGGGGCTTGTAGCTAGCTATGATTTGAATAGGGGTCTTGGCAATGGTTAATTGCAACTGAAGTGTCTCCTGTGTGTCATACTGTTTGACCAGCCTGGAGGTGTGTATGTCTTTAAGATATCTTGAAAATCCATCTCCTTTGGCTTTACTGCTCACAGTTTGGAGTCTGAATGTATGACAGGATGAGTAACCAGGTAAGGCTGGGGTGTTCTCCACAGCTTTGAACAAGGGTTCTGTGACTGCACAAGTGTTAGCATTTTCCAGGGTTAAGAATGCTTGCAATGAGTGCAGTTTCATGTTTAGACTTATAGTGTTTAGCAGCATGACCTTTAATTTGTATTTTGCTGAATTTTTTATGTTGTCTTTTTAAACCTCATCACTTTTCCTAGAATAGGCACTAAGGGGAGGCAACAACCTTTGCCAGAAGCCTGAAGGGGTCTATATTATATTTTCGAAAGTTTCAAACAACGAACACCATATGGTCGACACCATATGAGCGATGTTTGAAATTTTGAAAATATAATAAAAAAATCAAAATAAAAAACTATACTTACCTAAACGCTGTAGGCAGAGGGGCAAGCCCCCTGCACCCCCACATCCCCGCTACTTAAATATTCCTACTCCGAGATCGCACTGCATTGAAGTAAAGGGAAAATATTCCCTATGGAGATTTCTGTGTTATGCATGCGACGTTTTGTCATTTCGACCACCCGGGTTTGCTCAATACGTGTTCACCATTTACAATTTTCGATCACATGATAGGAACCCACCTGAAGCCCAGGTGAGACAGATGCAGGCCAACTCTGTCAAAGCATTGTGGTCTGTTGATCATAACTTCCCAGGCTGTCAGATACTGGATCCCCTAGAATGACACCAGAAACTACCCTAATTGTTAAAGTCAATCATTTTCTGTTTGTATTGAGGCATCATTTGGCTGACGACAGAATGCTGCTTAAGTCTAGGGACATACCTGCCTGGGACACATAATCAGTGAGCTCAATCATGTCTCTCTTCATATAGTCCAGGGAGGTACGTCTCAAGTCATTCATGCCAACATGGATAATGACAGAGTCATAACAGTACCTGTTGTTGAGAGACTTGAGTACATATCTGATATGACAGATACTGGCATTTGACAGACAACTAACAGTGACTTTCTCCTTATCCAGCCTGGTGAGAGGCACATCTGTGTGTCTCACAATGGAGTCTCCTATGACTAATATGTTGGATTTATGGTGAAACCTTACTGGCTGTGAGACACAGGTGTGTGGACTATGTTTGGTATGTGGTGTGGAGGTCTGTGGGAATCGCGTGTGTTTTTGCCTCGGAGGTCTCCTTTGTTTGGGTATGTTTATGTTGAGGTTCTCTGCATATGTGGGTGTGTGTTGCATAGATGTGGGTGGTGTTTGAGGTGTAGTGATTGTGTTGACAACCTTTTCAGTGCCAAATATACTGGCCTGAGAGGGAGAGAGCATGGACTCTAGTTTTCTAATGTAATTGCATCTCTCACAAATTGTATTCCAAGGTGGTAGTAGTAGATGGTTGTCCATGTACATGAGGCAGTTACTACACTGTCTCAGGATGCCCATATCACTCAGACTGGTAGGAGAAACTGTCGGAAATTTCCATCCATATTTGTCAGAATCTGAGGGAGAAAGGGCAGGGAGAGATAAGGGGTGGGCCTAAAGCCCAAGTGCTAAAACCAAAACTAGGAGGCTTAGAATAGCACTTACAATTTAGACAGGTGATAAACAAGCAGTAATAAATACAACAGAAAATATGCAATTGAATGCTTTAGAGAACAAACAGCTAGTAACAGGAAAAAGCAATATGAGGTAATAGAGTAGTAGGAAGAAACACAAATACAAGTATATAATATTAATATTATATATATATATATATATATATATATATATATATATATATATATATATATATAATAATAGTATATATAATATTATAATAATATAAGTAGCTGAATAAAGTGTTTTTTTTTTAATATAAAGTGGAAATGGAGAGAGAAGGAACAGAAGATAATTCAAGGTTAAGGGACTAAGGGTTTGGCCTTCCAAAATGATTTTTGTATTGGGTAGAATGAGCTAATGAGATGGGACTGGGAGGAGTGTCCCAGATCAAATTTAAAGTACAGGTGGGCAACTGCAAAAGCCACCAACTTTAAGAACACAATAGTTGTGTGAGAGGGTGGGTGAAAAACACAATTCAGACACAGGTCAACAAATATATAAATGCAGACACAGATAAGACAGATAAGTAAATAATTCAGTCAAGCAAAAATAAAGACAGTGCAGAACACCGAACAGTTAAATAAAGAACAAAAATATACTTGTCAGCTCTATATTTCCAGATTGTTTAAGATGCGCTCTCAGTCAGATACAATGGAGATTCTAGCAATGATATGCAGAAATTCACACAAAGGTAATATTTTTATACAAGCAAGATAAACACCAAGCCTTGAGACAATCAGATAACACAAATGCTGTTAGACCAGATTTTCCACCCTGGAATAAGTTCACTAAACCCCCCTGCTGCCCAGAGAGCTGTAAATGGACCCCTATGTGGAACAAATTAGTTCAAGCTAAAGTACTCTACCAAACGCCTTAGACCAGAAATAAAAATTTCCACACAGATCAGGATACAAAATTTGGCCACAGGTCAGCAAATATATAAATGCAGACACATATAAGACACATAAGTAAATAATTTAGTCAAGGAAAAATAAAGACAGTGTGGAACACTGAACAGTTTGATGAAGTGCAAAAATATGCTTAACCAGACAATGTTCTTGTGCTGAATCAGAAAACAAATCTGTGTAGATCAGTGTTATGCCCTTATTAGCAAATGTAAATTAATAATAATAAATCAATAAACATATCTCAT
This sequence comes from Protopterus annectens, assembly GCF_019279795.1. NCBI lineage: Eukaryota > Metazoa > Chordata > Ceratodontiformes > Protopteridae > Protopterus > Protopterus annectens. The sequence continues at coordinate 668,331,771 of NC_056746.1, forward strand.
AAAGTTATAGCAATACTGTAATAGATGCTCCATGTGATTATTTTTGTTTAAAATATATAGATTTTATCACTCATTATTAGCAATGTCAAGTATGCATTATAATTTACTGCTTTACATAATAAATGTATACTTAAAAGTAATGTTGTTATTGCCATACCATAAAGTATTCTGATCAGGTCTCCCATCATAACCAGGATGTTAGACATGAATGTCAAAAATTCACCTTGAGTGTGAAACATTCATGTATTTAGGTCAATAACATATAACTTTCCTGGACATGATTGGAAAGACAATCACAATTATTGGTAGTGCATAAAGCCTTACATGCTCAGAACTACTACAAAAGTTACAAAAACAAAAGATGAAAAGAAAATCATAACAAGTGAGTTTTCATAGCGCATTACTCACTGCCACACAGAGTGCAACCAGCCAAGAAGAGCACGGGGTAGCCTGTAGACACCTAATTAGTACTTAAAATGGTGTTTAAGTTGTTTTAAAGTTGTAGTAAGTGCTTCCTGCTCAGGGTTGCCAGACCGCGTGGAAGCGGGACTGTCCAATGATCAGCATCCCGAAGTCCCGCCTGCCAGTCCAGGCCAGCCCCCCCCCTCCTTTTTTTTGTTTTTTTTTTTTTTTTTTTTTGATTCCAATACCTGGTAAACGGGCCATTCAAAAAAAAATGCTTATTTTCCGTGTTATCAATTAGTCCATTAGACGAGAGAAGCTTTGATTTTGATGACCCATATCATGCCAGGCCAACAAAAAATAAAAAAAAACGGAGCTACTTGTGTGTTGTGTTGAAACTGTAATGCACGCTGCAATGCATCAGCAACTGCTGTTTAGTGCTGAGCTAGAGACTGAAGCTCAGTTCAGTTCTTAAATGTGAACTGTGTTGATTATTTTTTTTCTTAGTCTTCACTGAGGTGAGAGACCTTCTTTTTTTTTTCTACCCTGGGGCTGGAAATCTGGCAACCCTGTTCCTGCTGCTCTTCTCCTGTGGGTGTTTATCAATGTTAAGTGTAAGACTATTTCTTAAGAGCATTGCGAGCATGTGCAGCAATTATTAAGCACCTTTCCAATGTCAGAAAGGTGCTTAAAGGAGAACTCCACCCTAGAACAAAAAAAATTATGTTTTTTTCAGTCTATCTTTGTTTCCAGACCTACTTTTAACACCTTAAAATCACTCTAAGTGGTTTATTTGTAATTCTGGCATGGTTACCACAACATGGCTACCGATGGGGCTTGATATGTCAACATGATCTTCTTCTTCTTCAGCCCTTTCTCTTTCCCATAAAGCATTTCAAGTCTTCTTTCTATGACTCATGCCAGACATAAGGAAGTAACTGTGAATTCCTATGCCATTGACATATAATGGAACATGTGTGACTCGCTGTCAGTTTATATTCCTTCTGTAAGAGGGCTGCTTCTTTTATGTTGCTAATCACCCTCGTTTATGTTTTGCTTAGGGCTTGATTTACACCATACTTTGAAATTATCCAGTTGCAGGCAGAGAAGTAGCTAAATTGGAGGCCTTTGTTCTCAGTGTTCTTTTGTAGTCCGACCTGAATTGACAGCCCCTCCCCCCACACTACTGCAGAGGTGTTAAAAGTGTAATTGCAATTGACAGCTAGAATAGAAAGAAAGGGGCTTCTAATCTACCTTTCTTCCCGTGACTGCCTGCAATAGGAATTATTTATTTATTTGATGTTTGCCAGCAGCAGAAATATGTATTTATTTAAACTATTTTAATTTAATTTTTGGAAGCATGTTTCAGAAAATTCTTGATTATTTCAGTGTGTTTTATTAATAGTGACTTTTGATTTACCCCTAATTATGTCTACAAAACATTTTTTATGTAACTTATTTTTGCTTTCCCATTTCTTTCTCAGGAACAGCTGTCTTGTGACATGCAGTTTCTGTAATTTACTGAAATTCTACTCAGTTCCACATTTTTTAAATTACAGCGAAACAGTAATTCGCAAACCTGACTTCATGACACTGGCACAGTAAAAGAATGTACTCAAAACTGGAGAGGTAAGTTGGGTAGGAAGACAGACAAGACAGCAGACAGGGGCGATATATTACACATGTGGGGGATAAACACCTTGCACAAGGTGGGTGGTTGGGAATCAGATGCCCATGAGCCCCCAAATGGATACAGTGGGACTGAGGTCCCCACCCATGGGCAGTCACCACTGCACCTTCATGGCCCCAAAGGTGGCTGTGCTGGGAGCTGGGCAAGAGGGGCAGACTGACCTTCAAGATGCACCAGGTGGCCCTCAATCTGGTGCAGCTGTCCACCAAACTCATTTTGGATGGTGCTACATACCAAACCCTGGACATGGCTACAGGTGATGGTTTCCTGTCTGTTCCCACTACCAGGGGGGCAGGGGGGATGTGCCCTGTCCCCTGAGATGGTTTCACCAAAAGGTAGTACAGGACCAGTGGACAAGGAGGTCCCAGGTTGGGTCCCAGACATGCTGGGGCCTGGTGCACGGCCAGATGAGGTGGGACAGGTGGATCCGCCGGGATCTGCCTTCCCAGATGTTGTATGGTGTTGAGGTTTTACAAAATATGTTGGTTAGTCATGAACAAAACATTTCAAAATTAGTTTTAACAGCATGCATGGGTATTCCAATTAACCCAAAACAACAGATTTGAAAGAATTGCATAGCAAACAGAACACATGCATAAATGGAACAACAGTAAGCATCATAGTGGCTTGCAAGTTACATTGATAGCAACAGGCCACCAATGATAGTATTTAAACTGGAAACATTAATAATCAAACAATTCACTATGTGTAGAACAATAGGACACATGTCCCAATAGTAGTTTTGCAGAAAAACATATCCGTTGATTATGTTTATGAATTATTGGTGCAGATAGGGTGGGGGAGAGAGAGAGAGAAATGTCAATTAACAACTGTATATGCTTCGATTGTTCACAACTGTACTGACCATTACTCTAGTCATTACTCTCCAGGTCTTACTTTACATCTACCTATGGCCTGAGGTTGGGCAGTGGAAGTGTTGTACACAGTGTATTAGTACAGCCTTCTTACAGCTAATAGAAACATTTCCTTACCTGGCAGACCTGCGGGGGAAATTTCTGTTAACACTACCTGACTGTTTTTATACATAAGACTCCATATCAAAAATCAAACTCAGAAACAAAGCATGGGACAAATGGCGTGCAACAAAGTTACCCCTAGACCGCATTAAATTCCAACAGCTAAGGAATGAGACTAAAAAGGCCATTACAAATGACAAAAAGGATTACTACTGCCAACTGCAATATAAACATCAAAACAATCCTCAAAAGTTCTGGGTGGGCTTAAATAATCTTCTCCAACCCCCAGGAACATTCATTGATAAAAGCCAGTAGAAGTAGCAAATACATTTAATACTTACTTTACAGAGACTATTCAATCCTTAGCCAATCAACTATTACCAGGACCTCAATAACAGACCCCATATCTAAGTCACTCATCTCCAAACTGTCTCCACTTCCTCATCAACTACCCTTTCTGCAGATCTTAATATCTGCAAAAGATATCATAGCATATCCCATCTCAATCCTAATTAATCGGACCATAACCGAGTCCACAATCCCTCAATATGGAAAATATCCTATGTTATACCGCTCATCCACAGAAATTTCAAACTATAGGCAAATAGCCATATTGTCACCACTTGCCAAAATCATGGAAAAATGTGTACAAAACAACTTCTACACTATCTAGAATAATCTACTAGCCAATTCACAACACGGATTCAGACCCCACCATAGCACAACCACTGCCCTCCTCTCCGTAATGATAAAAGAATATCCTCGGCTCTCTTTTGGACTTGTCTAAAGCCTTGATATGGTTGACCACCAGCTACTACTCCACACTTTGAAAACCCTGAACTTAGACAACCAAGCCATAAACTGGTTTTATGCTTACCTGTCTGATAGGCAACAAGCAGTACTCTGGCAGAATAAGCATTATCTATTACCATAGGGGTTCCTCAAGGCTCTATATTAGGACCTCTTCTCTTTTCAGTCTTTATCAATGACCTCTATACAGTCATCCCTGAGGCCTCTTGTATTCAATATGCAGACGACTCTACATTAGTATGTTCTGATACTTCCCCAGTTAATTTGCTATCTACAACCCAGCAACTGCAGTAGAAAATTGGCTATCAGGGCATCATTTGATCTTGAACCCAAATAAAACCAAACTACTACTCTTCCATCCAACCCATAAACCCTCTCCCATATCATTTACCATACAATCCAACAATGGGACTATCATCTCCCCAGACACCTATACTAAACTATTAGGAGTTACCATAGACAATAAACTTAAATTGACATGCACATTAACCATACCATTAAAACAGTAAACAAGAAACTTCGTCATTGTACAGGATTAAAACTTTCCTAACTCCAATTGCCAAAGTGGCAATTTCCGCCACATCTTTTCTCTACCCTTCTCTATGCCTCTCACTAACCTTAACAAATCCGACCTAAACAAACTCTCATCTTGCTATAATCACATTGCCAGATTTGCAACTGGTATGCCCTATAGAACCCACCACTGCACTAACCTAAAAACCTAGGCTGGATAGAACTACCTAACCTTCTCCAGATGAACCAACTCATAGAAGCTTTTAAAATTCTCAAACAACCTGATAACACTCCTGCACTGAAAATTTAATTCTTCCCTATTCCAATCTAAGCTGTCTTCGTCATCAAATAGGCAACTTGTCCAAACAATCAAATCCATAACTCAGGGGTGACTCTCTGTTTGCCAATGTCATTGGAAAAATATGGAACTCCCTCCTGTAACCTTACTCTTACTACCTCCCTGGACCAATTCAAAAGAAATTAAAACTCCATTTTAAGTCACATAGTGCTCTAACATTAGCTCTCCTCACTTAACCTAGATCTCTTTCTCCCCATACTTATCCTAGTTTAACAACTTAACTTTTATCTTCAAAAGACCGAACACAATTTTTCCTTATCCAATCTCTAACCATATCTGTAACCCCTAAACCTCTGTTAAAAAGACAACCTAAGGTATGAACCTATAACCTTAAACCAGAACATTGTATAGTACTCAAGCTCAAAGGCTGCCATTGTCCTTTAACCTAACATGCTTTATAATATTTGTATAGGAACCATTGTGTTTTTTTTCTGGATAGCTATTGCTAGATTGTTTTTGTTATGATATATACTGTATATCTTTCTCCTTAACTGGACTACTAAATGTAATAATATGTAATATTGAACATGTATGTAACCTTCTGACATTATGGAGCTTTTCTCCCTGGGCCTCCGCTGAAAATGGACATGTATCCAGTCGGACAATCCCGGTCAACAAATGTAAAATAAATAAAATAAAATAAAAATATTCACATATTCAAGGTTACATATGTGATACTGACAGGGATGCCCTGCACTCATGCTGTGTGTGTGTGCTACTGCCATACTCCACCTGGATTTCTATCTGTCTCCTGGGGTACTGGCAGCAGTGACCACTAGCCCGTGACAGCGTGACACTTGATGGACATTTATCGGAAGAAACCGCTTGGTGTATGTACTTATGTTGCTGTCATTTGCAGCCTTGGGGTTGGATAGTGTATGTTTTGTACACAGTGTATTAGTACAGCCTTCTCACAGGTAATAGAAACATTTCCTTACTGGGCAGATCTGTGGAGGAAATTTCTGTTAACACTACCTGGCTGTTTTTGCACGTATTCTTGGGTAAAATTATGCATATAGCTTACTACCACTCCCAGGATTCGAACCATGCTTGTTTGTGCAAAAAGCTACAACAAGGTTGTGTTTCAACACAATGAGCTATTGAGGAACTGCTGTCACTTAATTGACTGTTTTCTGTCTAATACTCTCTTGGTTGGACAATCTGACCTTGTAATTCTGACATTCATGAATGGGAGATAGTTCTTGTACTGTGTATTAATACTTTGACATATTACAATCTGAAAAGCAATGGTTAACACAAAGCACTGCTGTAGGGGATACTGTATAATTAGTTTACACATTACTATTCAGGGATTAGACCTTGGTACATGGAATATTTCATATAGTTAATCTCCTGTTTTACATCTCCACAATCTTTGGCAGATGAGCCTCAATTAATTCATGCTGTCAGAGCCATAGTTGCTGTACAGAACTTGTACACATTTAGATTCATACCACCACAATACAAAGTAAACACAACAGTCTAGATTTTAGTTTTATTGAAGGGTACTGGCACTTTTATTGATAGCTCTCCTGTACATCAGTATTACTCTGCTAACATCTCATTTATTCATTACACACAGTACACATTTTAACCTACTGGCAGTTGACATTCTACTCCTTTCTATTTATTTGCCCTGAATACTGCAAGCTAGATTTGTACTCACCAGCCTCCCGGTGCAGCCTTAGCAACCTGCTGGCATGGGCATCTATGCTCGCACCCCTCTCATCTGCAGCTGTACAAGAGATAAGGAAACATTTATGTATACCTGTCAATCACATATGCAGGCTAGACTTTGGTAAACACTAATTGATACTGATACTTACACACTTCTGGGACATTTTGTGCCCATGTGTCTTGGGTCCACTGGTCCAAGAGCTCCCTCTTTCTATGCTTGAGGTTAGGGAAATGGTGCTGAACCTGCTCACCAGTTCGAGGGATACCAGTAGCACTGGTGAGATCACATGCGAGACAGTCTCAGGCCTATGCTTTGTACTGGGAGCCCTGGTACTGGCCCTGCAGCAGTCTATCCTCATGGTTTTTCACTAGGAGTCCAACCATGATCCTGGACTCCTGAATGCTCCAGTGTTGTCCCTGAAAGTGCGATCCCTCTCCTATGTCAGCCATAGTGTCTGCAAAGATGAGCTACAACTGGTTATGGCTGTATTCCCACCTGCGAGGTTTAAATAAGACTATATTCCCACCCTTTGCCATCATTGGACCATTTTGAATATGCTGAGCTAAGCTAAGCGACACTCAAACCCACTTAGCTAAGGTTGGCAGTGCTTAAAGGGATATATGTTGAGCACTGCTTACCAATGCACAAATCCGCTTAGCTGGGCTACTTATTGCTTAGCATTTACATTTAAGCAATGCTTTTACACAAGCATAACACAGCTGAGCACTACTTAGCATTGCTCAGATTTCATTTTATAGACTATCAGGATTGTGGGATTGATTCATCATTACTGACATATTATAATTTTATGTTTACCTTCCATGACATCCCCCTATGTGCTTTCTTTAAATTATATTCTTGAGTGACTGTACTGTATGGGGCACTTGTGTTTATATTGGAGTGTCACATCTTTTCTACACTGACATCTCACTTTTGGACCTGCTACACTACCCTGCTTGACAAAAAACAGTTGCTACATAATTTAAGTTTACAAAAATAATTTTAACACTACTTTCCCATAGAAAAACAAGTTGTTGGTCTTGGTACTTGAACTGTGAGCGCCTGCATAAAAAAGCCAAGACTCTAACCACTGCACTATCTTGGCTTGGAAATTGTACTTGTATATTTGTATTTATCTCTTATGGGACTTTTAAGCTATGGTAAGTGGAAGGCCATAATGCGCACACTCTCTTAGCTACGCTTAAACATTCCTTAGCCTAGAAAAAAGTATATTATTATTATTATTATTATTATTATTATTATTATATTATTATGTTATATAAGTGAGTCTTGCGGTATTCTGACAACTCATTGAGGACTGCAGTTATGAAATAATGGCAGTCATTTGGCTTTCAGGCTTCTATCCTTCAGGGACTCCTGCGAATACATATCCTGTTTACTATCAACTTTCTAAGTGTGTGAGGGCAATTTTTCAGATGTGTCCCTATTTTATTATTTATTCCCCCCCTTATTTGTGCCTTTGTCAACATGCACTGCTGTAAGGGAATATTGGCATACATTTGCTTGCAGACTTCTATCCTTTAGTAATTGATGCTAATGCATGACCTGTTTTCTATCAACTTTATAAGTTTAGTTGCCAATATCTGTGTTGTGTCTCTTTTGAGGGATTTAACCTCATTATTTGTGCACTTGCACACATTTCCTGCTTTAGCAGGTTGCAGAGGTGTTGTACATCACTTTAGCAATGCAGAGTGTGTGTCCCAGAACCTGTCACACACCCCCTGCATTGCTTTCGTGTTGCCAATGTTTATTTCTGTGTCCACGGATACTGAAATGATCATTATTTCATGTAAGTGTTCGCGGACACTAAAATACTGGCATAATATTAAAGTAAAATCCCAAATATTATGCCAGATCTAGTTAGAAAGTGCCATACAGCACTTTTTGAGTGCATGGGACATGTTCAGTGTCTGTGCACTACTTGGACATGGCCTCTGTACTTGTTCACGATTCATGTCCATATAGGTAGTACACCTGCGCACCTTCATGAATATGCAAGATGTGCTGCTGTGCTATATGGAGACAAACCATTCCGTGCAAGAATAGTTTTATTCTTGCACAGAACTTATTTAATCCTGGGGATAGTTAACTACAGAAAAAGAGTATAGTAATGCTCGCATATAAGTACTACCTGGTATTGTTTTTGTTTGTGATTCTTATTGCTATTTTTGTGAAGTTTCACACATCATATGTATTTTTTGTCATCTATATTTTTAGTTGGTAACAGCTCTATTTGGTTACTTGTTTTCTGGACTTGCATTTCAAGAGCGTTTTTTTTTCCTTTACTCTATTTGCCCTGCATATGAGTGTTTTTGTTATGGCAATATAGAATTGTATTTATAGCATATTGTGACTTTAAATAACAGGTAAAATGCTGCTTTATTCACTAATATTGTCACCTGCTATGTGTACTTTCAGATCAGTAACCTGTTTGGCAATTAGAGTAGAACGTATTGTAACCACTGAGGGATACAACTGACTCTGTGTATCTGCATAACATCATTGTTATTTCTGACTGTTACTTGGAGAATTCTAAATTGCGTGTAGCATCTTAGTAGTTACTTGTTTCTGTAACATACCGCTGTTATTCCTGACTTTTAGTGGAGAGTGCTAAATTGTGTGTAGCATCTTAGTAGTTACTATTTTCTCTTCATAACCTTTATAACAATACATAATAGTGTAGTGTATGATATAACAGCTTGGTATCAACTGCAGTTACCGTTTTGTTTTTTGTTTTTCTCTGTTATCCTTGCATTTTGTGTTGCTCATAGAATTGTGCTGTTTCTTACAAGATATGCTGCTCCTCTCCTGTATCCTCTATCTTAGTTACTTGATAATCAGAGTGTTTTAAAACTTCAGACCTAATATTTACCTCATTTTCCTTTTTACTTCCAGTCCCCTCAGCAAAAGTTTCATCCTGTGTCTTTGCCAACCTCCAATCAACCCAAGGCTGTCTCATTGCCTTGCACTGTGAGACCCTGCGTCAGTGGAACACTAAAGTGCTTTCAGCTGCACTAGTGTATGGTAGAGTTGTATTTAATCTGTCCTGAAGACTCTTTTCCCTTTCTCTGTATGCATGCACACTACTGTCCCCCCCTCCATTTTTGTCTTCCTATTGTACTCCTAGGTCAATTACTTAAAACTACTTTCTCTTGGAAAAAAATTACCATGTACCTGCAGTCCATACTCCATTTGTTTTTCCCTGTAGAAGTGGTGGTCCTTTTCACCACACTATACTAGATTAGTAGCATAAGATTTGTAGTTATTAGGAAAATACTGCACTACACTGACCTGGAATTGACTTAGCTTGGTTTTCCTGTTTTCTTTTTAGCAGCTGGCCTAGTCCAGTTTTTCTGACTCACAGCCTTGTATTACTTTGTGTCTATCCCCCTCCCCCACCTTGAACCTGCACACCTCCTGCTTAATTACAAAGGTCTCAAGAAACCTGATGTAGAAAGACACCATCTTTTGACTTAGCTTTTCTGCCTTGCTTCATAGGAATCCCAGGTAGTGTGCTCGTATGTAAGTACTACCTGGTATTGTTTTTCTTTGTGATTCTTATTGCTATTTTTGTAAAGATCATCCTAAGGGGATCCTGCAGTGCTTCTGTAACCACTCTGCCTCCCCAGGAGCTAACTTTAAAAGTGTATGTACACTATTGTAAAACAAAAATATATCCTATACCTACCACTGTTGTATATTAACCCTGCGCGCATTCGCTAGCAGTCTTCCATGGATTTTATCTCCCCCCTTATGCTTCTAGGCTCTTGCCCCCTCCTCTGAGTGCTTGTAGCTTACCATTGTACTTACGCAGTTAGCCGCCAGGTGGCACTTTTCAACCACTATCTTTTAATACAAGCCAAAAGTACTGTAACTGTTCTATTAATTTACCACTGCCCTGTTTTAGCCCTATTAATACTTAGTATATTCTACAAAACTGCTACTGTCCTATTTTCAGGTCCTAGCCCCTAACAACCCTCTGCATCCTTCTAATTTCACACACACACAGTGCCTTATGGCAGTGCCCCCTTACCTCTGAGCTAGTTCTCAGCTTCACTGATAACTTTTCCCTGGCTTTCTTCCTTCTCCTTGGCTCTACCGACTCTGTTCGCCCTGTGGGCTCACTCCCCTACCCTGCCCCCAGTTCTCACCCGCCCCCACTACTCCTACTTTTATTTCAACCACAACCCACCCACTCAAGACAGCCATCCAATCAAAGCCTTCCCCTCTTTACCCCTCCTCCTTTCACCCACAGTAATTAAATGCATCACTAATTAAATAGATCACTCTTTCACTGCCCCCTCTCACCCCACCGCTCTTCTCTCCCACTGCAAATCCTCCCATATTAAACTACCTTTTTCTAGCCATGCTTTCCTTACTGTTCCTAACACTCCGAACCCCATCTCCCTCCTATGACTCCTTCTTGGGTAGCAAAAGCCAGGAAACCTTTTTTGGCTAGACTTATATAGGCCCCAGGGTCGATAGCCTAGTACCTACCTATGAACCTATGAACACCTTCATACCATGCCAGCTCCTATACCTCCAATCAACTTCCACTCTCTACTCCTTACCATACTCCCACACAAAACCATCTCCTCCCTCACACAAATAATCATTTCTTTTCAATCTTCTCCTCCCTGTTTCAGCTCAACCTTCTGCACATTTTTAATCCTAAAATTATTTCCACTACTGCTAAGACACTTACTCTTAAACAAATACTAGACCATCCAGAATACCCTAAATCCAAACCAAAGCACACTAAAATAACTTTCTTCAATAATCTCATCTTAGCTGGAGACATTCACCCCAACCCCGGACCTAATCCACCCACAAATAACAATTACCCTCTCCCTTCCTCTAACCTTTAATCCTCCTACAATACTCTTAAATTTTTCACAGTCAATGCCCAGAGTCTCAACAACAAAGCATATCAGTTTCAAGCATGGCTAAGTCATAACTAACCTGACATTGTAGCCATCTCTGAAACGTGGCTCAAACCCCACATCTCTGACTCTGTAATCCTACCCTATAGATTGCACACACTTAGATGTGACTGCCCAAAGAAATAAGGTGGAGGCATTGCATTAATCTATTCCAATCTACTCACCTTAATTCCCCTACCAAACTCCATTCCTAAATTTGCCAATGCAGAACTAACAGTCTATTAAAAATGAATAATCACAAAAGCCTCTGTATCATCGCCCTTTATATCCCACCAGGAAATAAAGTTTCAGCCCTTGAAGACATACTTCAATGGGCCACTGCTGAAATTAACCTTGAAACTTACATACTAGGTGATGTAAACATCAACTGGAATAAAATCAACAGTCCCATACCCTACCTGTCCATTAACCTCTTTAACTTTACTCAAGTAACCCACTCCAATACCAGATGCAATAAAGCAAATCCCACAGGATCCATTCTTGACTGGATCTTAGTCACCCATCCAAATACAATTACCAACTGTGGCACCATCCCTGACTTGATTATTGACTAAAGTCCAGCTTTCATTTACCGTGCAACCACCTCCAATCCACACCAACATCAATATATTCAGACACACAATCTTAGTAAATTTGACCCCAAAACCTTCTCTAAATATCTCAAACAAATGTATTGGAACATTCTAAAAACCCTTCCAGATGATAAAACCATAGACCACTTTAATTCTACTTTCCTAGATGGTCTAAATTCCCTAGTTCCACCAAGGAAAAAAGAATAAAAACTATAACTACCCCGCGGCTAACCAAAGAAACAAAGCAAATTATGCATCGAGACAAATCCTGGAAGCTTTACCAAAAGAATAAACTTCCTGAAACCCTTCTTCAATATACACAGGTCCATAACTTTGCAAAAAAACAAATCTTCAAAGACCAAAAATCCTACTACAGTAAGCTCCAGTCCAACCATCCTCAAAACCGTAGACTTTTTTGGAACTCCATAAATTCACTCCTCAACCCAGGCTCCAAAAATAACCCCTGTCCAGACCCAAGTAAATATGACCTCAAATTAGCCTCACTATTGAACTCTTTCTTTATAGAGTCAATATCTGACTTAATGAAAACTTTTCGCAACAACCCATCTCTCCTACATTCCACCTCATCTAAGTCCCCAAATAATTTCCCCCCTATGTTTGAGCTTAAACCTATCTCCACTAACTACATAAAATACTTCTATCCAAACTTAAACCCTGCTCCAATGCACCTGACAACATCCCCTCTTCCTTTCCCAAGTCTGCTGTTGATGGTATAGCTCTCCCAATTAGTATCATAATTAATAGATCTATAAAGGAATCCTATGTCCCTAAACTCTGGCATTCCAGCTTTATTCTTCCTCTCCACAAGGGAGGCAAAAACACTAACATTTCAAACTTTCACCCTATAGCTCTTCTCTCTCCAATCTCCAAAATCCTAGAAAAATGCATCCACCTCCAACTTATGCTTTTTCTGACTAAAAAACAATTCCTACCCCCACCCAACATGGCTTCCGACCCAGACATAGCACCATAACAACTCTCCTCTCATTCTTAGAAACTGTAACTCAAGCCCTAGATTCTGGGACCTTAGTATCCACAGTGCTGTTAGATCTCTCTAAAGCATTCAATACTGTTTCCCACAAGCACCCTCTAAGTCACCTCTCAAACTTAAATCTCTCCCAAAACACTCTTTTCTGGTTCTCAAGCTATCTGTCAGATAGATCTCAGGCTATGAAATGGAAAAAAGGCACTTCACCTTTCTTACCCACCCCTACCGGAGTACCACAGGGTTCCATCCTAGGACCAATGCTGCTTAATTTCTTTATCAATAACTTTCACTCTGCTATTCCTAATACCAAAGTTATCCAATATGCAGATGACTCTACACTTGTCTGCTCTGCCTCTAACCCCCCCGAACTTTTATCTAAAACTCAGACTACCTTCTCAACTACTGAGATCTGGATGTGCTAAAATCACCTTTCTCTCATCTAAAATACTACTATTCGCACCCTTAAAATCTTTCTCTTTTTAATAAAAAATTCCTACCAAGTCCTTAGCCAAAGCAATTCTCCAATCAAAGTTGTTCCTTTTGCCAAACTACATGGTCTAACTATAGACGAACACCTCAAGTTTGACATCCATATTCAGCATAATATAAAGAAAACCCACCAAAAACTAGGTATGCTATGCAGGAACAACCACTTCATCTCTACTTCTACCAGGCATACTCTGGCCTCCTCTTACCTCCTTCCCTCCCTTGTGTACCATGCCCACTACTAACTAGCCTAGCCTCTTCCATCACTTCCAAACTTGAAAGCTGTTATAACAAAATTTCTAAATTTGACACCAAAGTCAAACACTCCACTCATCACTGTGTTACCCCCCAATCCCTCAACTGGTTAGAATTCACAAATTACCTGTACTGCCTCCAGCTCACTATAGCACATAGACAAATATTTAATCCAACCAAATGACCCGCTCTAACATCCTTTCCCCATACACCCCAAATAGAACTGTCAGATCTGAACATCAAAACTTAATTACTGTCCACAAACCTAAACTTCCTGCTGGACAACTTCTCCTCTCCTTCTCCTTAGGTAAGAAATGGAACTCTCTCCCTTCCACACTAAGGGCAATGTCAAACACAAACAACTTCACCTCTCCTCTAAATGGAAATGTAACTGCATTCTCCCTACCTAGAACTCTTTAACAAAAGCCCCTGGGAGGGTATCCTCCTGAGTTCCTAAGCATCTTAAAGCTGGCTATAACCTTCTATAGCTAATTCCCATACAATGTATCACACTCTGTCAATATTGTAAATAACTTTTGACTTTAACTGTGTGATTTTGTTAAACTGTATCTGCACAATATTTTTCCACTATGAGCAATATTGCTCACACTTTGTATTATTTGATATGTATTTGTACTTTTATTTTATTTTTATTGGACTGTTATCTTTACTGTAATCTGTTTTATGGAGCTTTTCTTCCTGGGCCTCCACTGAAACCAAGCTCTCTGGGCCCAGTGGAATTCCCCAGTAATCAAACTGGAAATAAATAAATAAATAAAGCATTGCATCATACAATTGACAAATCTTAATAAATGGGCCACCTTGAAATGGCATAGAATAATGAAGCTCTGATTATGTCTCAAGTAACCTGGCTTGGATTAACAACTTGACGGCTTATGGAATGACAAAGCTGAGCCTGTTTTTTTCTCTTTGGGAGAATGGTTGGGTGAGTGTGCCAGATGATGCTGGCTGCTTCTAGCCTAGTGAAGATCAGGACTTTGGAAATAGCTGCTGCATAGCATAAGTGAGCAAGCATGGGGCACTGATGCCCAAAGACACAGCAAAGGGCCTTCACACAGATCGTGCTACATGGTAGACTTGGCCTACTGAGAATGTAATGTCAGCATGTAAAGAGATAGGGCTGCAGCATCTCATGGAGAGGCCATGGTTGTAGTCCGATTGATTAACCTCCCTCACACTCATATTACCAGTAAGGGACTATTGAACCTGTCAGGGTACAATGGGAGAACAGGATTTAGAAATAGATTAAGATGAGTGAGATTCATAACTACCCAATGACTCTGAACAAGTTCTCAATAAAAAAAAAAAAAATCAAAACTGGTGCACTTGAAATCATTTATTTAAGCCCTGGAAAGATATGAACAATTATTCTGTAAGTGCAGTAATGCCCCCACGGGGAGGAATTACAGGTAAATAATGGACCTTCTAGAGGAGGGGAGTGGGTTCTCTCTGCCTACAGTGCTCAGCTTCACAATAACGCAGGGTTATCCTTTACTTCCCTATAATGTCCACCCTATTAGGCATTATCACTAATCCCAGCCACACTAGTCCTGATCTTGCATTACTTATTGCAAGAACTATTATTGCACATTTTGTCCATCAGTCATAAAAATAACAACTGAAATTTCAGTCCACAACGGGTGGGACTGGAGAGTTATAACAAATACAAGAATGATCTGTCTCTGGTTATTAATCAGTAAATTCATTGACAGATCATTTTTCCAGCACTCTACTCATTAATTTTGCTGTAGTACTGCTCTATTTACAAAAGCCAAGATCTGCCCATGAAATTTGGTATCCTGCTATATAAATAAAATAACCTCAATGATGGTGTGCCAGTGGCTATTATAATATTTGATTTAGTCAAAACTTTTAAATCTATTCTACAACTAGACATGTTAAGTGTTTTTAGAATTTAAGCAACACCTGCCATATTTCCTACTGGATTAATGTATTTCTTAGTGGGAGATGCCACACTGTCATTATTGAGTGGGAACATGAGTAGTTCTATGGGAACTTGTCCAATGGGCAACAGTGCAAAGGAAATATCACAGAAATCCACTTTTAGCAGTCATTAAGTGATACTATGTTCTCCGCTGTTGGGTTTCTTTGGAGTTGATATATCTACATGTATCTATAATTATTATATATACATATACCTATATATCTAGCTATATCTATATCTCTATATCTAATGTATATATAGGTATATATATAGGTTGCCTTCATTTCATTGACAGCTCATTTCACTGACAACCAAATCAGCAACACCAATTCAGTGAAAGTTCATTTCACTGAAACCTCATTTCACTGGCAACTCATTTCACTGAAACTCATTTCATCGACAGTTATATATGGCCTGTTCCCCACTGTAGTGCGAATCTGGAGTTAGAATATATAGTAAGGGTGGGTGTGGGGGGGGTGAAGCCCCCCACATACTTTGGTTGTATATTGTTTTCTGCAAAACAGTTATTCATTGCACTTGTAAGTATCCATCTGTGTAGTTTAAAATGTTTATAATATGTAGGGGGCACCCCCCTTACTATATATTCTAACTCCAGAATTGAACTACAGTGGGGAGCAGGTCATATATAACTGTCGACGAAATGAGTTTCAGTGAAATGAGTTTTCAGTGAAATGAACTTTCAGTGAATTTGTCTTGCTGATTTGGTTGTCAGTGAAATGAGCTGCCAGTGAAATGAAGATAACTTAAAAAAAAAAAAATATATATATATATATATATATATATATATATATATATATATATATATATATATATAGGTTCATAGGTTCATACTAGGCTATCTGCCCTGGGGCATTTACAAGCCTAGCCAGTGTGTTTGGCTTTCGCCACCCTTTTAGACTGGTTGACTGTGCCTCTGTAGAGTAGGTCACAGAAGATAGCCCTTTTAAGGTTAGTTTACTGTGCCCCTGTCTAGCAGGGACACAGAAGAGATCCCAGGGGTGAACTTACGATCTCCCATCCACTCGTCAAGATTTCTCTTGAAGAGAGTCAGTGAGGGGCTCTGCCTAACATGGATTGGGATTCTGTTCCAGAGTGAGGGCAGCCTCTGGGATATGAATCTGTCCCTCCAGCATGTCCTATTTATTTCTGTGCTGAGGTTTAGGTCCCTGGAGCGTGTAGCTCTAAGGGATTTGGATTTCCTGAGGTGGAGCATGTCCATTAATTCTGGGTTGGGCATGGCTTTATACGTCAGGCATAGATCATCTCTGTGTAGGCGGTAAGCAACTGAGTAGAGTTGGAGTTTCTTTAGCCAAACTGTATAGGGCATCTGTTTGAGTCCCTTGATCCTCTTGGTGAGGTACTTTTGGGGCCTCTCCAGTTGCTGCAGGTGTCGGGTAAGGTACATCCCAAATGGGGCATTGTATTCAATTATGGGCCTGATGAGTGATGAGTAGAGGGGCACAATGACCTCTCTTGTTCTAGATGTGAACCCTTTCATGATAAGGTGGGCTATATAGAAGGTCTTTCTAACCACTCTGGCAACATGATTGTCAAAAGAGAGGTTTCTATCTACATGGGTCCCCAAATCCCTAATTACTTCTTCTGTACTTAATAGATTACTACCTACGTGGTAATTTGTGGGCACTTTGTTTTTCCCAAAGGGGATGACTATGCACTTTTTGGCATTTAGCTTAAGGCCATGGCTCTGGCACCAGTTATCCATCTCTGTGAGACCCTTTTGGAGGATGCTTGTGTCAGCCGGAGAGTTGATTATGGTGCCCAGCTTGCAGTCATCTGTGAACTTCGTCAGCCATAGTCCTCTCATATTAGTCTGTACCTCAGAGAAGTATATACCGAACAAGAGAGGTCCCAGGACTGAGCCTTGTGGGATGCCACTTGTAACTGGTTTAGAGTCTGATGTGGCACCTGCAATTTTGACCATGTGGGTTCTATCCCTGAGCCAGTTTGCAACCCATCTTGTGACATAGCGGTTGATATTTAAGCTGGTGAGCCTGAGTGGGGTATTGTGTCGAAGGCTTTTGCGAGGTCCAGGTAGGCTGTGTGGACTAGCTTCCCTTCATCTATGGCCTTGGTAACTGTTTCAAAGAAGTTGACCAGGTTCAAGAGGCAAGATCTGCCCTTAACAAAGCTGAATTGGGTAGGATCCAGTGTCTGGAGGTTACCAATGTCCTTGTTTATGAGCTCCATGATGATACGCTCCATAGCTTTGCAGACCAGACTAGTTAGGCTTATAGGGCGATAGTTTCCTGGGTCGGTTGTGGCACCTCCTTTGTGGAGCGGGACCACTGTTGCTGTGCACCATTCCTTGGGTACATATCCTGTAGTAAGGCTGAGATTGAACAGTGACTTTATGTGAGGGTTTAGTTCTTCTTGTAGCTCGTGTAAGATGCAGCCCGGGACACCGTCTGGTCCCATTGATGCTGTGTTTTTTGCTTTGGAGAGGGCAGCTCTCACCTGTGCATTTGTGATGTCAGGGAGGCTACATTCTGTTGGGATAGACATTTGGTCTTTTTTTTGGGGGGGGGAGTTTGCACTGAACCTGTCTGCTAGGATGTTGGCAATGTCTGTGGGATCAGTGTATTTTTTGTCATTTTGTACTAACTCAGAGCATATCTGAGAGTTGCCCCCCAGATCCCTGACATAACTAAAGAAGGCCTTGTGATTATCTTTAGTGTCTTGCACAATTTTTCTTTTGAAGCTGACTTTAGATAATTTTATGAGGGATCATAGTTTCTTGCTTGTACTGATCAGAGATGCCTTCCCTTTTTGGGATTTTGCTCTATCATGTAGTAGCTTCCTCCTTCTGTTGTATAGCTTATTTATGGCCGGGGTCCACCAGACTGGTCTCCTGCCTTTGGAGGAGTGAATCTTGGTTTTATTTGGGATAGCACGATCCATGCATTCCTGTAGGTGTCCATAAAATGCATTTGTGAAGGATTCTGCTGTTTGGGCAGTATTTTTCACTGGCCTGGTGGCTTTGAAGGATTCCACCACGGTTTTGAGAAGTGTGAAATTTGCTTTTGAGAAAATTTTCACCGTGATTTCCTTGGCTGGTGGTGGGGATGGGATATGGATGTCCAGTGAGATTAATTTATGGTCTGATCTACCAATGATGGACATAACTCTGGTGTGGAACATAGAGTCCCCATGTTGGTGATGACCAGGTCCAATATGTTATCCCCTCTAGTGGTAGTGGTGACCAGTTGTTCCATAGCATTTGAGTTTATAAATTCTAGAAACCATTGGGCAAGGGTGTTGGGGCTTGAGTAGTTTTCCCAGTCGATGTTTGGGTAGTTGAAGTCACCCAATATTATTGTGTTTGGAGAGACCTTCATATTCTCCAGTGTTCTCATGAAGGCCGAGTGGGGTTCCCGAGTTTGGGAGGGTGGTCTGTAGCAGGCTACAAACTGAAAGGCAGTTTTGCCTACTGTTAATTGTACATGGATGGTCTCCGATGCTTCATGCAGTGCCACTAACCTGGAGGTATGGGTATCTTTGATGAATATGGATACTCCCCCTCCTTTTGTGGTTCGGTCTGAGTTTTGGAGCCGAAAAGCATGGTATGAGGTATAACCTGGTAGTGCTGGAGTGCCCTCTGGAGCCTTGAACCAGGTATCTGTCACTGCACAGATATCGATATTCTCCATACTGAGGAGAGTCTCGAGTGCGTGCATCTTGAGGTTTAGACTTCTGGCGTTGAGCAGCATTACCCTTAGTTTTTTTTTTCTTGTGTTGTCTATGGAGGTGGGTTTGTCTTTTGAGCCTTGCCTAAAAAAGGCACTATGGGGGTGGCAAGAGCCTTTGCCAGTATTCGAAAGCCCAGGGGTGACAGGTGCAAGCCGTCCCTAGCGAAGCAATGTGGCTTGTCGAGCATGTCATCCCAGGCTGTCAGACACTGAATCCCCTTAGAATGACACCAATACTTTAGCCAATTGTTAAAATTGATCATTTTGTCTTTATACTGTGGCATCATTCTTGGTGAGGGCAAGATGCTACTCAAGGTCAGGGTCATACCGGTCTGGGCTACATGATCAGAGAGCTCCTCTATGTCTCTTTTCATGTAGTCCAGGGAGATACGTCTCAGGTCATTCACACCAGCATGGACAATAACAGAGTCATATTTGTACTTGCTTTGGAGTGACCTGAGTGCTTGTGTTATGTGGCGGATCCTGGCACCCAACAGGCAGCTTACAGTGACCTTCTCCTTGTTCAGTCTGGTGAGTGGGATGTCAGTGTGTCTGACAATAGAGTCCCCTATTACAAGTGTATTAGGTGTGTTGTTTAGCCTTAAGGGCTGTGGCTGTGTGGCACACTGACTTTGTGAAATATGTGATACGTGGGTATTGTTGTGGGGTAGCGGTTGCTTGGATGTCTGCTTTGGAGGTATCTGCTGCTTTGGCAGATTTTTATTTAGAGCCTCCGAGTATGTTTCTGTGTGTGTATGTGTTTGGTTTGCTGATGTGATAGGTCTATGTGAGACTGGAATAGTGGTGTATGTGGTTTCCTTCTCCTCCTGACTGACTGTGCCAGTGCTGGGTTGAGAGAGCTCCGCCTCCATTTTGGCTATATAGTTGCATCTCTCACATATATTTGAGTTTGATGGGAGGAGGAGGAGAGGGTGGTCTGTGTACATAAAGCAGTTGTAACATTGTCTCAAAATACCCAGATTCACCAGCTGGACTGGAGAGCAAACCCGAAACTGACTATTGGACATGCCAGAAAAGTATAAGGAATAGTTTTTTGACTGATCAGAAAGGACCAATAGGGAGCCAAGTACTTATAAGGAGTATAAGAGAGTGTAGTGCTTTAGTTAATTAGTGTTTACTTATAAGATTACTTATAAGATCAAGTGCAGGGCTTTAGATTGAAAATAGAGTGCTTACTTTGAGATTTAGAACAGTTCTAAGGGAAAAAGTGAAGAGCAGACCTTGTGGAGCTGGGAATAGTTTAAACCCGTTTATGCAGCGCTGCCCGATGCTGCGCTATGCGCAAAATCACGCAAAAGTGGGTTTCAAGGCAGGGAACTTGAAAGAGCTAGGAATCAGCCCAAAACATTTCTAGGCAGTAATCACTCCTATAGGGGCAGGCAGGCTGTTCAGTGTTAATCACTGCCACTGATGAACACAGAGACTTCCCTTTAGCCCAAGCAAGCACTGACCTCCAAGAAACTTACAAACAGTTCAGAACAGCAAATCTGTAACTGAACTTTTTCAAATTTCAGAAAGTGGGAAAAAAGCAAGATTTTTTGTTTTTTTTTGTTTTAGTTTAGAGGTAGCAGAGATACACAAGTAGCAAACTAGTCAGAACAGTGCAATAAATGACCCCACACTTGAGTGCTAGGCCAGAGTCAGGTAAAATGCAGTTTTAAGAAAAAAAAACAATTTTAAATTAAGTGCAACAAAGGAAATGCAGTAAACAGGCTCTAGATGTGTTCTAAATACCGTTTCTAATACAGATATCAAATTTAGCAAGCCGGAAAACACTGAAAAGTAGGCAGCAAAGCAGAAATTTTAAACAAAAAAATCAGAAGAAAATACTTATAATCTCAAAAGTGGCTCCTTTCTTCTCTCAGCATTTTCTCCCCTTGGTAGGTGCTTCAGCAACAACTATCAAGCCTGGAAAGATGCCTAAACCATGAGGCAGCAGGGTTTTAAGAGAGAGAGATCAAGGAGTTTGGAATTGACCCAGAATGGCCAATAAAACTACAGCTTCTAGGCAGTAACCACTCCTACGGGTGTATATATGGGTCTAGGACTATTCACTGAAAGCACATTTCACTGAAACACATTTCACTGTGCACAATTCACTGAAAACACAATTCATTCACTGAAAGTTATATATGGCCCTTTTTCCACTGTTGTGTGACCCTGGAGTTAGTATATATACTAAGGGGGGGCACTGCCCACCACATTAGTGGGCATGGGGGGCGTAGCCCCACCTATTTTAAATATTTTGAACTACATACATGGATACTTGCAATTACTCTTTTCTGAACTTAATATATATCCAAAATATGTGGGGGGGGCAGTGCCCCCACCCCCTCTTACTATATCTATACATATATATATATATATATATATATATATATATATATATATATATATATATATATATATATATATATATATACCAATCATTGAGTGCAATGCCTGCTTCGGCATGTATCTGTCCAGATATATGCAACAACTGGAATACCCACATAGATATCATACTAAAAGGATACAGGCCTAAACATTATAACCTACATGGATTGATTTAAAGCCCAGTCAATATACTCAGTACCCTACAGGCCGCTACATGACCTGTGTCTGGAATACAAAGTATCCTCTGACCCAGTACTAATGGACCAACTGTACATTAGCTAGTCTAGTGACATTATAAATACTCAGTCTAGTGATCTAATCCTTTTCTACAACATCATCAGAATGGTTTGGCTGGACAGGTATACCTCACAGAGGGTAATGCCGCTCGACAACAGATACCCCCATCCACGTAAAGTAAAGCTTATCTCTTGTCTATATTCAAGCATAATTTGGATCTGTGGGTGGATAATAGAAATTTTACCCCAGAATGGCCACCTGTATTACTAATAGACAGACAGCTCCTAAATGCTTTATTCCATGCAGGGGTCCCATTAATATTATCTGTGGTATGATCTAAGTTATTCTCACTTTGGTAATATATAATTATTGACCATAGGATGGTTATGGCCAGTCCCACATCAGTTGAGGTATATTCAACCACCAAAAGGGACAGTGGTTCGGCATAAAATGACCCACAAAGACAGCTAATCTAGTACTTGCCAATTAACTTATATTGCTCAATCTATAATCAATAATCCACTAAAGAGAACGATCTCTGGTCTTTGGCCAATACCTGTGGGTTCCACAAGGTTGGTCAACTGTTCCAATATGTACAATTGTTTCATATTACCTGGTAAATGTTGTTCAGAGGTCTGGCTATCAGAACTTGCAGATGATTGTAAATTGTGCTGCATTGTGAATAACCAAGGTGACACTTCTGCACTCTACAGCTTTCTGGATATTATGTGGAAAACAGATAAAGAAGAATAATGCCTCTTAATTTAAGTAAGTTCTTGGTTTGACCTTTTCTGCCTAGCTATAAATGTCATTTATACATAATAAACAGTATGTTACTGATGACTTAGTTATCCATTATAATGATCTGGGAACTATGATTACAATAATGTTCTCTTTTCAAATAGGCATCTCAGGTAGCTTAATATGCTTTTTTATATACAATGAGAAACATTCTGAGAGCAATTTCTTCCAGAAATACAGCAGCACTTATTTTATTGTACAACAGTCTAGTATAATCAATTCCAGTGATGACATCAGAGTTCTTGAGATCATGCTATTTTTTTTTCATCAAACCACTTTGTAGACTGAGAAATGGTGGAAATGAAAAATTTAAAACTGTGTAAACCATTAAATGTAAAAAAAAAAAAGAGTTATTATTTGTGAAAAAAAGCAAAAAGTGGGGAGAGCCAAGCATTTTATGATCATCATAAATTAAATCACTTAGCTAAAAGATGTAATGAGCAGTTTACCAAATTAACAAAGTATAAATAAATAGATAAATAAACAATAGTAACCATGGAGACTCTTCAGTTGTACTAACACTAAGAAAAAATAAAACTTAACTACAGTTTCTCACAGATGGGATATACGCTTCTTGATAGCTGCCTGACATAAGTCAGACCTTGTGATTTCATCATACCAGAATAATGTACTCTAGTATAATGTAGGATTCCAAAGTGGTGCAGTATATGTGCTATAAAGGTCATCTCCACATCAGTTATTGTTTATGACAAGTCCATACTGGTAGAAATGTACCCTAGTCATGTTTACACACACACACACACACACACACACACACACACACACACACACACACACACACACACACACACACACTCACACACACACACACACACACACACACACACACACACACACACACACACACACACACACACACACACACACACACACACACACACTATATTTCATTCATATTGATATGATAGGGACCTATGTCACAGCAGAACATTCAAGATTAATTTCATGAAGATCTTTTCACTGAGTCTTATTTTGTTGAAGGGACTATTTTTTATACGGTTCAAGTTTTGATTGCTGTGCACATGTATTAAACTACACATTAGCTTTGGTTGACTGTTCTTCATGAAAAGGGTATTCCTTGCTTATTCTTTTTTTTTGTCAATTGATAACTGTTAGTCACAAATTGCATAAGCTACCGTGAGGTGAGCAGCTGAGTTTATGTAAGACTCATTCTGTTACTTTCTTCATGGTCTACAACATCAATATTAGTATGATTAAGTGATGGTGATATAGGGAGTGCAGCAATATATGCTGTGCTTGTTTTTTTTTTCATATTTTGTTACTGCTGCTATATTGGGTTTTCAGTTGATTGGAGTTTCAACTCTTTTGATTCAGTGTAATGTTTCTGTAGGTCTGATATCAGTAGATTATGGCAAAACCTAGATAATCCTTAGCATAGTAGTGTGCGACTGATGTTTTTATGTGTGTTTGTAGGTTCATAGGTGTGTAATAGGCTAATGGCTCTGGAGCCTTTACAAGCCTAGCCCATGGGATTACCCTGGCATTGTGCCACCCAACCTTAGTTCCTAGTGCCTCTGTCGAGTAGAGCCACTGGAGTAATCCCCGGGGTTTATTTTCTATTTCCCATACACTCATCAAGATTTCTCTTGAAGAGAACCAGTGAGGTGCTCTGCTTAACATGTATGGGAAGTCGATTCCATAGTATGGGCAGTCTCTGGGTTATGAACGTGTCCCTCCAGCATGTTCTGTTGATTGTGGTAATGAGGTTGAGGTCTCTGGAGTGTGTGGTGCAGAGGGATTGGGATTTCTTTAGATGTAGCATTTCTAACAGAGCTGGGTCAGACATGGCTTTGTAAGTCAAGCAGAAATTGCCTCTAAGTAGGTGATATGAGACAAAGAATAGTTGGAGTTTTTTGAGTCTGTCCATATAGGACAAGTGTTTAAGGCCTAGGATCCTCTTTGTGATGTACTTTTGTGGTCTCTTGAGTTGTTGCAGGTGTCTAGTAAGGTACATGCTAAATGGGGTGTTGTACTCAATGATTGGCCTAATGAGGGAAGAGTAGAGGGAGACAATGACCTCTTTCTTCCTGGATGCAAAACCCTTAGTAATGAGATGTGCCACATAGAAGGACTTTCTGACCACAGTGGCAATGTGGTGGTCAAAAGAGAGGTTGCTGTCAACCTGTGTTCTCAAATCTCTTATAACGCCTTCTGTGTTCGGTGGACTACCATCAATGTGGTAATTCAAGGGAACTGGGTTTTTCCCAAAGGGGATGAAGACACATTTTTTGGCATTGAGCTTAAGGCCATGGTTCTGACACCAGTCATTGGTGTCATTGAGACCTTTCTGTAAGATGCCAGCATCACTTGGGGAGGTAATAATAACTCCCAACTTGCAATCATTTGTGAACTTTAAAAGCCAGAGTCCCTTCATGTTGGCCTGGACTTCGGAGAAGTAGATTCCAAACAGGAGAGGACCCAGGATGAAACCCTGTGGGACTCCACTCATGACTGGTAGGCAGCCTGTCTTGGAGTCAGCTACTTTCACACTGTGGGTTCTATCTGTGAGCCAGTTTGCAACCCACCTAGTGATATAGGGGTTGATGCCTAGCTTAGTAAGTTTTTCTATGATTCCTGAGTGGGGAATTGTATCAAAGGCCTTAGTCAGATCAAGTTAGGCTGTATGAACTACCTTACCTTCATCAACAGCTCTGGTGACTGACTCAAAGAAGTCAACCAAGTTGAGCAGGCATGATCTACCCTTCACAAAACCAAACTGTGTAGGATCTAGAGTTTGGAGATTCCCTATATCCTTGTTTATTAGGTCCATGATGATGTGTTCAATAGCTTTGCATATCAGACTCATCAGGCTAATGGGGCAATAGTTCCCAGGGTCTGTAGTCTCTCCTTCTTTGTGAAGATGGATGACTGTAGCAGTGTGCCATTTGGTAGGGACAAAGCCTGAGGTGAGGCTGTGATTGAGCAGAGCACACAGGTGAGGTGCCAGTTCACTCTGTAGTTCATGTAGACCACAGCCAGGGGTACTGTCAGGTCCCATAGAAACTGTATTCTTGGCCTTGGACAGTGTTGTTTTAACCTGTGCAGCAGTAATACTGGGTGCCTGGCAATCTACAGGTACTGTGATTGGTCCTTTGGGGGGACGGGTAAAGTTAGCACTGAATCTGTTCTCCAGTATATTTGCAATATATGTTGGCTCGGTATAGGAGATACCATTGTGCAGTAGCTCAGAGCAAATCTGGGTATTGCCATGGAGATTCTTTACATAACTATAGAAGGCCTTGTAGTTGTCTTTACTATCTGCTGCAATTCTGTTTTCATAGCTAGCTTTAAAGGATTTAATGAGGGATCTCAACCTTTTGCTGAGGCTGATAAGGGAGTTTTTCCAGTCTTGGGACATCACCTTGTTATACATCAGTTTCCCCCTACTGTTGTAGAGTTTGTTTATGGCAGGGGACCACCAGATTGGCTTTCTTTTTTTTTTTTTTGAGGAGAGCATCTTAGTTCTATTGGGTATGGCAAGATCCATGCATTTGTGTACATGTTCATACAGTGCACTGTTTTATGATATGGCGGTCATGCAGCTATTCACCATTTGCATGGGTGCTGTGAAGTTAGCCACCTCTGTTTTTAGGAACCCAAAGTTAGCTTTGGTGACATTTTTCATGGTGGTTATCTTTGTTGGGGAGGTGGGAGAGATGTGGATTTCCAAGGTGATTAGCTTGTGATCAGATCTAACCAGGGAGAAGTTGACTATTGGTGTAGAGCAACGGTCACCCATGTTAGTAATGACCAGGTCAAGGATGTTGCTACCTCTAGTGGGGGTAAGAACGAGTTGGTCCAGGGCAATGGAATTAATGAATTCCAGAAAGCGTTGGGCAAGTGTATTGGTACATGAGTAGTTTTCCCAGTTAGTGGAGTGGTAGTTGAAGTCACCCAGTATGAGAGTGTTAGGTTAGACCCTCATATTCTCCAGGGTGCTTATGAATGTGGAGTGTGAATCTTGGGACATGGTTAGGGACCTATAGCAGGTTATGACCTGAATTGCTGTCTTACCCAATGTTAGCTGCACCTGAAGTATCTCAGATGCGTTATGTTGGGCTACCAGTCTGGAGGTGTGAATGTATATGAATATGAAATATATATATGTTCATGAATATGGAAACACCACCGCCTTTGGAGCTTCGGTCCACGTTTTGGGGCCGAAAGGTGTGGAATGAGTTGTAGCCGGGTAGTGCAGTGATGCTTACTGCGGCCTTGAACCAGGTCTCTATTACAGCACAAATGTCAATGTTCTTCATTTTAAGGAGTACCTCGAGCGAGTGCATTTTGAGATTTAGACTTCTAACATTGCGCAGCATGACCCTCAAATTGCATCTGTTTGTAGCTGTTATGGTGGTAATTTGGTCTTTTGAACACCGCCTCAAAAAGGCACTATATGGGTGGCAAGAGCCTTGTCCACTATCCGGAACCCCAGGGTTGACAGATGCAGGCCATCTCTGGCAAAGCATCAAGGTCTGTCAGTCTTGTCATCCCAGGCAGACAGATACTGGATCCCCTTAGAATGACACCAAAAACTTAGCCAATTGTTGAATTCAATCATTTTCTGCTTGTACTGTGGTATCATTCTGGGTGATGGTAGGATGCTGCTCAGGGCTAGGTCATACCCGCCTGGGTACATAATCAAAGAGCTCCTCCATGCCTCTTTTCATGTAGTCCAGGCAGGTATGTCTCAGGTCATTCACACCCACATGTACAATGACAGAGTCATATTTGTACCTGTTGTTGAGGGACCTGAGTGCATGCATTATGTGGTGGATCCTGGCACCTGACAGGCAGCTGACTGTTACTTTCTCCTTATTCAACCTAGTGAGTGGGACATCAGTGTGCCTCACTATTGAATCACCTATGACTAGTGTGTTGGACATGCTGTTTTGCCTCAGGGGGTTTGGTTGAGTTCAAAGAGCTTTTTACACATAGTCTGATACTGCTGTATCTTTCTTAGTTCTGTGAGTATCCTCCACTGGTACTACAGTGCATTTGTCACTAGTGCTTGTGCTGGAACACACAGTTTAAGCTCAAAAGTGTTTGCGTGGTACCCCTGTCTCTGATCTGTCTTACTATCCTCATTATTGTTGCATTCCTCAATTGCTCCATGACTCTGGCATCCTCCATGCATGTTGCTTAGTCGTTTCCACCTAATTAGTAAGTGTTGTTCATATACCTGTGCTGGGCCTGAGGTTTGTCATTGTTGATCAGTAAACAAACTTAAATTAAAAAAAAATATTGTTTTCTGCAGCAGAATATGTTTTATTCAATAAATGACTAGATATTACAAAACAAAGTAATGATGATTGAGACAAAAATTCAGCCCATTTATTGATGTACCCTGAAAATGTTCGTCATTTTAATCCTGATGTGCCTTGACAGCATTCTAATAATTTTTGCCTTCCCATTCATTTCTTTGTAGTAAAAGACTATAGTTCCCTGGCAAATAATTTAAACCAGCTGGAGGCTGTAATTCAGTCCTATTTGCATTGTAATGAACAATGCAACATGTCAATGCTGGCCTGCTATTGCCTCTGTGGTGCTTTCCTTGAACTTTTGTTTAAAGTGCTGATATTTGTGACTGTGTCAATTCTGTTTTGCATGGTAAGGGTACTATGTTGTCCCTCTTGAGGACTTGCATGTGTTGTTTTTGCAGTCAATACAAAAAGGAAACAATGGGATATTCAAAGTTAGCCTGGAAATCAAGTGTAAGTGTAATTGACTATTGTTTGTACCCTGAGTATGAACTCATATGGAGGACTGGGTTAAAATTGATCTCACACTGAGTGTTATCTCCAGTATGGCACTTTAGTATGTTAGAGATTCTCATGGGATATTTTTTCTATGCTATAATAATTATACTTTTGTCGTTACCTGAAAAATTCTTCAAGAGTAGATATTATTTATTAATCTGAGCTTGAGTGAATTCTTCTTCTGTGAAGAAGAGGAAAAGAAGACCAAGCTAATTTGAACCAGCATCAGAATCTACTCTTGGCTACTAACAATATGGCCCTGCTGTCTAATGCTGAGTCTGAACAGGAGAAGACAGCATTATCTGCCCAGGTATCTGAAGAATCATTGTTCTCTTTAGACAAAGCTCTTAGGAATATTCTTGGTAAATTCTAAAATGTGAATAATAAACTTGAATCCTCATAAGCCCGGATATTGTTTGGTCTGGAAATGTAAAAAAAAAAAAAAAAATCAGTTAATATTTTATTATCAATTAGTCAAGATCAAATTGTGGAAGTGCATTTTTTACCTTGTCATTGCTTTCACTAATGAGTTGGATTCTTAAAGGTTTTCCTATGGTAGTTTGAATAGCTCAGTAGAGCTTTGTAGGCAAACACTAAAACGGGCTTGATCAAAAACTTGTAGAAAATGGTTTCCTCTATTACCATTTTTTAATTAAGATGTTCTTTTGCTTTTGGTGTTTTCTTAATTAAGCTCTGGAAATGATTTTCTGTATTTATAGCTACATGATAGCCAGCACCTGTGATTTGATAAATTTATCTTTTATTTCCAGATGCAATATACAGCATGCAATCTACCTATCTATATAAATAGATATTCAAATATTTTAGCAAACGTGAACAAATGTTCTAATCACAAATACACCAACATTATCAATATAAAAATATCAATTATAACAATAATGTATAACACCCTTATCTATCTATCTATATATATATATATATATATAGAGAGAGAGAGAGAGAGAGAGAGTTAAGTACATAATATGCATTCTAAATTTCCTGTATTTGTTTGTTTCTATATCATATTGTCTTAGACCTAACCTTCAACCAGAATTAAAATATAAGAAAAAGCATGAGGTAAAACAAACAGTTTATTCTGCATACTTCTATATCAAATTTAGAACTGTTGGTCAATACTTAAAATTCACAAAATATAATTTAAGGAAATCAACCCCTTTTCCACATATTTCATTTAGCAGGACCATAAATTCTGAAAATGTAGGTAAGTCTATTTACAACCATTTCTGGTTATTACTTTCCTAGCAATAGCCAAGATACACCATAAAAATAATGATTTTCTCTAGTACAAAAAGAAATGGTGCATTGAATAACAATAAATTATTTAGAAACATGAAGGTTGTCCATAAACCTTATCCAAATACTTGTATACATGTACAGAAATCATGCAAAGGAAAACATTCATACAAGATGTAAAAGCGGTCTGCTTTAGTATCAAAATTACACCTCCTGTATGATTTGTTAGTACATTTATCTACTATGGCTTGCTTTTTTGAAGCAGACAGCTTCTATGTAGAATATCCAACTATACATTTTCAGAAATGAGAGTGTGTTGCTTTTAGCTACAGACTGTAACATTAATTTCTTATCTGAGTCTATAAACTTACCCTCATTTTTTGAAAAAATACAATTCAAAAAATTTGTATTCATTTCAGGTTTTTAATTCAATAGAACAAAATATACATCTGACAAAACTGACTTCCTGTATTTGTTATTATACAGTATTTTACATATATATTCAATAAAAGCTGACAAGTTCACTTGGTTGGCTTCCTCTGTTAGTTTGAGTTGCTCCAACAGGTAGCATACTCATCTTAAAAGTCTGTGGGTGCTATTCCTGTACCAAGGAGATTGATAGCTGACACTTCAGTGCAGCATAAAGGGGTGGGGGGTAATGCACTCCTGAGTATATCATTCTTTGGATGAGATGTTAAGCCAAGGTCCCATTTGCTTAAGTTAGTGGTAACACCAATAGATGTGAAGGATCTCATGGCACTTATCAGAAAGAGTAGAGCACTGACCTAGTGGTACTAACCCAGTCAAGAGAGGAAGGATAAATAAATAAATAAATAAATAAATAAATATGATCTGATTCTGTATAAATTTAGCCAACCATTGTTACTATTACAATGATAACCATTTATTAGCACTGCTATTGTTTTTAATTTAGAACCAGAGAAACAGTTATTGCAACCTAAGAAATATCTCACTTTCCATCTTTGTGATTTATTTTCATAAGTTCCTATTGACAAAGCTTTGGATGCACAAAATGGAAATAAAAGTAAGGTCCATTTCTTAACAAAATTCTTAAAAAATATTATTCTAAATGTTTTAATATGTCATTTATGTACATCAGTAGGATTATATATTTTGTATTGAATATATTTAATTGCACCCCACGCTTTAATATTAATAATACAAGTTGTATAGGTATTTATTTAACTTTTTTCATCTATTAAAAGTATTTCATATGTCTCCTAATTAGTTGTATAGATTTTATCTAGGCATTGTTTGATTGCTTTGTATATTGCCTACTGAAAATATGTTTCTGTTTCAGGAAACTTAATACCACCCTGTTCACAATCCAATATATCATGTGTAAAGCTAATAAATGCTTCTTAGGAAACTATAAGAATTTAAACAAAAAGTTTATTAATCTTTCTAATTTGTTCTTTATTCAATGAAAGGGGTGTATAGTGTAACATGTATATACACTTTGGTAAGGAAACCATTTTAATAATGTAAGATTTATCCTCAAATGTCAAAAATATGTGGGCCCATTTATCTATTAAAGTATATATATTTTGTATTTGAGTATGTTAATTATCTATTCCCATTTCATCCAAATTAGGGTTCAGAATTATTTCTAGATATTATATTTGTTTATTATGCAAATTAATTTTAGTTACATTTCTCACTATCATGTTATTTTTTATTAAGAATTATATTTGTTTTACTCTCATTAAGGGCCAATAAAGATATTTTCCCTAAATCATGGATTGTTTCCTGGATATAAAGGTGGCAACCCAGCAAATGCTTCTGCCACTGAAGATGATAAAACAAACAACAAAATGCAAAATGATGCGAAAGAAAAAAGCTTGAAGGCTTGAAATGATGACAAATAACCAACAAAATCAGGTGCCACGCTTTTCAGACCAAACTTTTGGCTTTCCGATTTTACACAACAGGTCTTGCTTTGTGATATGTTGAGTTGTTACTGCTAATTAAAATGATATATATAATCATAAATAATTAAGTTAAACAATTATATTTTTGAAAAAAGATGAATATATTTAAATTCGTGTTCTTATTAAAAATTCAAAAAATATATTAAAAAATTATGAAACTAATCTTTTAAAATAATTTAATAATAATAAATTATGTTTAAAAATAAATCGTAAATGCTTTAATAAATATTTTGTTATTTTAAAATAAAAAATTAAAAGCTATTAAATAATTTGTTAAATAAGATAAAATTATTTATTAAAATAAAATCAAAGTATTCAAAAAGTTTTTATATATTAAATAAATTGTTTTGTATTTTAATATTTGTTTATAAAATAAAATATAAGTCTAAAAAAATATGTGTATAAATAAAGCATTTTAAATCACTGTGTTTGTAAAAAGACTAAATTATTGTTTTAACCTTTTTAGTAATAAAGAAGACATTTTTAAAATTAGAAAGACTTTGTGATGCATAGCATGTTTTTTAACCAAAGAGTTAATGTATTGCAGATTGAAGGATTTACAAATGTTTTGATAAATTTTATATGTAAATTGATTTTAATTTTGCACTATTATTTATTTGTTTTGTTTATTTTTTTATTTTTGTGTTTTTTTTTTGTTTTCATATTATTTAAAATTTATTTTTAATTTTATTTTATTGTAAAAATGCTAATGTTTTTAATTATAAAAATAATACATTTATTTATATTTTATTTAAAAATTAAAGTAATTATAACAATTAAATACATGTTTACAGTGCATATTTAAATATACAAGTTTTTAAGTTATAAAACAAGTATATTTACAACATGTTATACTTTATAAATGTTACTATTTATTATTTAAATTTTAAATTTAAATGACAAATTTTTTATAAAATGCTAGTCATTATTAATATATTTTAAATAACACTTATTTATTATGAAATAACAATTACATTGTTAATATTAGATTTAATGTATATATTTTTTAAATTAATTAAAATATTTGATTAATAAAAATTAAAGTATTTTATCTAGAAAGTAAACGTAATTAAATTGTATATTGAGCAAAGAATTCTATTGTTAGCAGTTGTGAACTGCAAAGCATACTGCTACTTAACGGTGTATGAACAAAAATGCCGAAAAATGGTGGTAAACCCGTACCAAATGGAAACGAGACTGGTAGTGTTTATCCTAAATTTCCGCAGTTGCTTCTTCGACGGGCGGCTTCAAAAGTTTTTGTTGGTTTTTGGCGATTTTAAGTGCATTTGCTGACTTGTTTGCCATTTTAGAGAGTGGCGTTTTGTCACACCTCTTCTGTTCTGTGGTTGTGTTTTGCTGCTTCTTCTGATTTGTTGTTTCCTGGATATGTTTAAATGATGAGCCAATGTTTGCTACTGCAATCAAGATGTCATCAGCAAAAAATATTCTAGTGATAAGAATCATATATTTTTAAATATGTTATCCAACTGATATAAACAAAGGTTCCTCTAACAAAGTAAAAAAATAAATAAAAGAAAGTAAGAAATAAGTGAAAGTGAACATCCCTCTTGAGTACATTTCTTGAGGTCTAATGAGTGTGAAAAAAAATCTAATTTTGACAAAGGCTTTATTAACAAACTATAATGTTTTGATTAAAAGGATACAATCCTACAGGAATTATAATTCTTTTAGTACCAAAAAAGAAAATCCTAATTAACTGAGTCAAATATTTTTTGACAAGACTTAACAGTTATTTCTTATTAGCATAGCCAATTAGTGTCAGCATTGTTTTTATATTGCTCCATGTATACTTGTGTAATATAAAACCTGTTTGGTCATTTTACTAACTGTAGAATATGTATTTTCAAACCTCTAGCAAATACAGTAGCACACATCTAAATTTGATAAAGATATTGATCTATGTGCTTTACATGCATTACAACTAGTCAAGTCTTTATTTTATTTCAAAATTGTCATGATTAATTATTATTTCTAAGGCAGTATTATGTATTTATATTGTTAAACATAAAAAAATTATAGAAAATATTTAAGATTTTTAACAAAAAGATGTTACACAAGTCAAGAAGAATTCACTCTATTGCCAGTGTTTTATTTATTTTCAATTCCTTAATCTTATCTTCTGTTTCTTTCAAACTTATATCTGTTTATATTATAAAAGCCTTCAGATGACAGCTTCTTACTAAATTTTTCTCTTAAGAAGTTCCTCATTTCTAATCTGTTTGCATCAGTCATTCTCTGCATACTGCTTAACTTATTATAGTGAATTTTGAAACACAAAAGAAGTTAATCTATTTCAGAAAGTGTTTTCTTGCACTGAGCACTTTTAATTGTTTTTATGTGATTTGTTTTTGAAAGTACCTTTGGTCTGTTTTTGATATGATAAATTCCATTAGAATTCATGGAGGATGAGGAAAGTTTAAACTTTTCTATTGATATCTATGCCATATGACATAAAATCTGTTGATATTTATATCTTTAGATTTAACTGTATCTGTGTAGGTACAGCCACCTTTTTTGTACTTTTAGTTTTGCAGAGTACAGATAATTTTATAAATAAAATGATTTGTTATCCCACTCCTTGATTTGTTTCTGCAGCATACCATAAACTTTCTTTATAAATATACTTATAAGAATCCATAATAATAATAATATCTTAATGTGTTAACTTCAATGCAGGTCAAACTATAGCCAATTTCCTTAATGATGCAAACTTGAAATTATTTTAATTTTTTCATATAAACTGAAACTTTATTAGTTACAGCACGGTGCCTGATATTAACTAACTTAAAAATTAAAATGTGATCAGAGAATGGACATGAAATATTTAAAATGTTCAACATATATTAGATCATTTGAAACATAAATTATGTCAATTTTTGACTGTTTATCAATGGGATATGAATAATGAGTGCAATTCAATGAATTTCCTTCCTCAGTAGTCTTCAAATATTTTAGGTTAAGTGCAACAGTGCAATTTTTAATGCTTGAGCTAAAATCAAGATTCTGGGACTACTGATCTCACTAGTGCCTCTTATTGCAATTGAAATATCTTAAAAATGAAACTTCCTTTCATATTAGAAAGCAGAATTTATAAATCATTTTAGCATATTTGGCTTATAAGCCTAGCATCTAGTACATATTTTCCAAAGTGATTAATCTGTCTTGACATTATATTATCATAGCAAACAATCCCTTGTTTGTCAGCATATGTAAAAACATGTGCATTAATGGTTACTTTTCCAAAATATGGCTACTCACCTATACATATGTTACTGAACCAAATTTTCAAAACTAGATAAACTAAATATTTCTCCTTTATC
Source organism: Protopterus annectens (assembly GCF_019279795.1). NCBI lineage: Eukaryota > Metazoa > Chordata > Ceratodontiformes > Protopteridae > Protopterus > Protopterus annectens. Next base: position 668,366,962 of record NC_056746.1, read on the forward strand.
ATGTAACAGATTTATTTTTTGCAGGAATACTATATCTGGTTTATTGATTTTCCAATATTTAATTGATCTCCATTTTCTATTAATGTTATTTAAACCATTAACAGTTACAGAAAAAAATGTCTGTCATTCTGATCTATGATAAATTCTACTCTTCATTATTTTTTTAAAGGAGAAAGCATTTTGACCTTTTCCTAAATGCCCTTTATTACAAGAGCACCACAATAAGAATAAGTAAACTGACATACAAATGATGGAATTTCAGAACACCTTTAAACAATATCATATCTACCACTAAAATTAAAGTATAGCAAGAAGCATTAAAATACAAAAATCCCTTCCTGGAATTATAAATTCCTACTCTAATTAGATAAATGAATGAAAATTCCATGTACCTAGATTTCTTCAATGCTCAGAAAAACCTTTCTAAATATGATATCCATCATGCTACTAGAGAAGGTTTTAAAAACCATTGCTAACATGAGAACATTTTAAAAATTCATTAGCTTATCTAATTTGAATCATTCCTCCTATGAGACTGCCACATTTTTATTTCTCTGTCATAGCTTTTAATTGATAATGCACTTTTTAAACTCTTAGTTAATTAATATCTACTGAGTTAATTTGTGTTGGTATTATTATTCTATTATATTTTCCTCTTGCTATCTCTTTCTTCCTATACATCTATTCTTTGTTCTCTTAGCAATATAAATTCATCGCCTCCCATCACAAACTCCGTACGAAACTGGACAGCTTAACATCTCAAAGAAAACAATAATGCAAAGTTATATTTAAATAACAAATCAAAATATCTGGTACAACAGCTGTCACTGAAATATGAAGAATTCTAACTATGCAATATCGAGTAATCCCATCTAGATTACACATGTTTTCAACTACTAATGCCTGTTACATTTCCTAAGGGGGGAAAAAAACTTTGGTTTGCTATATTTTCTGGTTGTGATCTTGTAAACATACATTTTAAAGTTTTAACATTTATTATTTAATACTTATTAGACAAAACTTATATTGAATTAATAATACAGCTTCTGAGTGAAGTGAGGAATACTGAAAGATGAAAATAATCTGTTTACAAGTGAATGTACAACATTTTCACTAATCATCATTTTAAGTAGCCAAGCTTTCAATGGAGAGCATTAGAAAACATGATCATTGCATAATAGTGTAGAAAATTTAAAATTTGTAAAGAAAATAATGTACGTTAGTAATGTTAAATACTTAGATAGTTAAATCAATGTTAGAAATTATACTAAGTGCTAATTCCTTGTACACAACACATGGTTTATACAGTGTGTAGATGATCTTTCTTACCTTTCTTTGGTATACAAAATGAGCATATGAATCTCAAAATACAGACAAACATTTTAAAATCATTATATAGTACTTGAATTAAAAAGATGATAAATGAAAGATACTTTTTTAGTATTCTTAATATGAAAACAGATTTAAACACTAAAACACATTCTTATAAATACTGAAATACTAATAAAATAAATAAATAAAACTAAACAATTAAATAACTGGTGCTGAAATCATGGACAGAATATAAATGCTAACAAATAAATGCATTATTGTATCTTTTAAGATGTGATCTACCCCAGGGAACTACCACATTGACAATACACCCCAAACAGATGACCAAGTTGTTCAGGATTTGGAAACTTATGTGGAAAGTGATCTAACTTTTGATCAACATGGGTGCATTGTCATGTGAGAGTCCTTCTATATTACATAACTTATTAACAAAGGGATTGTGTCTAGATCTAGGGATGTCATTATTCCCCTTTATTCAGCCTTCATTATGCCAATCATTGAGTAAAATGCCACTTTGGTAAGTATCATTCCACATGTGTAATAACTGAAAGGTCCACAGAGATACCTTACTAAAAAGACACAAAGCATAAATAGTATGTTCTACATGGGCCAACTCAAAGCCCTGCCACTATACTCAGTATCTTACAAACTGCTAAGTTGTGACCTGAGTAATACAAGGAATCTACCAATATAATACTGATGAATTTACTGCACATCAGCAAATCAAATGGAATTAGAAATACTCATTTTTGGGATCTAAACCTCTTTGCAATATCAACATAATGGTTTGGAAGGAAAGATGTATTATTTATTTCTTTGCAGTTTGTTTACCAGGATGGTCTATTGGGCCACAAGGAGCCCATTTTCAATGGAGTCCTGGGGAGGAAATTCCAGAAAAATATGAATCATAAATAATAGAATTACAGAGTAGTAAATAAATTCAGAATTTCTAAATTTGAGCATGCTTAATGAGACATAAGAAAAAAAATTCACAATATTAACAATAATTACAATAAATTGGCATATGCCGGAGTAAAAAGCATGAGAAGACTCATTATAGAGAAATCTATAGAAGTATAAAATAGTGCCAGTTCATTCAGGAACTAGGCTAAAGGAATCTTTTTAGCAGTTTGTAGGCTAAAGGAGGCTGTTATCAGATATGTTTGATGTGAATTGATATGTATCACACAGAATGTACCACTGCTCTGGAATAGACCCCCCCATCCACACAGGCAGCTCCTAAATACTTTATCTGATGCATGGGTCCCCTTCAAATTATCTATGGCATGAGCCCCTTTATTCTTATCACAGGTAATATATAATTATTACCCCTGAGGTGGGTAAAGTCAATCTGATACCAAATGGGATATGTTAATATGAGTACCAAAAAAGTAATTACCTAGGCTTAACATGGCCCACATCGGCAGCTAGCCTAGTACTTACCTCTGAACCTATAAAAGTTCAGGACTTCTTTTCTTTATTTTTGTAAGATAAAGGAATTTTGATCCTTTTTTAGTAACTTAAAAATAGTGATTTTTTTTTTTTTGCAGAGATTCTTTTTAATGATTGATAAGACCAGTTCAACATTTTTAAAACATGCAGCAGCTTTCTCCAAGGAGTTAAAAAGTTTAGAACCTTTAGATAAAGAAAGTGTTAAAGTTGCTAGATAAAACAAATAAGGTTTATATTGTTTTCTATCAGATTTCATTCAAATGACAACATTGTCTTCTCTTTACTAAGGTTTTATCTGTGTAATAATTATCAAACCTTATTGCATTATATCCTATTTTGATTCGTGCTTTTCTCCAAGCTGATTTAAGGACTAGCTCTTTGTCAAGATAGGATAGAAACTTTAAACAATGGATAAGGAACTGATGAAGTGTTTAAATATAAGATTTCCAGTAGTTTTATGGGTTCTTTTGATGCCAGAGGAGAACCCTTATTGCATTGTCAAGATTTTAGGGATCCAAAAAGTCAGTAATGACACCATATCTGATTCTTCTAATTTCTCTTTTACTGAAAAGGACTGTGTGTTATTTCTTCTCTCCCTATTCTCTAAGTTTCTGCTTTATAAATAAGTAAAGTATTTTGCTCCAATTAAAACTTAGTTTGAGATTCTTCCTGTTGTAATGCTACATCAATTTCACTTACTGCTGTTGCTATGCCCCATATCTGAGCATTATGTCTCTCAAGCATTGTTTTGAATATTTCAAACTGTTTAGAATAGTTATTTTGTATTACAATCTATTTTATTTTTAAACTAATACATTTTAGGGTAAGCTCCTGTAATGATGACATAACATGCTGAAAATTATCTTAGAGACATCACTCCAAAAGAAGAAGAGTTAGCTGAATTCATTTGATAAGAAACTATAAATTATATGCTTTTTCTTCAAAAATCAAAGTTCTTAAAATAATTGGAAGTATTCAGATCCAACAGCTTCTTCTTTAATTCTAATATAAAAAGTTGCAAAGCTTATGGACTAATAATCACCCCTCTTAGGAGCCCTTGACTGAAGCTGCTATCTGTTGTCATCTTGAATGGAACCCTATCATAACTGAATTTAGTTGCAGTTTCAGCCTCACTGCCTTGGGGACAATTTGTGAGCTTACACTATTTGGTCTATTTATTTGATTTACACTGTATATGACAGCAGACATTCAGTGATTAGTTTCTTAATTCATAATTCTTCTTTATGTCTTAATAAACCAAGTGGGAGACTTACTGTGACATTTTTTTCAAGGTAGGACAGTATATGGAAAGCTTTTTAGAGAAGTTTGATAAAAAGGATTGTAATCCTTGGAACTCTTATGTAGTACAGACATTTATTACAGAAACAAAAAATGGATAGTTGTACAATTTCAAACTGAAGTCGATAAAGAATCATTAAAGTAATGTTACTGGTAAAGACTGTATGCAAAGAAATCAGGGACACTACAAAAATATACAGTGATAGAGGTTTATGGAAAGGGTGGCAGGATTGTGGGGTGATTTTGAAAATGGAAAATGATAAAATTGTACATATTCCAAGTGTAATAAATGTTGAAGTAATAGAGATATTGTCAGTTATAGGGGTCAGCCAAAAACATGTTTTTTTTTGTGGAAAGGATGATCATTTAATAAGTAATTGTGATAAAAGAAAATGTTTTATTTGTGAAAAGATGAAGTAAAAAAATGTGATTTAATATGTAAAAAACTGTGGGAAAACTGGACTTGGTTGGGAAGATTGTGATGAGCAGATACAAGTGAAAGAACAAGCACAAGAATGCGTGTAATACAGAAAAAAACATAATATGAACATAAGCAGGGTGCCACACAAGGGGAGAATAAAGAAAAAATAATATATGAGGAAAATAAGCATAAGGAAGGCAAATAATTGGTAGAGGGAACAAGTGAAGAAGAGGATATAAACTAGAAAATAGAGAGGGAGAGCAATAATTCAGTATGGAAAATGGTGAAAGTTAGAAAAAGGAAATTTAAAAGTGTGATTGTGAAAGAGAATAAAAATGGCAAAGGGTAAGCTAGATGGAGACAAGATCTTGTAAGAAGCTGAAAATTCTGTCTATAAATGTCATAATGGTATAAAGAATATTAAAACTAGGTTAGGCGTATAAGAATGGCGTGTGCTACTTAATATGCATGTACTTATTTTAGAAGACACAAGAATATTAACACAAGAAGAAAAGCTACAGATGGAAGATCTATGGGGTAAAAGTACTGTTTGGAATATGGGAAAACATAAATATTAATGGATTGGTGTGTTATATAATGAAATAATAAAAATCTTAGATTATACTATAGTGGAATTTGGGAAAAAACAGTGTTAGATATAAGGTATAAAAAAGATGTGCATAGACTTATCACAATTTATGCATATGTTACTAACAAGACAGAGATGAAATGTTTAAAAAAATCTTAAAGTATGTAGGCATGAATATGGAAATAACATTAGTGGGAGATTTTAATTACAATTTAAGAAAAGAAAGAAAGAATGGAATGATGCTATGAAGGTATATGAAATAATGAAAAGTGGAAAGTTATATTTATGGGATAGTAAACATTGGACTTACAAAAGAAATGAGATTAAAACAGAAATTGATTATTTTGTAATATCTGACAGTTTGAAAATTATAAGAGAAGGACAAAGGAAACAGTTTTTTAAGATCATATGGCTATATGGTTAGACATGAAGGAAAAGGAAGAACATATAAGGTTTGGTAAAGGTATTAAAAGATTTAATGAGAAAGATTTAGATGAAGAAGATAGAAGGGAAATTGATCGATTATGGAAAGGTCATGTAGAAATGAAAATGTTCTATGAAGATTGGACAGATTGGTGGATAATGCTTTTTAAAATGTCAGGTGGTGAGGAGAAGGAAAGAAAAGCAGAAATATAAGCTATTAAGTCAGAAAGTATTTATAGAGGTGTTAAAAATAATACAAGGTTTTATGAAAAGGAGAAACAGATATATGAAATGAATCAGGAGAATAATAAAAAATGTTATATAAACAAGGGTATTTCTTATAATGGAAAAAAGGGGTCTATATCAGAAAACCGAACGTCCACAACCACGAACACCTAATGAGTGACACATATACTCCGAAAAACGGAATACCGAATGCACTTTAAACTGCAACAGCACCACACAGGTAAGTAAAACACACACAAACTTCATTAATCACACTTTTTCAGGGGGCAAGCCCTCCTGCACCCCTCCTACTTATATATACCAACTCCAAGATCGCACTACAGTGGGAAAAAGGATATATTTCCTCTTCCCCACAATAACCCTGTTGGCCACAGGAATCAGTTTGGCGTTCCAGTTTTCATCATTTATGGCCTTCATGCTTTTTGTAGTTCAGCGTATATGTGTCGCTCATTAGGTGTTCACAGTTGTGGACAGTCAAGCATCTAATATAGACCCAAAAAAAGAACAAGCGGCTCTGTATTTGAGCAACATAGTGAAAGAAAATGAGAGGGTAGTAAGGGAGTTAAAAAATAATGAAGGAGAAAGGGTGAGTACTCAGCAAAATATCTGAAGTAATAAAAGAGTATATAAAAACACTTTTAAAATGAGGGGGATAAAATAGAGGTAGGTATGGAAAGTTAAGAAATTTAGCAAAGAAGACAATGAGATTATGGAGAAAAATATAAATGTGGAAGAGCTTTATGAAATTCTTAAAGAATTGGATATGGAGAAAGCCACAGGAATAGATGGAATTGAGTATTATATGTATTATAATATGGAAAAATTGCAAAAAGTACATTTTGTGGAAGTATTGAATGAGTGGGTAGGAAAAGGGATAGTTAAAAAAGAGACATGTGCCAAGGTTATGAAATTTGTTTGAACATTTTTCAGAAAAAGACGATATTAAAATTGGAGACCAATAGTTCTGACCAATACAGATTATAAAATATTATGAGAATAAAAGGTAAAATTTTAGGGAAAAAGATGTGGATAAGTTGCTTGAGGGTATAATTTTTGGGAAAAAAAGGAAATGAAGTCAAGAATTATTATGGATACTAAGAGAAGTGATAGATGATAATATAAATAGAAAAGCAGAAACTAAAGTTAATGTAGGAGATGTGCATAAAGCATTCGACAGAATACATGTAAGTTATGGAGTATACTAAGAGATTACAATATAAGTGCTAAAATAATAAAAGTGATCATGTCAGTATATGAGAATAATAATGTAAAAGTAATATTAAATGGATGGCTAAATGAAGATATAAAAATGGAATGTGGGATAAGGCAAGGTTGTCTGGCTAGCAGAATTTTATTTACTTTAGATATAAATGTGAATTTTAATAAAATGAATAAAGAATTTAAAATGGCAAGGTATGACATGATAGAAGGAGTACATATTCCAATAATTCTTACTTATGCAGATAATATAATTCTAGTTACTAAGAATAAGAAATGGATGGAACAGGGGAATAGATTTAGTTACTAAGAATAAGAAATGGGTGGAACAGGGAATTAAGAAATTAAAAATAAGTCCCAATAGCTGGCAGAGACAAATATTGTAGAAGGAAATGAGTTCTCAAAGGTTGAAAATACAATTTATTTCACATAAATACGCAAGCGCTATCACAGTTCCAAAAGTCCGCTTCCTCAGACAGTTACAAAGTATCAGAAAGAGCCTATTTAAACTTTAAAAATGCATCACATGACATTCAATGCTGGTTGTATTTTAAAGTGACATATCCAGTTTCAAATCACTCATTATATATATATATATATATATATATATATATATATATATATATACGAAACAATGTTATCAAGTTTGTATAAAAACAGATAATAGGCCAAACATAGCTACTAGTAAAAATAAATGTTAAAAATAAAGACTTAATGAAACCCACTGTTAATAAATACACTAACTACTATATACACAATATGGGATTATATTGGCCAATACAAAGCCTATATGAATATGAAGCATATAGATCACTTAGCAGCCTGCATGTTTGATGGAATGTAAATGACATTAAAATAATCCCTAGTGCCTTAGTCTTCGAGCCTTCAGCACTGGTTTGAGGGGGACATTATCATTGAGGCCCATGACCTGATGTGCACCCAACCTCAATAACCATTCCAATTCAGCTACCTCTGTGCGGTTTACCACATCCCCTCCATGTACATCATCATATGTGACATGTAAAACCTGAAATAAAAAAGAATGGGTCATGTCTGTCTGTAAAATATGTTTCGCCAAAGCGCTATAATCATGACCTTTATGAATACAGTAAAGGTGGTTCCTAATTCTTTCTTTAAGGCTCCTGTTGGTTTTCCCCACATAAAACTTGAAACACCTGCAACAGTGGGCCAAATAAACAACATTTCTAGTACAATAATTAGCATTAACCTTAATGCTCCATAAGTGACGGGTTTCGGGATGCCTAAAGAATCTCGACTCATCAATATATTGACAATAATTACAATTGTTACACTTGGATGTACCATCAATGCTCATGGGTGGTGGTATCCTTACTCTTTTTGAGCACAATCTTTGTTTCAGATTCCTCATGTTACTATATAAAAATCTAGGACCCCTATCTAGAAATTCTGAAAACCTAGTATCTGTCTCCAAAATATGCCAATTGCCTTTGATGATGTTCTTAACATAATCTATTCCTTTAACAAATGGAAGCACAATGGGTGGACATATATAGTTATCCACATGTGTC
>NC_056746.1:668375991-668415991 GCF_019279795.1 Protopterus annectens
ACACCTCCCTTCCTAACCAGTATCTTATTCCTCTCAACAAATATTCCTCTTTTCTAACCTCCAGTCTTCCAGTTCCTTTCTATTACACATCTTTTATAACTTGTTCCCAGAAGAACTTACTCCTTCCTCCTACTATCTCCTTAGCTCTTATTCTACCACTCTTACTCTACCTAAAAGTCCTGTTGACCCTAAATATACTACCCAGTGGCAGTCTTACTCCTATATAGAAGTTCTTCTCTCATGTATAAGCTCACCTCTCATTAATGTCTCTAATCTCCAATACTACTCTCTTTATATTCTCTTTATCCTTCTATCTCCTACTACAGCTAACAACACACCAAACAACCTATATATCTTACTAACCTACCTCAACGACATCCACACTTACACAATCTCTCCCCAGTTACTCTGATGTAGCCTCTAGTCTATTTGCAACCGACCTAATTTTACAAACCAAACTAAAAATCTTCCTCATTCAAAACAACAGTAACACTAACTTTACTATAGACTGCTATCACAAAACTAAAAAGAAATTGCAACCTATAGCTCTCCCTTTTTACTGGAACTTAATTCTATGCTGAGACATTCAGCCAAACTCTGGTCATTCCCTTAATACTATTCAAATTCCCTAACTCCTTAAAATCTCTAAACTTCACAACGCTTAATCTTCAAAGCATGAGAAACAAAATCCCACACCTACATGCCGGTTAGCCCAAAATAAACCCAACTTCACTGCCACTACAGAGACTTAACTAAAGCCATATATCAAAGATTCTGAATTTCTACCCCCTAGCTATGAATGCCTTAGAACAGACAGACTACAGAGAAAAGGTGGAGGTGTTGCCTTGATATACCCAAATGCCTTCACTGTAGTTCCATACACTAAGCCTATTCCAAAATTCTCCACAGTAGAGTTACAAGTAGCCTTCCTAAAACTAAATAACTGTAAAAGCCTTTGTATCATGGTGCTATACATCCCTCCAGGCAATAACATTCCTATACTAGAAGATATCCTTGCCTGGACAACCAATAATATTAAAAACAAAACTGTCATCTCAGGGGACATTAACATTCACTGACTTGAAATCTCTAATCACCATCCCTCCACTAACATTAACTTATACAACTATACCCAGCTAATCACTAGTATAACCAAACCCAGCAACAAAAACAACAATTGCTCAATCCTGGATTGGATCCTGGCTACTGATCCTAACAAAATCTCCTCCTCCTCTGACATACTACCAAATATTATTAGTGACCACATACCAGCCTTTATAGTACGTAAAACTACCACTACACTAAGTAAACACAGATTTAAGCAAACCAGAGATTTAACTTACTTCTGCCCTACCACCTTTAATGAAATCTTACAAAGTACAAACTGGATAGCATTAAAATCTCTCCCATTTGACAATGCTGTTGAAGTCATCAATTCAACATTTCTTAGGATCTTAAATAATTTACTCCACTCTGCCAAAAAAGAGTCAAGACTAATAATGCCAGCCAGCTTACAAAACCCAGAAAGCAAATCATGTCTGCAAGGGACAAAGCTTGGAAAGCTTGACAAAAAAATTCATTCAGTATAAACAACTATGCAATCAGGCAAAACATCTAATCATTAAAAATAAAAAAGAACACTTCCAAAGTCTACAATAGCAACATAAACAAAAAACAATGAAAATTTGGGTTGCAATCAACTCCCTACTTCATCCAGTCTCAAATAATAATCCCTGCCCTAATCAAAATAAAACACCTACTGAGATAACCTCACTGTAACTTATATTTTATTGATATCATAGCTAAGCTCACCACCACCTTCCTACAAACAAACCCCAACCTAGCCGAACCACTTTCTTCACACTCCTCGACTTCATCTCTACCTAGCTTTTCCCTCTCACCTATACCAACCTCCATTATAAAAAACTCCTTCAGAAACTCAAACCTTGTACTAATGCACCTGGCAACTTACCAACAGAATTCCTACAACTATCTGCAAGCTCCATTGCTAACCCTATCAGCATACTCCTTAACAGATCAATTCTAGAGTCCTATGTACCTCATATCTGGAAAAGAATATATGTTCTCCCACTTCACAAAAGCGGCAATAACTCTGATATCACCAATTTCTGACTCATTGCCATTCTCTCCCTATCTCCAAAATATTAGAAAAATGTGTTCACATTCAGCTTTTTACCCACCTAGTTCAAAACCAAATCCTTTCCCCTACTCAGTTCAGCTTCAGGCCAGGTCACAGTACTATCACAGCTCTCATTTCCTTTATGGACATAATAAATGGCGCCCAAGATGCTGGCTCTATTGTCTCCTCACTCTTTCTTGACCTCTCTAAGGCCTTTGATATGGTATCTCATTCCCTTCTCCTCACTAAACTCTCCAACTTTGATATCTCACCCCAACTCTAAACTGGTTCTCAAACTATCTCACCAATAGGCAAAAATCCACCAAATGGCAACATTCCTTCCCACCTTTCCTTAATACATCCAGAGGTGTACCCCAAGGGTCTATATTGGACCCTCTCCTATTTAGCATATTCATTAACAACTTCCATACCACTCTTACTCAAGGCACAGTCATCCAATACACAGATTATTCTACAATCATTTGTGCTGCCAAATCCACATCTGAGCTACAATTCCTTACCCAAAACACCTTTGCATCAACTGAAACCTGGATATCCAATAGCCATCTTCCCAATAAAACTAAACTCCTGATATTCACCCTCAAACAATTACCCCTCTTAACAAGAATTAATTTTCTGTCCACTCCCAAAACAACAATATTATCTACATTGTTCCAAGTAGTAAGCTGCTAGGTGTCATCATAGATGAAAACCTAACATTTGACCTCCATATTCACAGCAACATAAAAAAAAACTCATAAAAAATTGGGCATCCTCTATAGCCACAACTATTTCCTTAACCTCACCACAAAAAGGCTCTAGCCTCATTCATTCTGCTATCATCTCCATTATATGGTGCCCCCATCCTTACCAATATCAAGTCCTCCCTGAAAACCAAACTTGATTTGTGCTTCAGTAAGATTGCTAAATTTGTAACAAATGCAAAATTGTCAGTCCACCACTGTTCATCACTATGTCAGCTAAACTGGCTCGAACTCGGACTTCTGCACTGTCTCACTTATCTACAACTAACTACTGTACATATATTTATATATAAACCATTACTCTGCCCTTCTATTTCTTCTTTATTGACTATGTACCACTGAAACATACCTCATAAATCTGAAAACAAACTGCTGCTCAAAGTTGAATAACCAAATCTCTCAGCAGGGCAGATGCTCTACACTTTTACTGTCACTAAACTAAGGAATACCCTTCCACCTTCAATCATAACCACCATCAGTCCAGCTCTCTTTAAGAAGTCCCTCAGACAACACCTCTCCTCTCTCTGGCTATGTACATGTGCCAGTATAACACTCCCCAAAACCTGACCCCTTCAGCTATAACTCCTTACCTTACTCCTTCTCTACACTTGCACAACATTTTCATGTGTAGTTTGTTCTGCCTTTCTAAATTCCATAGCTGCTCATGCCTACAAATCTCCTACAGTCAATAATCATTAAAACTGATATTATATTTTATAATCTCCATCAATACTGTTAATAACACTGCACAAAGTAAACATGTGTTGTGAATGTAATAACCTGTACTGTTGTGCTCATACTATTCTATGCATTGTGACTGTAAATACTCTGTATTGGGTATCATGTGTTATTTAATCTATGTATTGTTAATCTATGTGGACCTTTTCTCTCCGGGCCCCCACTGAAGATGGGCTTACCTAGGCCCAGTGTACCTTCCCAGTAAACAAATACAAATAAATAAATAAATAAATAAATAACTAAAATAACTAAATAAATAAATAAATATTACTTGTAATACACGTACAATGATTATACCTGACAGCAGTCTACTCAAAACACAGCTCAAGAGGTATGCCCTTCAAATTCTATAATGATGATTACTTAACAGTACTGTGTATTTTTATTGATGACAGGCTAAAACAGTATTGCAATCACCTGTTCTTTACAGTTGAGGATTGTAGAGGTTCTACCATTCAAATCTCGGCTGGAGCACCTTCTGTGTGGAGTTTGCATGCCCTCCCCATGGTCGAGTGACATTAAAGGCATGCAGGTAGGTGCGAGCATGAATCGGCATGCCTTCATTGAAGGTTGGGCATCGGGCTGGTAACTCAGCTCTGTAAAATCCACTGTGAATCATGAGCGGACCGAAGTTCCACTGTGGTGACCCCTAACCAGGAAAAGCTGAAAGACATACATAGTATTAGAACCCACAAGCAGTGATTACTGTAATAATGTACTTTTCCTGTGGAATACAACATAATGCAAGCACTCTTTCCTTTTACAATTTATAGACTTATGTTCACTGTTATCTGAGAATGTGCATCTCTTGCTTTTTGTTACAGATCATGCCTCTTCATCTTTTACAAAAGGATACATTGACATATCATAAATTAATGGGTGTACAATGACCCATAACTTGGAACATATTTTAATTACTGTTGTTCCACACATGGATAGCTGCACATGATTTGTGTTAACATACATTTTGACAACCATTCTTTATTGATTTCAATATAAATTACTTGCCAGACAACCATGAATACTACAATGAGCAGTCAAAAACAGTGAAACTTAAATGTGGGTATTCAGCAGAAATATGTACAGTTGAAAGTTATGCTACAGAGTAATGCATAAATACATGCTTTTACAATTCAGACATGCATTCCCAAGTTTATACGACTGTATGATATAGCAACTAATCCTTCTATCACTGGTAATGCTGCAATAACAGTAGTTTATAGAATTATGCTTACTTACCACATGCTTGTCCTATCCTGACCAATTGCTTGGCATGGAACCTCACATTTGAGGTCCTTTTTTTTACAGCTGTGGTAAAATGCAAAAAGAAAAAGCATTATGAATACCAGTCTCTACCATATTCAGCTTGAATATTTACAAATACTACATGTAAACCATACATACACATCTCTGAGGTGTGCCCTGCCCAACATTCCTTGATCCAGACATCAAGGGTACCCTTTTTTCTGTAGCACAGGTCATTGTAGTGGTGATGACATTGTTCCCCAGTGCTGGGGATACCAGTTGAACTGGTAAGGGCCCTGGCAAAACTATCACAGGCTTCTGATTTATATTGGGAGCCAGTATAGTTCTCCTGCAGCAGCTGGGACCCATGGTCCTTAACCAGGAGCTCACTAAAGACCTTGGACTCCTGGACACCCCAGCACTGTGCTCTGAAATGCACTGCCTCACCAACACCTGACATTGCTCCACAAGGTAGAGCTCAATATGTCTATGGTACAATTCGTATCTATTCACCTTTACATAGCATATTTTCCTGCCAATTGTGCTTACTGAGAGTGTGCACTGTCTACACTTTGATACATTTGAAAAAGCTGTGTGCCTCTTACCATCATGCAAACATGGTAAAACAAGTGCCTTGGTTTGCACGATGCTAAGCGGTGCTCACCTTTTAAAAATGTATCCAAAAATAACTTACAATCAATGCTATTCCATGTTTATTTTGTTACACACACACTTTATTTGTATAAGCTGCTTTACATGTATCCAAAAATAACTTACAAGCAATGTTATTCCATGTTTATTTTGTTACACAAATACTTAATTTGTATAAGCTGCAATGTCTGCATACCATGGACTAGAACCCAAGACTATCTGCATTGCACTCCAACACTCTGCACATGTCACCACAGGATTTGCACGCTATTACACTATTTGTAGTTACTACACTGCCTCAGGATGCCCATATCTACTAGGCCAAAAAACAGAGATGACAGGGAAGTGCTTATCCCATTTTACCAGATCCTTAGTAGATGGGAAGGAATAGGGAAGAGTCACTTAAAGGTCCAAGTGAGAGTGTTTAGTAGTATACTATAAGATGGCCTGCAGTGATGCTACCCTCTGTGCAAACTGGCAGCTCTTAGAGCAGCTATGAACAGTGGGACAGCATTGTCTATAAAGGATTTTAAACCGGAGATGTTTGCTTAGATACAAGGCACTGATATTTTAAACCAGCAGGATGAATGGATTTTACATACTTACACCCTCAGGCCAATCAGATAAACACACAATAAGCCTTATACCAACAGTTCACAACTCAAATGAGTTGAATCAGCCTTCTGCTCCCACCAGAGTGCAGAATAAAACCCTCTTAATGTAAAACAAACTGGTTTTGAGGTCATGTGCAGTAACAAATGGTTTACAGCAAAAGGCAAAACTCCTGCAATATCAGAGATTTTTGGAAATGAATTCACAAACTTCTAAAAACACAGAAAAACTTTGCAAAACTTGGAAATATTTTGGCAAACTCAGAACAGCTTTTGCTGTACCAGAGGAGGTTAGAAAATATCAGAATAGTGCTAAAACAATGTAACAGCAGTACAATAACAAACAAGTGCAGGCTGAAAAACAGTGATACATTCAACCAAATCAATAAATTCAGCACAGAACTGTTAAACAGTATTAAGATAGTCAAAGCAAGGGCAAAAAAAAAAAAAAAATACATATCAGTTTTGTAGGTCCACAGATGGTTTTATATGCAAGCCAAGGTCTTGTAGTCACAGATTTCCACGCCAGGCACACAACACCTCTGACTAAATGAATTGTTAAAATGAGGAGAAAGTTATATGACAATATTGTGGACAATAGGCAAGCCAAATGACAAACATCTGAGACAAGTAGCATGATAAATTGCTAAACCCACATCAAAATAATGAATATAATAGTAAAAACAATGTCATATCTTCAATCACCACAGCTGTTGACATATGAGAATCAAATATATCCGGTACTAACATCTTCCAAAATGTATTACAAATCAGTAACCTGAAAAATCAAAACATTGTGAATATGCTTGTGGAATAAGAACTGCTGCAATCAAATGTCTACCTGCAGTGTCAGTAAACCTAAGATAGAAATGTGTTTCTACAAAAACAGCCAAGGTGCTAGAGGCAGATGCTATACCAGTGTTGACCTGCAGGATGCGTCAAATAAGAACTGATGCAATCAAGTGTCTATCTGCACTAGTGCCAGTAAACCTAGGCTAAAATCACATTTTGACAAAATGAGCCAGGGTGCTGGAGACAGATGCGATCCCAAAATTGAATTGAAGAGCATGCCACACAACCTGGAAACAGCAATAGCACTACAAACACTAACACAATAGATATACATTCATTCTGTGAACAGGCAGGCTATACATAAAATATTAAACCCTTACAAACACAGCCATACAAGCATCCCAAATCATATACACTTAGACTTGGACACAAAAAACATCTTGTAAACAGGAAGTGTGATAGATATACCAACCTAACTGTTATTTAGGTTCTGGATTGCAATTCAAAAACTCTGTATTAAAACAACAGCTCACTGGTACATGAAAGTATTTCATCTTAAGATTTCATTCATAGTTGTAAGCACAGCTATCATGTCATGATTTCACTTACCTTACAGATGCATGATGGGTATTGTTGCATTCTAGTCAATATACATGTTATCACGTAAAATACAGGCCTGTAAACAGGAGAATATGCATTTCAATTCATAAAACAGGAAAACTAATCCACATACCTGTGTCCTTCCACTGTTCCTCAAGCCTGTGCATCTATTCAATGCACATGGTTTGGTTCCCACTGAGATCCTACTCACCTGAAAACAGAAAAGAGAATGTATAAGTGATGCATTCCTCAAATAACACTGATATATAGATACATTTCTCAGCACAATTTCAAGACATTTATGTGAAGACTGGTAGAGATGGGTGAAGGCTGCCAGCCTAGTCAAATAGAATTTGGTACATAATTCTGTCATTTGTAAATATAAATGTTGAAATACAGGCTTGTTTTCTTAAATGAAAGAATATGCTGTGAAATGTTGAACTTAAAACAATGTAGCAACATTGCCCTCTGCTGTAAAGAAAGCTAAGTCAAGCATTTCTTTTCTGTCCTTTGAAATTAAAATTGAAATTATTTCATGACTGTCTTTGATGTTTAGAATTCGGCTCCGGCTGGGCTAGATGAAGGCTTCCTGTCTATTATTTTAAGGCTAAAGTTAATGACCAGAATTTACATGTGGAATGTCCTTTATTGCTCAGGTTTCGGCCTAGGTGTAAAAGAATGTAAAGGCAGTTTCTGTCAGCCTGGAAACACCAGGAAATTGTAAAAAAATGTAATGGGAATCAGGACTGCAATAGCAATTTAAACAGAGAGAATCAGAAGGCATTAAGCATTTTTGTCTTAACTGTCCAACTCACAGCACTGCCTGTTTGTATATGTAAGCTATTTTAGACTTGTGTTTTCTTTTAGAAATATCTAGGAACTACTAGAAAGATTAGACTAAGTGTTTTTCTGTGATGTCATAACTGTACTATTGAATTATTTTAAGTATTTCTGTGTGATCTCTGAACTCTTGACTAGCACTGTCTAGTAGAAAGTATTGTTTTGTGTTTTGATTATTTATTAATAAATATTTTAAAACCTTTTAACTGTGGCTGTTTTGTGTAGAGATAAGTTAAGCTCTAGAGTACATTACATATTTATAGAGTTTGCTGTCAAAGTCACTCTAAATAAGCCTTGACTGTTTAGTCACAATTACCAATTGGATAATAATATTGCACAGTAATAATTGGACACCGTTTTAAGGGCCTTTGAGTAGCTGATAAGTATTAGTGGGTGATGGCAAGTGAAACTACTGTATAGTCTGGGAGAAAGGGGCACAGCTGGAGAAACTGTGCCAGCCTTCCCCAGGAGTCTCTGTGTGGTTGTATAAACTCTTCTGAAAGTGCGTGTATGTGTGTGTGTGTGTGTGTGTGTGTGTGTGTGTGTGTGTGTGTGTGTGTGTGTATGTGTGTGTGTGTGTGTGTGTCAGCTACTTCAGCAGGGTCACGAAGCACTGGTTGGACAGAGAGGGTGCTAGAAGTTTTAGCTTGCCCACTAGGCTGAGATCTGGACCCTATAGCTGTGCCAGTGGGGAGTCTTATTGGGGACCTGGAGAGCAAGGCAGCAACCAGCCCTGGACTGACTATGATCTCTGTGTGCTCTTAAGGGAAATTGCACATTGCTGTGTGTATTTGTTATCCTTTCATCATATATGAGACACCCTCTCTGGTGTTAGTGGTGAGGATTGAGGCTCCTTAATTGCTGGGCCAGGGCACGGGCATCACTATTTATTTCTGAAAAGCATCAGATAATCACAATAGATATTTGACAGCTTTATATACAGGTGTTAACATCTTGCGAACACAGATCAGAGAACATGAGATTCAAACCTGCAACCACACTCTACTGTCAAACACTAACCCTGAGAGCTGCATGCCTATTTAACACATCTTGACTGAAACAGCATATTTTCAAGGTTGTAAAAATACTTCTTTTTATGACATAGTTTTGACAAGGGATGGTCTACTAATAAGGATCTTGCCTTAAGATTTTAAAGTATGAACATGTACTGCTTATGTAGCTAAAGAGATTGAAGTTTCATTCATGTCAGGCACTGTAGACAGAAACCAGTCTAGGGGAGCATCCATTACTCAGACAGTCAGGCAGTGTCATGAAAGCATAGAGCTTCTGTGAATAGAAACATACAAATTGCTGTACACAACAGACACAGTAATGTATGTGTGAAGACCATGATATTCCTTGCCAAAGTGGACATCACTAAGAAAATAAATACATCTTCCTGTTCTCCATTTCAGCTATTAATCTGCCCATCCCACTGCCTCAAAAGATGAGGATGATATTGTTAGTGAATTGGATGCAATATCTCATGATAAAACAGATCTTGGAAACAATTTTACAAAGTATACAATATTAACAGAGCAATTCCTTTGGCATATAACAGTCTTTATTAAGCTTTACTGACTCTGCTGTTAAATAGCTGATGTTAGCAGAACATTACAGATTATGGATATGTTCACAGTAATTTGATGAATAACTGAGTTCTTCGCAACCATGCTCAAAATAATCATTAATATCAATAACTGGAATATGCTTCTCTAAATAAATGCTATAGGTAGATTAAATCATGATAACAGTTTCAGATGTGTGTCCCCTCTCTGGACTTGAGCATACAGCATGCCAAAATGTAAACATGCTGGTCAGTTTCCTTATAAGGCCAGCTAATAGCTAGCATACATTATTCCAAAACTAACAGATACTGCTCTACAAACAGGACTTTGATGACTAACTGAGTTATTCACAAATATATACAACAGAAACATTAATATCAAGTTTTGGAATATGCTTCTCCAAAGAAATGCTTTAGGTGAATTAAACCAAGAAAACAGTTACAGATATATGTTTCCTCTATGTGGATTGGAACACACAGCATGCCAAAATTTAGATGTGCTGGCCAGTTGCCTTATAGGCTGAGCTAACAGTCAGCAAGGGTTTCATTTTATAAAACAGGTACTGCAGGTGTTTCTTGGAAGTCCTGCAGATAATGGATAAATATGGAAACTGCAAAAATATATTGGACATGTCATTGTATAGAAATGCCAGATAATAACACATAACTGAAAACGTATATGTAAGTGATCAGTCAGGCTTTTATTTCTAGTGTAAATAAACATGTCTGTGTACTTTCTTAGGAGAAACAAATGAATTAAAGAAGTTATGCATGTGTTTTTATTCCAATGTATAATGGTGCAATAGGTGATACTGTGTTACTATAACAGAAAAATACAAAGTGCTCAGTCAGCTGAGGCCTAGGCACTCTAGGCATCAGTGATGCAAGACGATAGTGGCTATCTGAGATTAAGTTTTTACATGTTGTATAACTAATGTACATCTACAAATGTCATAATTATGGATATTATGCAGATTATTAAATACATTAACAGCATTGGAATCAAAACCACAGTTAATAGGACAGCATTTACCAAATCCACATAATACCGCCAATAGCTGATTGCCACAGCAGCTACTAGATAGTTATAAAAACATCTATCTGATATATATATATATATATATATATATATATAGAGAGAGAGAGAGAGAGAAAATATTGTGATACAAGTGTGTATGTATACCTGTGTCAGTTGTGCCTGAGATGATGATCCCTGTTGTGACACATTTGTGTATGTTCATGTTGTAATATATTATGATGAGGGTGTTATGCCTGATGCTCAGTGTGCACATTTAATGGACAATTGCTGTTACAGCAAGCTGCATTGCTGTGGTGGGGCAGAACCTGAATATCAATGTTCAATCTGTGTACTCAGGCACATGTGACTTGTCATGACTCAAAGATGTGGGTCAGACACTTCAGTGTTGCCTGGGGCTGCACTTGAGGTTGTACCCTACATTGCCTGTGCCTGTGTCTTTGTTCCCTATATCCTCCTGCTCCTCCTGTTATACCTGTGGGATGTCCTCTTCAGATATCTGGAGTTCTTAGGGTAGTTCATCCACACTTGCAGCTGGAAGACTGCCATGTACTCTAGTTAGCATATTGTACAGCATAGCATACACCATTATCATCTGTGCTGCCTTTTCAGATGTGCATTGCAGTGCACCCTCAGATGTGTCCAGACTTCTGAACCTTGATTTCAATATAATGAACACATGATCTATGGTGTTTCTGGTGCTGCATGTGTTCTATTGTAGGCCTCCTGTGCAGGGTCGGATTGTTCATGGTACAGTGTCATTACCCATGGTTCAAGTTGATGACCACAGTCACCTGTTGTGGGGAGTAGAAACACATCTAGTTTGGATTGATATTGTTGTGAGGGTTGTCCTTAGCATCCATCCTAGTTGTGTTCCTGTACTTAGCTAATAGTAGTTGCTCAGGTATTTTGCCTTGCTTGAATGCAGTTCTCAGTCCACTTTCCCTCCATATGACAGCATTATGTACACTTCCAGGGTGTGTTGCCATGATGTTTGTTAAACTGCCATCTGCTGCACACAAAATCTGGCAGATGACAGATGGCCAGCCCTTTCTGTTTATGTATCTGTCTGCTTCTGGATGAACTGGTGTCTTGATAGGTATATGTCTGCAATCTATAACTCTGAGTGCATGTGGGAAGTTAGTGATGCTGTAAAACTGGTACATTATAGTTCTCTTCATGGCTGTGGATGGGTAGTGTATGTAGTCATCTACCTTGCTGCACATCGCTTCCAAGAATTTTGCCAGGATATGACTGGTAGGTGTCTGTGATATTACCACAGCATCCCCATGTGTCTCTGTAATGTACTAGATGTAAGTACAACCAGGTTGAGGCATGCTTTGGTTTCAAAGGGGAATGGGGTTTCCTCACAGGGTCTGCAGAGATATGTGGGGGTACACATATTGCAGAAGGCTGCAGCAGTTATCTGTCTAGGCAGTACCTGTCAATTATTTGCTGATTTAGTTGCAGTCTTACTCTGACTCTAGCTGGCTGCCTTCTAGGCTACACAGCCATATACTCATTTATGGCTTGCATCACTGCAGCCTTTTGCAGTTCATTAACAGCAGGGTGCATTTTTATATATTTTTTATGTTTTGCTATGGTTTTCACTGTATTCCAAGGTATTCTCTTGAATTATTTGGGGTCCTTAAAGCATATGATGAGGATTTCAAAAATAAAGTTGATGTAGTTGTTTGCTGCATTTAAGTTGCATTATGTGTACATGATGTGTTTTGAATTCAGACTGGCATACGTGGAATACCTAATTATCCTACTCTGAATATCTAAGTACTCCAGCTGCCTTCAGCATGTCTTCTGAAATCACATCCATAGCAGGTGTGCAGAAGTCTTCCTTTGGCATGCTGCACTGTCTGCAAATAGCTTACAGACAATATTGTTAGAACATTTTCATTAACCAGACATAATCTTTCACATGATGACAAGACATTCCTCTATGAGCGCATGCTTATTGAGATATTTACAGAAATATTAAAACATGCTTAATTATATAATTAGCAGTATAAATAGCACTGAATATCTCTCAAGATATGCAACTTATAGTGCAAAGGTCAAAGTAGCATTCTTCTACGACATCTAAGATTTCGCCTGATGTCATGCAACAATTTGAAAGTTGCTTGTTTTTTGAAGTATTGAATACAAATGGAAATATTGTTTTCATAATTATTAATAAATAACTAGCAATATCTAATGCATAGTGTGATATAACTGGACATTGAGTTTCTTGTCTCCCATCATGGCATATCATGCCATATCTATCAATAACATGTAGGGCTCGCCATTATGAAAATATGAATATAAACGTGAAAATATGAATAAGTCATAGTGATTACTTTCTCTACTGCAGGCCATCCCAAGATAACAGTCTAGGTGTCATTTCATTAATAACTACTTGTCCTTGCCAATATTTCCTATTATTATTATTATTATCTGGCAGATCACTTAGTTAAAGAAGGCATGCGCAAAAAGGTCTGAATGTCATAGGGAGCTATGGGTATGAAGTGGAAGTATACAAAAATGGAGCTATAGGCTTGAATGAGTTAAGTGTAAATGGAAATCATGCCTACACTAACCCCCGTATTCTCAAAAGCTTGCACGGCATGCATGATTTGTGTAAGTGGAAATGCTGCCAATATGGCAGCAGAGCGATCCACATACATGCTCGTTTGACGTGCATGAGCGCTGTAGCACTAGTGCTGCACGTTCCCAGTCCTGTATGCAAATCATCCCATTTGCAGGTGAAAACCATGCAAATGAGGTTAATCTGCTATCCAGGAAGCAGGAATCAGGGTGTGCAGGACAAGCGTAATATGCAGAAATGTACTTGGTTAGTAACCAGGTACGGTACAGCAAACTCCAAAATGGAGCTATGACAGCTCCAAATAAAGGCTGCATATCATTGAGGAAGCATGCCAATGGCCAAATAGAAGGCCACTGGCATTGCAAACAATGCCAAATGTACAAAATACAACTTATATGATATGTCTGCTGATCACGGCTGGTGAAGCATAGGGCAGCAGCGCGCAAACGGGATCAGTGGGGAAATAAGAAAATAAATCTGCAAAAAGCAGTCTAACTAAAATCAATATTCCGCCATGCAAGTCAATGGCAGGTAAAAGACAACCTGGCCAGTGAGTAGTGGTGGCTAAGGGGGGAGGCACAGTGTGACACATGTAACTATACATTAGCAGGCAATTCTATGCAAATGAGGGGAAAGATAGTGAATCCCGGTTTTCCGCAGCATGTGAGGCAGGTCCCAACAGTGTATGATAGCTGAGTGCAAGACTAGGAGGTAGGTGACATCATGTGTGGGAGTATCAGGCATACTGTCAGCAGATTGGAGCCCTGTGGCTCAAGGTTGCATCCAGCTTAGCACAGCTAAGCTAGGGGGTGTGTCTAAACCTGCCTAGCATTCTTTACAAAGCCTAAGTGGGTGTGCGCGGGTTTTACAGGAAGAAAAAAGAAGTTAAACCAAGAAATAGCAGCAGTGTGTACATATGAGCACTCTGTTTGTGCGGTGTACACACGGGCTTAAACAGGAAGCCAATGGGAAGGGAGAACAGCAGTAGGAAGGTATTCAAGGAGAACTAGCTTAGCTGGCAAGTGAAATGTATCAGAATCAGCAATTACACAGGCAGCAGACCAGCCCAGCCCAAAACATTACTATAAACCAAGCAAACACCATCCCCTCAGGTTTTTCCCACACTTTACACCACTGGTGTATCAAGCAGGGAGATTTTAACAAACAAACCTACAAAATGAGAAGGGCTGCAGCAGGCAACATAGAACAAAATGTGCAAGAGGCTGAGGGTGGTGAGAATGTGAATGCAGCCAAACAACCCACAGTGAGGAGATGGAGAAGAGAGTACAGACCAAGGGTAACCTACCAGGGGCTACATGAGCTGGAGATAGTGGAGTGCTATAAGGTGGACAAAGACCTCCTACAGAAAATTGTTGAGCTGTGCCGGCCACACCTGACACACAAAATTGAACGAGGGAAACCCATCCCAGTGGAAACCAAGGTATGTGTAGGCCTAGGTATACTAGCCACAGGTACCTCTCAAAGCACAACTGGGGATATTATGGTGATCTTACAGGCATCAGCATCCAGAGTATTCCACCAGTTCCTGGATGCCATGTCAGCACATGTCAGTGAGCATGTATATTTCCTCAACACCCATGAGGTGTTGACCAGCAATATGCGTCTCTTCCACCAAATAGCAGAATACCCTGGGGTAGTGGGTGCTATAGACTGCACGCACATATGCATCAAAGCACCACCCGGTGAGCAGGGTAGGACCTACATCAACCACAGGGGCATCCCCTCCATCAACTGCCAGGTTGTCTGTGATGCCCAGGGCATTATACTGAATGTGTGTGCTGGCTGCCCTGGAAACTATGATGATTCACACATATGGCATCTGACTCAGCTGTACCAGAGATTTGCCAGTGTTGACACCCCCTATGGTCACCTAGTGGGGGATGCTGGGTACCCACTGGAGCCGTGGCTGATGACACCCATCAGAAATGCACACACACCTAAACAACGCCATAATGAGGCACACGCACAGGCCAGACTTATAATAGAGCATGTGTTTGGGATGCTCAGGTCATGGTTCTGGTGTCTGGACACATCCAATGGAGCCTTGCTGTATTCACCAGCTACATGTACCCAAACTGTTATACTATGTGCTATGCTGCACAATATGAGCCTGCGAATACAGCTGCAGCAGGAACAGCATGGGGCAGGGCCACACAGCCCCCCACAAATGCCAAGGCCTGCACAGTCACAGAGCAACCCAGAGAAGGAACAGCCTGAGCCTGCCGCAGAAGGCAGAAGGAGGCATGCCCAGTATGCCCTGGCATTGGCAAAGGGGCAATGCATAGCATATGCACTGACACAGTAGGGACCCAGGGAATGACACCTCTCTCTGACTCACACATACAGTAAAAGGGATGCCAGATATGACACTACCTGTGCTCAGCCATGTATAGGGAATGTACTATGTGCATCTGACATAAGCAGCCCCCCAGCATCATCTGGAAGTCTGGCACACCCTCAAGGTAAGTCAATCAACCTACCAATTGCCAAATGGAGTAGAATGTGTTGTTACCTGTAGCTATGGTATGGATGTGACCATGCAAGGGAATTGGGTGGCTGAATGTTATGGCAGCAGACAGAAGACACCAATAGTGGCACCATGACATCTGCAACACATACTGGAGACACCATAGTAACCAGTACTACACAGGGTGACAAAACCCACTGCAGGAAATGTGCTGTGAGACATGTGTGTCCATATGAACCACACATGCCAGTCTGGATGGTTCACATACCCAACAAAAGTCACAGCAAGGACAGGTGTAGACAAACCCAAACAGAACCTGTGGCATGGCCCTAGAATGATGGCTATGGTTAACCCCCCCAGGCCTAAACAGACAGATCACAGCATGGCAGGCAGGGGGATGTTAGTTCCAAAGGGTAAGAAGACAGATAATAAAATGTAGGGCAATCAAAGCCATGATCTGTAGTAAACTGCTATGCCTCCAAGCAGCATGATAGCTAGCAATACAGAATGAAATGGAGTACCTGACATACCAGTACAGTCATAGCAAATGTGTGCATGTTTCACGTGTGCCCTCTTCATCCTACATAGTAATGTAATAACAGTCAGGTGTGCCCCCCCCCACGCTTGTGTAGAAAT
The DNA here is from genome assembly GCF_019279795.1 of Protopterus annectens. Taxonomy (NCBI): domain Eukaryota; kingdom Metazoa; phylum Chordata; order Ceratodontiformes; family Protopteridae; genus Protopterus; species Protopterus annectens. The sequence continues at coordinate 668,392,699 of NC_056746.1, forward strand.
GTAGAAATAGTCAGGTGTGCACCTCATCCTACATAGTAATGTAATAACTGTCAGGTGTGCCCCCCCAACCCTATGTAGAAATATAGAAATAGTCAGGTGTGACCCCCCCATCCTACATAGTAATGTAATAACTGTCAGGAGTGCCCCCCCCACTCCAGTTTAGAAATGTAGAAACAGTCAGGTGTGCTCCCCCCGCTATGTGGAAATGTAGTAACAGTCAAAGCCAAATGAGCGATGGATATCCAGCAGAGACAGCATGCTACCTGTCGGTGTACAACACAAAGGTCAGCACTGCAGCACACACTCCCTGGACACAATCCACAGATTCAATACAGATGGCCATACTTAGCATGCTCACACACTGAAACACATAAAGGCCATGACTGCAAACACCAGTGAACCAGACATATCTGGCAGTAGCAGTTGTTAGAGCATACACTTGTCAGTATGCACCACCCATGCCTTGCACACACAGTGGATAGGAATACAGACATATATGTCAGGACAACAAACTATAATATGCCAAAGGTAGACGTACATAGATGTGTGGAAGAGGGTCACTGTGACAGGGAGCCATCCAGGCCTGTCCCACCCAGCACACAGCCAAAGGGCCCTAAACACATGAGGTGCAGATGTCACTCACTGCATATACTAGCCAACAGTATCTGTCAGTGTTACAGACTATGTGGTGCACGTGCCAGCTGTGCAACATGACTGTACAAGGAAGTAGTCATCCAGCAGCTGTATACATGTACGTGTGACATATGACCCCATGTGTGCCCGCATGTGGCATGTCAACCTGTAAATGAATGGGTTATGGCCCATGCACACACCGCCCTCCCCATAGCCCTACTATGACAAGCCTGCTGAGGTAATCCAATGTGAAATACAACTTTGGGAAAGTTGTAGCCCAGTTATTTCTGTGGTGGTCCTATAACTGTGCACTGCTGTAGTGTGATAAACTAGTTAAGTAGGAGTTCTAACCCTATAACTGGAAACTGTGTGTGTGTGCGTGTCTGACTGTGTAGAGACCAATGCTTATTAGGGTACTCACACTCCTCACAATTCATATACTCAATTTTGGCAAGGCTGCTGATGTCACCCACCAAGAACTACATCTCTGGGAAGATTGTTGCCTAGTAATCTCTGTAGCATATCCTATAATTGTGTATTGCTGTAGTGTGCAAAATTAATTAGGTAGGTGTTCTAACCCCAAACTTGGCAACTGTGTGTTTGTGTGTATGTCTGTCCATCTCTGTGTAGAAAGCAATGCTTTTTAGGGTACTCACCTAGAAATACACCTCTGGGAAGGCTGTTTCCAAGTAATCCCCATAGCGTGTCCTGTAACTGTGCACTGCTGTAGTGTGATAAAGTAGTTAAGTAGGTGTTCGAACCCCAGGCTTGGCAAGTATATTTGTGTGCATGTCTGTCTGTCTCTGATTGTGTAGAAAACAATGCTTTTAGGGTGCTCACACACCTTACAATACATATACTCAACATTGGCAAAGCTGCTGATGTCACCCACCTAGAACTCCACTTCTGGGAAGGTTGTAACACATCCAGTAACTGAGTATTGCTGGAGTGTGAATTAAAACTGTGGCAGGGTTCCATCCCCACCAATGGCAGTTCTTGATGTTTTGTGTGTGTTTCAATGTCTGTGTATGGAGCAATGCATCATAGGTTAGTCACTCGCGGTATATTTCAAATGCTCTGCTTTGGTAATCCTGCTGATGTCATTCATTGTGAAATGCACCTTTGGGAAAGGTGTGTCCTGTAACAGCTGCATGCTGTAGTATGATACAGGCCTCTGTCAGGGGTTCTATACCCACACATGTTGGTTGTGGATGTTTTGTGTGTGTCTCACTGTGTAGGGAGCAATGCATTTTAGACTAGTCACTCATAGTATTTTTAAATTACCTACTTTGGCAATCCTGCTGATGTCATTCAGTGTGAAATACACCTTTGGGGAAGGAGTACTCCAGTAATGTCCGGTGGTGTGTGTGTGTGTGTGTGTGTGTGTGTGTGTGTGTGTGTGTGTGTGTGTGTGTGTGTGTGTGCAGTGTACATGTGTGCGCGTGTGCGCATGTGCGCATGTGCGTGTGTGCATGTGTGTGTGTGTGTGTGCATGTGTGTGTGTGTCTGTGACAGGTTTTGCAGAATTCTTATATGGTGGTCCTAGTACATATCACAAAGTCCACTGTACAGGAATAACAGCTGTGAAATAGCTGAGAGGCAGGGGTGCATATCTATACCGATACATGTGACATCAAGGTCAGGCAATCACAGTAAGCAACCCCAGTATTACCCAGAGCACACTCTCACCCATGTCACACACGCACACACACACACACACATGCCTAAGTGGGTAGTACACTGCATACTGGCCACTGATAGTAACTATGGAGTGATATCAGTGGACTACAGAGGGCATGTCACCCTCCACATCTGTCCAATATGCATGTACATGCAGACAGTGCACCTCCCCCATGTTCCCCAATGGACACCTGCACCACCTGTGATGCCTTTACATGTGACCCACAACAGACATACCATACCAGACAACATGCCCTGTATGGGCAGATGCCACTGACACTAGGGAATGCTGTTAGCATGCTATCAATGTAAGTGCAGGGTAAACCTGCTGCCCATTACCAGTCCCTGCCATGGGTGGGCAAGACTGGCACATTTGATGATAATCTGTGATCACAACATGGGCCAAACACCCCAAGTACAGTTCCACATGTCACTGTACATGCTTGTGGGAGGTGTGCACTTCCTAGACACCTTCCATGTCATGGACTAAGGAACACATACATGGCAAGCGATGCACAGCATTGGCCACGCACATTAGTCACCCAGATGACTGGATGGGGGATGCAATACCCATCTGTGTGGGCAAATGCAGAAACTACAGCCCTGACCCACAACGCAGACCATTGTCATGTGGCCTGATGCCAAGGTATACCCATTGCCTACCCATGTATAGCCTGCTGGCACAGTTGACCACCACATACCTGTGCAGACATGCACCCATGCATGTCAGTACTGACACCCTGTGTGATTGTGTGTATGTTGTATGGTGCGTATGTCCACGTCCACACTCACTACAACCTCCATGGGCATACTGAAGCATGCTGTCTGATGTCTGACTCCTCCTCATAATATTTGCCCATACAATCTCTGTATGACCCATGTGCTGCATGTGATACCTGCAAAGTGATGTGTTGTGGCAGTCTCACTACTGATGAGTTGTACTCCTGGCCCTGACAAGTGTGTCAATGTGTGTGCGTCCCTGTGAGAGTGTGGCTGTGTTGACACTGGCACCTGTTTATGTGGACAGGCACGTGTACGTCACCTACCATATAGCTACCGTGCAGATACTTGCCAGATGTACTGCTGCCAGGCCTCCCTTACAAGTCATGTATGTCAGACAGAGCAGTGGGATGCTGTACAGATGTATGTCAATATCTAGTGGGTAGCATGTGGCCATAGCGCACCTGTACCAGCGGTCATTATGTGTCAGGCCAGACAGGAGTGTGTGAATGCATAACCTATGGTGGCAAATGTATACCAGTCGTTATGTGTTATACCCATCTACATGGCTGTCTAGATCCATATTGTCAGGGATGGTACACATGCTGTGCACTAAGGGCTTATGTGTATACCTCTGGACTGTAAAGTGTGTGTCAAAATTATCACATATATTGGCCAGTATATCTTCTGCAGTCTACAGGGGCATTACATGCTAGCAGTGGTACTTTACAATGATGTCCTTAGGATGTCTGTCAGTAGCCAATGGCACACATGATATAAGCAGATGTGTCCTCCCACACACACCATGTCTGTGAAGACAATCCCAATGACAGTAGCAATAGTGTACTAATATACCTGCTATACATACATGACATCCCCTTGCACTACAACTTTGGGACTATAGGGGCTGGGATAGGGCTACACTCCAAGTCCAGGACATATGGTGGAAATATATGTACATATACTTATCCAGATAGCCATATAGATGTGATTACACATTTGTAGTACTTCATATTACCACTGTCATGGCAACCACCCACTATAACTCCCTACATCATGTGGCAGTGGTCCCTTTACATTATCTGTGTGATGGACATCCTTCCTGTGTATGGGCATCAGTGTTACAGACAGCAGGTAGCAATACCTCTTACAGGAGAGCTGACACACTCAGGGCAGCCACACATTTGTAGGAGGATCTGGAACAACAGACAAGCTGTGAGTAGAGTTGTGTTATGCTTTGTATAGTACTGGTGTTACTGGGTGTGTGTGTACATACTAGTTTACCTTGAAATACAGTCTGTCTGTATAGCTTACAACTGTGGGCCAATCCTCTTGCTGGACAGAGGTATGCCTATCATGTTATGTCTGTCCACCACACAGGTTCTTTGTCAGATATTACACTGACAGTGTGTGTGTTGAGTGCTATCAGTACATGGCTACATCCATTTCTGTTTCTAAACTCAATTCCCTGGGTACGGGTGTGTTGCAGACTATCCTGTAACACCAGCAACTTGTTTAGTGTATGGCAACTGTTTTCCACATATGTGCCTGTGTTCCAGCCTCTGTCCTCCACCTACATACCAAACTTTGCACATATGTCATGCTGTCAGGGGTTGTTCTGTAGTGGGATGTGAGTATATCACACTGCCATTGCTGCCATCAGTCCACTGCAGTTGTATCCCCCACACATACAGTGGGGCTAGGGCCATATATGTGTGGGCATCACCTACACAATACATGTGTGCCCTCATGCACTCCAGAGGCCAGTGTATGTAACAGTGGTATGTGGCCCTGTACTATTGAGTCTGGGGGGAGCACCATCCATGACCTAGGCTGTTACAAACAGTGGGGGTATCAGAGGTGAGCTTCCATAAGGTATCTAGCTGTACAGTACCATATACTTCACCTATATTTACATTACTTACATGAATTGGGGTAATGCAAGCTGACTGCATCCTGCCATACAGACTGTTCTGTTTGTCAGTGTGCTCATGACGGTGTCGGTTATGCCTTGTTATATAACAGTTACAACCCATTTGATCACATAATGTCTTTACTGCCTACAGAGTTTGTACAAAGTGCAGATAGAGGCTGCTGAACTATACACCTGCATTACATACTGTTGATTGTTTGGTAACCTGTTGCCCAGTCTGTCTTCACTATTGTAAAATTTGCAGGGCCTGGCCTGGACAGCAACAGTTGTGAACCTTTACAGACTACTATATTAGTGTAACTGTTTCACGATTGCAGTACTCTGTTCATATAGTTGTCAGCGTCTGAACAGCAATATGACAATGCATATAGAACTGTAATAGTACACAATTAAAGGTTCTCCATTTCTGCAAACCTGTGTATGGTATGTTTCTCATGACCTCTCTATGGGTATATGTTGCAGGCAATTAATGACATACGTATGGGTGGTCCATAAAGTGTCCAATTGTTCAGGTGTTAACTGTAGGCATAGTGGCTGTTCCATATTGTGTGCACCTTCTACATATGTATCTTACTGTACATACATCTGCGTGTGTATGTGTAGTCACATATATATCTTTATATATCCATATATATATATGTATATATATATATATATATATATATATATATATATATATATATATATATATATATATATATATATCTATATATATATATATATATATATATATATATATATATATATATATATATATATATATATATATATATAGATATAGATATATATATATATATATATATATATATATATAAATATCTATGGATCTACCTGATAACACGTCAAAACACCGACAAAGAAATAACCGACACGCCAAAACCAAAAGTTCAAAAACACGAAACTTCACATGCCCGACAAACCACAATCCCGACAATCAACAAAACAAATAACTTTCCTGAAAAACATGCACACAACATAAGCACACCAAAAACCTTACAAACCTGCACTAAACCTTACATACACAACTATATATGCACTAACCTTAACCCAAACCTTAACCCTAAGGTCTGTCACTATTGCACACTTAAGTACTAAGCAGCACAAACCAGGAAAAAATATCAGGATTCACAGCAATAGGGCAACACACAGAAGTACCACAGAAGTCACAGGAAAATAAAGTTGAATTGAATTGAATTTAATGAAGCGCTTTACGTCTGTGATATACACAGACTTCCTCAGACAAAAAGTATTACCTATTGCACACTTACCTTACCTGCACCCTAACCCTAACTCACTTAATCCGCCCCTAACCCTTAAGTCCATCACTATCGCACACTTACCTTACCCGCATCCTAACCCTAACTCACTTAACCCACCCTAAACTTAATGTCCGTCACTTTTGCACACTTACCTCACCCGCACCCTACCCTAACATCCATCACTATCACACACTTACCTTACCCACACCCTGACCCTAACGGCCATCCCTATCGCACACTTACCTTAACTTGTCAGTGTTCTCAGCATCGGGATTCTCAACTGTCGGTCTTCTCTGTTGTTGATCTTCCGGTGTCTATTATCTCGTTCTTCTCAGCTTTTGGCATTATCAGGTAGACCCATATCTATATATATGTATATCTGTTTCTGCATATCTGTGTCTGTATATCTATATCCTGGGGATGTTGATGACTTACACATATTGCATTTCCTATGGGAGGCAGACTGTACTGCATGATATGTTAACAATACATATATATAGATATGTTGTATCTGTATAGATATTAATATATCTACACACACATACATCTAGATGTTGGTATACATTCTCTGTACTGTTGCATGACTGGACTGGATGATATGTTTCTGACAACATCAACTTTCTTTGTATCTGTCATGGCTTACTGGTAAATCACTCTGTCTATGGTGTATACGGTCCTTGCAGGAGCTGTTTGTTTTGTTGCTGGGCAGAACACCGGTGGTTGGATACTGAGTGATTATGGCACTTTAAAGCAGTTCCGACACTTCATATGGGCATTTAATGCAGTACTCCTGTTCACATATAAATGTTATTTAGTAGGTTATACAGCAAAACGATGTGGATATACTGTATGCCATGTAAAATAGACTGTCCTTGCAGTGGGACTCATACCGGGAATGGCTGCTCGTTAGGCAGAGGCCCTGCCCAATTCGCATTATTGCTTACATCCCCAAGGTGGTCCAAATAGAACAGCGCCAGCCAACACTTGCACGCTAGACCCATAATTGCTTATCCATAGTTTCCCCACCCGCCCCTCCTCTACAACACTCATCCTTACTGTGGGTGCAGGTTGGGTCTAACCACATCACTACGCACTGCCCACTCTCCACGTCTCGGGACCCATGTCGTATGTTGTTTTGACCCATGGGTCATCAGGCTTGCCCAACCTTGTAGTCCATGTACATACATGGCCTGCATAGATAAATCGTTACAGGGACTGACTCCGATCATCATCAATTTTTGGGGTGTCCCGCAAAGGACGCTCCAGTCTCTGTTGCAAGATTAGACTTGGCAGGTCCACAGTGTTCCCCCCACTGGTTGTGTCCTGCTTGTGATTTGGGGAGCAGTGGTTTGTTTACATTGTGTGTTTGTTTGTATGTTTCCCCTGTCTGGCTGGAGGGGGGGGATGCTACGTGCTACATGTTTGTTGATTGGGCCCCTCACCCCCATTGGCATGGGCTGTGAACATATGTCATTCCTAAGTGCTGTATCATATCATAGCTATATATCTGTGTATATACACACACACACACACACACACACACACACACACACACACACACATATATATATATATATATATATATATATATATATATACACATGGTTCCACTTCTAACCATTGAAATTTCAAAACATCGAAATTCTGATCACCGAGACCAGAACATCAAATTTTGAAACATCGAAGGTTACAAGTGTAACCAAAAAAAAAAAAAAAAGAAAAGAAAAATAAATTTTAACAATTGTATGCAGGGGGAGCTTCACCCCCCCTGCACATCCCCCCAACTTTAATATTCCAACTCTGAGACCGCACTACAGTGGAGTAAAGGGAAATCTCCCATTTAGCACTATATGCAGAAGTGCTAAACGGGAGATTTTCCATACCCTATCTGCAGTGCCATCACACAGGTGGCACATAGGCACACACAGTATGCAGGGCATCTTGGTGCCCTGCAAAAACATAAACATTCTCCCACCTACACTTACCTTTTTATTCCCCTTCAAACCTTCGATGCTTTCAATCTCTATGTTCTGTTCTCGATGAACTCAACTTCGACATTTTAAATGTTCAATGGCTTGAAAGGGAATTGTATGCATACATATATGTATATATATATATTGCTGCAGATATCTCTGATGATGTGCGGATGTATGGGTGCCTGCATATGTATATATCTATATGTGGGTATTTATATATATGTCTGTATACATATGTATAAATTTGTACGACAGAGAGGGAGAGGTATATATATATATATATATATATATATATATATATATATATATATATATATAGTTATGGGTAGATATATACACACACACACACACACATACCTGTACATGTTTAGCTACATATCCTGTAATGTAGACTTGTATTGATGGATACTGTGTTTCGTGTGCATGACGGCCAACCTTGTGTGCCACGTATGCTTTGCGATACCTACAACTACATTCGTCAGTGTAATCTAAGTCACATGTGAAATCTATTGCTAGTACCAAGGTAACATTCATCCCATGCAGGGCACCCAATCATTGGGTATTCAACTGTCGCCTTCACCCAGAGTTACCAAGGTACCCATGGCTATGTGCATGGATTACAGCGTGTGCCTGACCTTGGATACTTGGGTCTGGACAACATATGGGATGGGCCCAGGGGGAGTGGAGGGAGGGCAATGTGTGGTGGTGTGGTAGCTATGGGCCAGTAACCAGGGTAGGGATGGTGGCTGCGTGTGTGCAGTGGGTGGGGGGAATCAGAACTAAGGGTAATGAATGTATGGGTCAAGGATGGCCTTCATTGGATGGCCCTGTACTGCTCAGCCCGCCTAGTGGGTGGGGGAGAGGGGGATGTTATGTCAACATGTGAAACATGACAGAGGGCTAATTTAAATCCCTATTTCAATGACACACGTACAGTACAATGAGCTTGGCAGTGTATTGCAGGGCAGATGTGTTTGACTGGGTGGGGGGTATGCAAATTCGTACATGACGTATATTGTTTGGGGCCTCTCAGGCCCACTCATGGTGCATGTGGACATATATGTGTCTGTTAATCTACCATTGCTATTTACAGATTTCTGGCCGTATATACCTCTGTCGGTATATATATATATATATATATATATATATATATATATATATATATATATATCTGCTGACATATTTCTAACTATGTCTGTATATACCTACTAGACATATATATGCATAGATATATGTGACTTGCTGTTTATATGTGGACCTATAGATGTTGACATATATATGTGTAGCTGTCAGCATTTGCATGTAAATCTGTTCATATATTTGTATATATATATATATGTATATATCTCTGGCTATTTCTCATATATATATATATATATATATATATATATATATACATATATATATATATATATATATATATATATATATATATTTGTATATATGTGTGTGTGTGACTACATCTGTAGATATGTGGTATCCATTTAGATAGTAATATATTTGCACACACACATCCATCTAGCTGTAGGTATACATTCTCTGTGCTGTTGCATAACTGGACTGGATGATATGTTTCTGACAACATCGACTTCATGTGTATCTGTCATGATTTAGATATGAATTCCTTTGTCTATGGTGTGCAGGGTCCAGGGTTCAAGCCTTGCAGAGGCAGTTTATTTTGTTGCTGGGCAGAACATGGGTCATTAGATACAGAGTGATTAAGGCACTTTAAAGCAGTTGTAAGCGGGTTTGCGCGGCTTTGCATGGAGCTAAGCACTGCTAACCTCCAGTTACAGTTTCTTATACTCTGTTAGCTTTTAAATTGCTTAACCTGTGTAGGCATAGCTTACTCCCATGCAAACAGGCTGAAACCTGCTAACTGCTGCTTAACACTGCCTACTCCCACTTACACCCGTGCTAATTTCTTTAAAAGAAAAGAAAAAAGGGTTGATAGGAAAGTGGTGAAAAAGGGTCACAAAGAGGGAAAAACAGTAGGGAAGCTAGCTAGGGATGTGCAGGAAGGGTGTAGGGAAGGTCCATAGCTGCCCATTTTTTTTACAGCAACAGCTGTGCACATGCAATGAATTTGGAGGTACATTTGAACACTCCAACCCCTGGAAGAGGGGTGAGGGCAGAAATAATATGTTGTGATGCCAATTAGACCAGATTACATGTGTCCAGTGGACATGTGTGCAAAATGGACAACTATGTATGGGGCTTGACTTTTTTTTGGGAACAGATTGCCCTTTTTTTATTTTTTTAAGGTGAGAGTGAGATGTTGGAGAAGGAGAGTAGGTATGCTCAGGGATGATAAGTTGGGTAGGATGACAGACCAGACAGACAAGACAGCATACAGGGGCAGTATATGACACATGTGGGGGGAAACACCCAAATGGAAACAGTGGGACTGAGGTCCCCACCCATGGGCAGTCACCACTGCACCTTCATGGCCCTAAAGGTGGCTGTGCTGAGGGCTGTGTAGGAGGGGCAGGCTCACTCTCTAATTGTGCCACTTGGCCCTCAAGCAGGTGTAGCTGGTCTCTAAACTCCATATCGAGCTCCCTACGCACCACGGCCTGGACCTGATGACAGGTGACATGTTCCTCCCCACGCCCACTCCCAGGGGGGAGCAAGCCCCATCCCCTGCAGTGGTTCCACCCAAAGGTGGTGTGGGGCCAACGGAGGAGGAGGTCCCAGGCTGGGCCTCAGATGTGCTGGTGCCCAGTGCCATGGCCAGCTGAGGTGGAACAGGTGGGTCCGCTGGGACCGGCCTTCTTATACGGGCTATGTTGTAGCAGGTTTATGACAGATATGGGTTAGTAATAGTCAACAGCATTCAGGATTAATTATAACAGCATGCATAGGTATTCCCATTAACCCAAAACACCAGATTTAAAACAGTTGCAGAGCAAGCATAACACATACATATATGGAACAATAGTGGCCATTACACCAGCATGCAGGTTTCATTGATGGCAACAGGCCACCAAGATGGATATATTTTAACATGGCACATGCATAGAAACAAATGTGAATATTTATAAACCATTAGGGCATATGTCCCAACATAAGTGTGGAGTGTACACATACCGAGTGAGGTGTGTCATAGAGCTATTTTTGCACATATGGTACGGGTGAGAGAGAGAGAGTTCAATTAACAACTAATATATCCTTGTAGTTTTCACAACATTCTTAGTCACTGCAGTGATCTGTCCCTTACATGTATTGTTACACTTCCCAATGGCCTTATATTGTACACTGCTATGTTTATAGATTATTATATACGTGACCTGTGTCTTACATACAGGTGTGACAAGATGCAGGTTTTAATGCAACATATGTTGAGAATTGCTCTCATACACTTTGGGAGATGTGCTAGAATGACAGGTTTGTTTTCATATACATTCTCTGAGTATGTACGTCTGACTATCAGTTATATGTCATTAATGGCTGCCTACATTTCTTGGATCATCACACTGATTTTTCAGGGGAACAAGGGACCAGGCTGGTGATGTTGGCCATTTATCTGGACATGCTGAACAGATTGGAACAGTTATGGGGTATGAATATGCATATGCATACAACTTTCTATTTGAACATTCTATCAATTTCTGTACAGTTGTTGGTTGTAATTATGCATACAGCTTTCTATCTGAACATTGTAACAAAATCTATACAGTTGTGGGGTATGATTATGCATACAACTTACTAGCACTCCTGGGATTCAAACCCTTTCTGTGTGTGACAAACAAACTACTGTGCTATCAGGGTATTGATGTAAAGCTTCCTACTGTTTTCTGTGTAAGTCTTCCTCACTTGTACAATATGACTGACCTCTTGGCACTTCCAACATTGTTATACAGGACTTCATATACATTTTATCTGCATACCACAGTGTGGGTAACACTGCTTAATACAACAGTACTATTTATAGTATGCAACAACAGTTCAACAACATATGAAAGAAGAGTAAACAGAAGCACTCCAGGGGTTATACCTTTATGCACAGAATATTACACATTTATTTCTACTGGTACGACACTTTCTAAGGCTCTTATATTTCTTTGTTATTTTTATTTTATTTATTATTTATTTTACATTTGTTAACCTGGTTAGTCTGGCTGAGCATTTGGCTCATTTTCAGCAGTGACCCAGGGAGAAAAGCTCCTCAGGACTAGAAAACAATTTATTAAATTTTAGTAACATGGTAGTAACAATCAGCTATAGGATCTTACAAGCAGAGACCTGGAGAGAAAAGAAGCTCTAGTACATGCTGAATAATTACTAACCTGCCTTGCGATGCAGCCTTTGCAACCTAGCATCATGGGCTTGCTGGTTCACAGCCTGCTCATCTGCAACTGTCAGAGAAATACAGTGATATTTAGCAATACCTATCCATAGTATATACAAGCTAGGCAATTATTAATTACTTAGTAGAATGAGTACTTAGCACTGGGGCATTAGGCATCTTCCAAGACTCCTGGAATCACTGTTCCAGTACATCCCCCCTCTACCGCTTCAGGTCAGCATGGTAGTGCCTGATCAGGTCAGCATGGTAGTGCCTGACCTGCTCATCAGTCTCGGGGATACCTGTGGCACTGGTGAGGTCACGGGCGAGACTGTCCCAGGCCTCCGTTTTATACTGTGAGCCCTGGTACTGGCCCTACAATAGTCTCTGCTCATTGTGTTTTACCAGGAGCCATACCATGAATTTTGACTCCTGGATGCCCCAGCGCTGCACTCTAAATCGAGTGCCTTCACCCACACCAGCCATTCTGCCTGCAGTAGGAAGCTACAACCAGTTATGGGAAGTATTCCCACCTGTGGGGTTTAAATATGGCTAATTTCCCACACTTTCCCATGATTGGCCGGTTTTGAAAAGACTAAGCTATGGGCACACCTGCTAACCTAAGGTTGGCACTGCTTAAAGAGGTATACCACTAGGCAGATTGAATTGGCTCCCCTACACATTGCTTACACTTATTAAGTTGAGCTGTGCTGCGGTTAGCATTGCTTAATAGTTAATTAGCACTATATTTGCCTTTTGGCAGTGCTTTATTCTTCATTACAGGTTATATATGTGTCTGGTATTCATGATTCATGTGTACATATACTGTATGGGGACCTGAGGACTTCTACACTTTATTACAATAACACCTCAAATCTATGCTTAGTGCAGTACTCCAGTTCACATATTTATGTTCTGTAGCAGGTTATACAACATCATACTGTACACAGATTCAGTTCACATGTTTGGTTTGATTCTCCTATGGTGAGGATTAGTTTGCTGATACCTCATTTATATGTATTGCTATGATGGCTTTGTGGTTAACTACTGTGGTGTACAGGGTCCTGGGTTTGAGCCTTGCAGAAGCATTTTGTTGCTGGGCAGAACACAGGCCATTGGGTACAGAGTTATTAAGGCACTTTAAAGTAGTTGTAAGCCAAAGTGCGTGGGTTTGCACGGAGCTAAGCAATGCTAACCTCCGGTTACAGTTTCTTACACTCAGTTAGCTTCTACTTTGCTTAATCTGTGTAGGCAATGCTTACCGCCATGCAAATGCACTTAAACACACTTACTAGTGCTTATATATTCTTACTACTGCTTATTTCTGCAGAAATCTGCTTACTAGTGCCTTATTCACTATGAAAAAGCAACAAAAACCGCAGAAACGGACTGGTACAAACAAGGCACGGACTATTTATTAATATGAGCGCTTTCGGCCGAGAAAATACCCAGCCTTCTTCAGACAAAATCAGTTCAACATACAGCTGCCTATATATATAGGCTCAAACGGAAACCAAATTTGAATGCAATTAATTAATTAACCAGTCAAATTTTTCAAAACCAATTAAAATCCACCACTAAAACATTCTTATTAAAAACAAATAACACAAATCACAAATATCCTACTTGATTATTTCACATTTCTCCTAACAATACTGTTAATTTCCCATTAATTCTTAAATTAAGATAAATTTATTGTTCTTAAAAATGTATATATATATTTACCTAAATAGATAAAAACTAACTAGTCCCAAATGGATAAATAAATAGTATATAAGCCTTGAGGAAATAAATACTCATTACGAATAATATGTGTTATTTCCTATTAACTAATATGCTTTAAAGATTTATTTGGAAATCCTTATATTCCTGCTACTAAATACTTTTAAAGATGTAATCACAATATACAAATAAGTAACTAAAATATGCTCAACACCTTTATCCTTATCTAAGCAATGCTTTTAACTTGAGAATGCATTTTATAGAAGCATAGTCGTTCAAACCTGGGGGGAGGTGTGCAGATGTTCTAATTTGCCAGAACAATTCTTGTTCTTCCAGATATAACTGCCAAGGGCCACCACTGATGTCATTTTTAACCTGATGGACCATGGTAAATAGAAAGGAATGTTCTGGATAATCCAAAATATGCCTAGCAAGTGTATTAGTTTGATCCTTCCTCCCTATGGCATACAGATGTTCATAAATTCTTTTCCTTACTTTCCTCTCAGTTTTGCCTATATAAATGAAGGACATTTCTCACATGAGGCAATATATACTACTCCTCTGGTTTCACAATTATAATTACCATTGATGAAGTATATTTTCCTGTTAACATAAATTTTATTCCCGGGAAAAATAAATTTACATTGGGGGCACATTCCACATCTCCGCATCCCCACGACCTTATCTTTAATTTTAACTGTGGTCGTTTCGACTAAATTTTTAAGGTTAACACCCCTTCTATATGTAAATTTTGGTTGTCTTCCTACTACTTTAACTAGAGCTTTATCTTCTAAAATAATACTCCAAATCTTAACTAATATTTCCCCTAATAACTTCATGGTTCACACTGTATGTAAACAAAAAATTAATACCAGGTAATTTAGTGGTGATCCTATTTGTGGTATCATTACTCGATCTATACATCTTACCACCACCCAAAAGGGGCAAAAAGTGCCCCGTATTCCTTTTAACCTGCACTTCATGCATCATCTCATTAATTAGACTCTCAGGATACCCTCTACTGGAAAACATTTTACTTATGTTCTCACATTCCTTAATAAAATCATAATTATCTGAGATCATCCTGGCAGCTCTAACAAACTGCCCCTTTACTACACTTCTTTTTTGATGAAAGGGGTGGCTGCTGGTATAATGGAGATAACTATATGAATGAGTTGGTTTTCTATAGATCATAGATTTAAATTTGGTATTAACTTTATCTTTACTAATTTTTACATCTAGGAAGTTGATTTCATCAACTCCTATAGTATAAGTAAACTCTAGGAAGTCAGTCATTCGTGAGATACTGTCTATGAAGTCAGATATCTGCTTTTGGGGCCCTTTCCAGATGAAACACATGTCATCTTGGTATCTAGTATACCAACTAACATATTGTTGATACATTTCATTGTTAAACAACCAGTTACGTTCCCAATATGCCATTACGCTGTTTGCAACACTGCACCCACAAAGTGACCCCATGGTTATCCCAGTATTTTGGAGAAAAAGTTGGTTCTTAAAAACTAAAAAGTTGTTCAATAATACTAAATCTAATAGAGTTTCAACAAGATACATCTGTGAACTAGTGGCATTTTTAGCCATCATGAAATTTCTTGTCCAGTCAATACCCAATTTATGGGGAATAACTGTATATAGATCTTTCACGTCCACTACTAGAAAGACGTAATCAGAGTTGTACTCAATTTTGTTTATGTTCTCCAAAAAGTTCCAGGAGTCCTTGCAAATTTGAGGTTCCCCCTGTATTAAAGGTTTAAGGATGCCATCTACATATTTGGCACAAGCATAGGTAATAGATCCTCTCCCATCCACTATTGGCCTAAGTGGAGGATCAACTAGATTTTTATGAATTTTTGGAGTGCCAAATGGTGGGAATCCTTGGGGCTGGCATAGACAAGAAGTGGAAGATGTCACAATCAATACTACCTTCCAAGAAGAGGTCATCCAGCACTCCCCTGATTTTCTTATAAGCCGCGTGAACCTCGTTCAAACTAGATTTCAAATAGGTATCTGACTGTAGATGGTTCAACATCTTGTTTTCATAGAAATAATCATCCATGAAAACAAGACCCCCACCCTTATCTGGCTTCATGACTCTAACTTTACATTCATTGAGTAACGAAATAAAATCTAACTCATATTTGGAAATATTGCATCTTGTTCTCCTAGTGTGTTTATTAGTATTCAAATTGACCCTTAAATCTATGTCACATAACTTTTCAAAGGTGTTTAACACTCCATATAATGGTGGATTAAACACACTTGACACTCTATAGGTATTAAGAAGTGCAGATGTGTTCCCTAAAGAAAATGCCAAATTCAGCTTCCTAACAAGCAACTTTAGGTCAATTATAGTTTTGACCAGTTCACCCTTTTTATCTGGAAGAAAAGAAAGTCCTTTTGAAAAAAAGTCAATCAAGGATTGTTCAACGGTTAAAACTGTATAATTATATATTTTAAAATCCCCGTGTTGACTCGTAAGGATATTAGGTCCTGTCGTTATAGGGTGTGTCATCTCCTCCGTTGATTCCCTCTTTTCCTCCTCTGTACTTGACCCCTGTTGTTTGTTCGGGCATTGTTGTTGTTCGGTCTGTTCCTGACCCTGGAAAAACCCTGGTCATTTTCACTATTAACAATTAGCTCTTCTTGATTCTGATTGTTACTTTGTACATTATTGTTGTTACCATTATTGACTTGGCTCCTAATGCGTTCACTTTGACGGACAGATACCTGTTCTTGATTGGTGCTGTCGTCCAGCATGGTAACTGCATTACAGACCACATTTCCCCTAAATAAATTATGTCCCACTAAAGGGGGAGGGGGATAAGCCTTATTATTTGCATAATCTTTCACATCTCTGTCCATTTTGCGTTTTTTATTTACAACAATCTTAGAAATAGAAGCCTCAATGCTTGAAAAGATTCTTAGGTAATCATATTTGTACCTTACAAAATCAGTATCTTGTAATAACCCAGTCTCGAGCATTTCTAAATCCTCTTTGAGACTTATAATCTCTGTACCATAAAAGTTAATCAATGAGAGCAAAAACTCAAAACCCTGTTTGTCAAACAGGTTTAACAGTTCCTGGTGATATAGTGAATTATTAACCAGTCCGGCAGGATAATGCCATTGGCGCAATCCTTTGGGGATTACCTTCTTAGTAATACATTCCTGAAGGTAAGCAGCCTCCAGTTGCAGTTTCCTGCACCGAAACAGTTTTTGGTCAAAAGTATTTAGTTTGTCTACAAAATTACTCACCAAGCCTTCTCGGTTCGAAGATCTCTCATCCGAATTATTAGACAGACCAAAAAAGTCTTTTTTATCCAAAAAGTTAGCCATCGATGGTATAGATGTTATATCAGTATCTCCATTTGCCTGTTCAAGCAAATCATTTCCCCATTCAAACAGGTCATTTCCCCCACTCCATGTGCTTCTACTGGCATCAGGCTGCCTGGGTAAATCACTGAGACGATTTACAAGCTGTGGCGTCTGATTCCCCAAGCGTGCAGCAGGAATTGTGGTTACTTCAGTATTCCCTCTTGAAACTGTCGAAGAAACAGGAATATTCCTATTTGAGTTCAATTCCACCTTTTGTGAAAGGTCTTCAACTCTAGTTAAAAGAAGATTAACTAAAGCAGTTAGGTTGCCCAAAGCAATTGCTTCGTCCGAATTTAGAGTGGGATTAAATTCTCGCTCAGTATCCTGTGAGAATAATGGCTGTGAACTAGTCCCATTATTCATAATGGGCCTTATTCATTATGACACTGACATTTCACATGTGCATTTAATGCAGTACTCCAGTTCACATTTAAATGTTATTTAGTAGGTTATACAGCAAAAAAATGTAAATAAATGTTCATATACAGATTTCACATGGAAAATGGCATGTGCTGCAGTGGGACTTGAACCAGGAATGCCTGCTCGTTAGGCGGATGCTCTGACCACTACACTATTGCTGTGCAGCTTTATGTGCATATATCTTCCTTGTTATCCTCTTCAGCCTTTTAAGCTGCTTAACTGTAGCTCAGCGATGGGCACACCTGTGCATCTACGGTTAGCTGTACTCAGAGTTTTAAAAAAAAATGAAGGGGTTTCTTCTTTTTATTTTTAAGTCCTGTTGCTGTTGTACACATGGGGGACTGTTGGTGGGGATATGCGGACATCTGTGAGCGGTCTCACTCATTTATTTACACTTTCTGCTGTTCTACTTTGCAGAGGCATGTTTATTCTGAGAGCTCTGCTCTTAGACATGTCCCGTGCATTTGTTCACGCTCCATGTAGGATTAGGTGTTCAGGCAGTGTGCCTTCATTAATATGCATGGTGCGCTGCTGTCCTCCTCCTAAACGGCCGCTTCCGTGTTGGACTACACTAGTCCTGTACAGAAGATTAGTGAATCCGGAGGTAAGTGTATACCATTCTGAATAAATAGACAGCACAAGTGTAACTTTCACCTTCTTCCTCCTAATTTTAGTTTTCCTACTGATTTTCTTACAGCGTTAATCTTTCTGAGTAAATAAACAGCACAAGCAATGTGGTAGGGAAGTTCTTGAATACAAAAAGTTGAATCTTGCCCAAAGTGGAACCATAAACAGTATAATTTTAATTTGTTTATTTACATTTGCTGACTGGAATTGTTCAATTGGACTAATATCCCAATTTCTTCAGGCTACTGGGAAGAAAAATTTGAAGGAACAGCATTTTCAATAGAAATATACAGTACAGATTTGCAAAAACAGGAGGAAAATAAAACACACCATTGATTTTAAGGATGGAATTAGCTTGATAATACCCTCTTACATAAGTTTACACCCCCCCCCCACACACACACAGGCACACAGATACACACACACACATACACATATCTATCTATCTATCTATCTATCTATCTATCTATCTATCTATCTATCTATCTATCTATCTATCTATATGTATGTATGAGACACATACATATGTATATCTCAGCAAACATTGAACGCTCATAAGAGTAAAGCAAGATTATTTTAGACCAAAACTAAAATTTGCAAAATGATAAATATATATATTTTTTTGTAGAGGGCTTACACACCCCTTGCTAATTATATATACCAATTTTAAGATTGCACAACAGTGAGGTAAAGACAAATTCCATGACTCCCCTGCACTGCAATCTTATACAAAAGACTATTCCTAAAAATCCAGTGAAAAGAATATTCACTCATATGAGTGTCTGCTCTTATTTACAGCCAAAAAAGTGCTCACTCTTATGAGCAGAAAGACAGAGAGAGAGATGATAAAATGCAATTTGAAAAGAAGAAAGGGATAGATAAGGGAAACAGAAAAATATTTATATTATTTTATTGTGCTAGATAAAGCTAGGGTTATATATATTGACTGTCAAGAAGGGCAGGGACAGATTCATGAAGGAAGAGGTATATTCTTAACTTTTGTTGAGACATTTTAGTATCTAATTGTAGTATCTGCTGAAGACAATTAAAATTGCAGGGTATCTATGTCAATTATATAATATGCTTTGCTCTTTTAAGTTGAATAAGTGTTAAGATATGGCAGAGTTCTAACCATTGTAATTGATGAATTGCAGTAGAATGATGGGTTCTATTGGGTAGATTTGAACAGATTTAGTAGTCTCGCAGGGCATCTCCAGTTTAGTTAACAATATTTTGTGATGTGCATAAAGGTGGTAGAAGAAGTAACAGTGTTTGAGCAGCCTGTAATTTAGCTTTTGGGGTTAAATATTTTGATTCTGTATAACATGTCATATTTAAGTTAGCTTTTGCAACTTCACAGATAATGTGATGGTCATATTTTAGTTTGCTGTCTGTAACTACCCTGAGGAGCTTTGTTTGTAAAACTGTTCCAGAGAAGTATTATTTTTAGAGCTAACAGTGAATTCAGATCTAGTTTTACAGTGTATTTAAGTATAAAGAACATTGTCCCGGTCCACTTCAATAAACACATCACACTGAATGACATTTGCTGACCTTTATTAAACTTCCATAACATAACTTTGATAACCAATATTTATTAATTACAAATGAAGATAATATTGTTGATTTTAATCACAGCATAAACACCCATGTAATGTTAATCAGGACAGTGTGACCTTATTCATCTTGACCCCTCACTTTACTTATGAAACAGCGTCCAACAACTCACTTCATATCCCATTTATTGAATTACACACCCAACCAATTAAGTCAGGACAGTGTGACCTTACTCACCTTGACCCAGTAAGCAGCATCCATACCTCTACTCACTTACTTTACTTATGAAGCAGAGTCCAACAACTCACTTCATATCCCATTTATTGAATTACACCTCCAACCATATAAGCAGTGCCCTTACATCTGCTAGCTTATTTATCAAGCAGCCTCCAACTGCTCACTTTCCTCTCCCAACTCATTGAAATGAATATTCAAACACCAGAGGGGGAACAGAAGAGGGCAAGCCTGTCCCTCTTCTCCGCCCTATCCGGACTAAAAAAATACCCCACAATCCACACCAATCCACAAAAGGAGGGCGGGAGGGTGGGTAACAAGTCCACGCCAAAATGTGATTCCTTACCCAGCTACACTTGCCTAAACCCCTTAAGCCCCTCCCCACCATTACCTCATTTCCTCCCAGTCATCCCTCCCTCCATTTAACCATTTCATCCCCCCACCCTCTTAAATCCCACTAATATAGTTATCTACCCCCCTTCTGAAGATGTTCTTGGACAAATTGGTTTGTAGCCAAACCTCATTTGCCCCGGTCCACTTTAATAAACACATCACACTGAATGACATTTGACAACCTTTATTAAACTTCTATAACATAACTTTGATAACCAATATTTATTAATTACAAATGAACATAGTATTGTTGATTTTAGTCACAGCGTAAACATCCATGTAATGTTAATCAGGACAGTGTGACTTTATTCATCCTGACCCCTCACTTTACTTTTGAAGCAGTGTCCAACGACTCACTTCATATCCCATTTATTGAATTATGCCTCCAACCATATAAGCAGTGTCCTTACATCAGCTTGCTTATTTATCAAGCAGTCTCCAACTGCTCACTTTCCTCTCCCAACTCATTGAAATGAACATCCAAACACCAGAAGGGGATCAGAAGAGGGAAAGCCTGTTCCTCTACTCCACCCACCAGCCTGACCAGGCTGTTCCCCTCACTTATACTGAAATTTGTCAGACCTAACCACTCGTAAAAGGAGGACTAAGCCAAACATCATTCTGTGTTCTGAATCCACTCTAAACCAAACTGGATCCCAATCATCAACCCAACACCCTGTCATATAAATACCCAAAACCACCAGTTGACTAAATGGTTAAAATAATCCAATGATCCTTCTCCAATACTATAATAATCATAATTTTGTATAAGTGCTGTATCATAGTTAACTCTCCTCTACCCTAACTACTAGTAATATTATAAGGAGTCCCAGAAACCTACATGCCAAAGTCAACTCCAAAACATTACCCAATGCCACTTGAAACCATACAAGGGCACTTGCCACCCATCTGCCTAGCTGTAACCCTATTTCCCACCCAATATGTAATAACAAAGTTTGAAATTTCCTTACAAAAGTCCCACTATGCAATATAAGCAAAAAAATAAATAAATAAAAAAATAATAACCCTCCGCAGCAGAACCATTACCTTCCAAATTGACTTCCTTAGGCCACTGAGTGTTACGCACTCTGCACTCCCCTGTCTGAGACGTCATTGCGCGCCACTCTAGCAACTGGAGCCTCTACTGTAAGAGCCTCCATCACCTTTCGAGCATGCTTCCTTCAGTTCACTTATCAGTACCCATGTGACCCTTTTCACCTTTAACATTTGCTTCCTTCAGGCCACTGACTGCTGCCATTCTGCATTTCTCACACTTGTATAAGAGAAGAAAAATGTAAATTCAGTACACACATACCAAACCTTCTTGCTTACAGACCTCCCACTGAAGCACCATTTTCTTCCTGCCTGTTGAAAACAATTTACCTAAGCATGACTGAAATTAATACCCATACTTGGCCTGCAACAATATCCTATCCTGCAAAAAGCAGTGTAAGCCTTTACATACTAATTATTGGAATTACAGCTTGATCATAAAATACAGACATCTTTATTAGAGTTTGCTTCACATCACACCCTAGTATTTTGCTGTATTGCATTATCCTCCCTAATCTTGAATGCAGTTTTTAAGACATAAGTTAACCAAAATGCCAACAGAAATCGGATTTGTAATGGATGCTAACAATGAAATGACAAGGTGAAATATACTAAGAAATCCAACTTATTGGTGTAGTGTATATCTCAATAAGTGTACTGTTGGACAATTGTACTGCCATGGTCCTAAGTATGTTAGTAGACCACCATCTTAACATTGGTCCACATTAAATATGCTGCCAACTAGGCAAAAGGATCCATTCCAGTAACAACTCTAATGTATTTACCAATTAATTTATTACCTACTAACAACAAGCAACACATTTTAGTGTGCTAACTTGGGTACTTGTGTATAATACAAGAAATACTTTTAGATTATGAAGTTATATGTTTTTTTCCCTTGACAAATGTTTTGCCAAGCTGAAATAGATTAATTATTTTTGTCCCTGAAAAATGTAATCCACCTCCCATGCAGACCTCAGTATCCTCCACCATTTGCAGCATACTTCTGGATGCACACCACCTCTGAACCTTCCCAAGGCATCACTCATACAAAATGAAGTTCCATCCAAAATATCCCAACAAACCAGGGGGTTCTCAACACACCAGCCACTAAATGACTCAGCAGCACACCAGAGAATGTTAACAAAGGCCAGCCACCATTTGGAAACTGAGCTATAAGGTTCTGCATTAACACAAATTGACTGAAGGGTATTAAGTCTGAAAGCCACATGTCTGTCCTTATTTTCTAACTGCCATCCTTGAGGAATTGCCATTAGTTGCCAGAAATCCACAATCCAGAATTTATCAATAGCACCATAATATGAGACAAACTCTAGCCATTTCTGTGAATCTGTACAGCTGAGAGGCATGCAGAGAGTCTCCAAACCTCGCCCCCACTGCT
>NC_056746.1:668418491-668428491 GCF_019279795.1 Protopterus annectens
AAAACATGAGGTAAAGTCTGTACATCCTGCAAAAATCTGTACCGCTGAGAGCTATGGTGAGGCATACTTACTACTGAAACCCCCCATGCAGAGTCTCAACCTTTCCAAAACTAAGTGACGCTTAGGGTACTTTTCTAAGTATGGTGTAAAATGTGTGAAACGAAACTGCATGGAGCCTATTGTGCATGCCTGTGCACATTATTCTTGGCACCATAAATCCCATGAAAAGAAAGCTGCTGTGGTTCCTCCACAGTGTAAACTAATTACCGATGCTGCAAGAGACCCAGAAGCCTAAGACCAACACCGAATCTCAACACATGTTGGGCATAGACCCCAAATACCACTCTTATCACCTCACAAACCAGCAGAACAACAGGAGCAACACCAGAAAGCAAATCTGAATGACACAAACTCTGAACTGCACATGCAACTTCACCTTTGTGTTTAAGATGGTGTGCTGATTTAGTGATAGTGATAGCAGTATTTCTGTGTCACGCCTTAATGGAGGAAACACGTTTCAGAAAGTTTTGCCACACACAGTCATTGTACACCACTCCAGGCATCCAAAGTATCAGTATAATATTCTTTAAACATACCATTGAGCACTGACTTTAGCTTGCCACAAGCTTTCCCACCACTTTGTATATCAGTTACTTTGCTTTTGTAAGCACACCACATCCCTTCAACCATCACCGCCACAGCACATATGTGGCAACGGTCAAATCGATTTGCTGAGAGCCCACGAAACCATTCAGGGCTTCACTAAGGAAAATACCTCAATTGAGCATAGCAGACTGACCCTACTGAGAATCATGAGTAAAAGACACAAACCAGCACCACCAAAGAACCAAGAACCCTGTCATCAAACAAACAAAAGGTGATGGAATTGCATCACCAATACAAGACGTTTCCTAATCCCTTCACAGGAGAAGCCTCACACTTACAGCATGCACACACCCCCCCTCCCCAACCAGGCACCTCAAACCCATGAAAACAGTCAACAGTGACTCACCATCTGTCTGATAGCCACCAACTGCAGAACGCTACCAGTGGCACCGCCCAGCCATGTATAGGCATTTCAAATCCATTTAAGCTATGCCATTTAGCCTCACCCAAAATATATTACTGTACAAACACGGACCCAATACAGCAGCCAAGACAAATAACCCTAAGCTCCCCAAAGCACTCCTGGATAGTATACAGTTCCCTGCTTCCAGCAAAGCCACAACAGAGCACCACCCATGAGAACCACTGCACCATCTACACCAGCATTAAAATAGACCCTAGCTCTCATTAACGCAGTTTAAATATTGTTCTTATAAGCTTAGGAAGTCATTAAGCTAACAAATTGCTGCCAAGAACAAACTTCAGACAAGCACTACTGAGGAAGCAGAGAGAAGGAAAAAAAAACATAGCATTCCTGACTAAACATAGTCCAAGGGCTACTTGCACCACTATACCTATAGGTTAACATGGACGTAATACTTGCATAGCAAGTCCTTGCTAAAATGTGATTCCTTACCCAGCTACACTTACCTAAACCCCTTAAGCTCCTCCCCACCCTTACCTCATTTCCTCCCAGTCATCCCTCCTTCCATTTAACCCTTTCATCCCCCCACCCTTTTAAATCCCAGTAATATATTTATCTAACCCCCTTCTGAAGATCTTCCTGGATAAATTGGTTTGTAGCCAAATCTCATTTATTTTTTCACATTTAAAATTAGTTGAGATTCTGTGACTCATTCTTCTAGCTTGTTAAATACAAACTGGGTTTGCTCTTGGAATTCTATGACATAGCTGAGCTGATCAAAGTAGAGTCATCTGGATACAGAATAATGGTACCATTGTTAATTATTTGAGACACATTATTCATAAAAATGTTAAACAGTTGAGGGTCAAATTTATTGTTGCAGGACAGAAAAGCAGCAATAAGAACTATGAAAGTCTAATGTCTGATATTGTCGTACTGTAATCTACACTTGTTCTTCTTCTTTCAGCTTTTCCTGGTTAGGGGTCGCCACAGCGGATCACCTGTCCGCTTATGATTGGCAGTAGAGTTTTACAATGTCAGGTTGCCAGCCCAGCACCCAACCTTCCACAGAAGGCATGCACATGGCTACACTCATGCCTAGGACCAATTTAGAGTGTCCAATCCATCTACAGCATGTCTTTGGGATGTGGGAGGAAACCGGAGCACCTGGAGGAAAACCACGCGACCACAGAGAGGACATGTAGACTCCACAAAGAACACACCTCAGCCAAGGATCAAACTGGAGAACCTCTTGCTGTGAGGCAGCAATGCTAACCACTACACCACCATGGCCACCCATACTGAAATCTACACTAATGACAAAAATTTATAAAAATAGGATACATAATTCTAGTCATTCTTCAAAATTCTAGATATTAAACAGGTATTGTGCTGTGTGTATGTATGTATGTATGCTGAGGTTGTCATTTGCAATATTTAAATGCACTGGCTATTTTGGCCATTTTGTTTGAAGATTCTGGCTTCACATTACATTGTATTTTTCATGTGGTTGTTTAAAATGCATGGTACATATTTTATGAAGTATTATCAGAGAGTGACATTTCTTTCTTTTTTTCCTCTTTTCACCTCATTTTATAAATGACTACAGGGAAGAAGATGACACACTGGCAGCTAGCTAGAATAGTTGAAGAAGACCTGGATAAGTGAGAATGGAGACTAGAAAGATAATAGGGTATTGTTTTACAGAGTTGACTACCAAGTGATGTTGTTGTGTGGAAATAGAACTGATCAGGTGCAACTGTGGTGGGAGCGTAAGGAAGGCAGAGTGTTAATAATTGATTTACAGAGCTTTTATGAAAACATTTATGGTAGGCAGCTATAGCTTGACACAGATAATGTTTGATATAGGGTGAAAAAGAAGATAATATGCCAAGAGAGGTAATTCAGTGATGTTATAAATAAAAGATGGATCCAGGTGAGTTAACATAACTGAGAAAAGGAAGTAGTACAAGAGTAAAGGTTAGCTGGGGACTAGGGACTTGTCACTGAAGGTAGGAAGTTCAATAGAAAAGAGAAGGTAAGGTATGGGATAAGTGACAGATGTTGGGGGATAATGAGAAGAACTGAAGGGAGGTAGAAGAGCAAGTAATTAGGGTAGGGATATGGAAAGAAGATGGTCATATCAATCCTGCATCCTGACTAACTTGACTGTCAAGGGGATTGTCAAGATGCGGGATAAAACATGTTCAAGTCACAAAAATGGATGGCATTAAGGTTGTGAATAAGCATATTGCATTTAGTTGATATTGTCCGATCTAAAAAATGCTGTGTCTGTGCCTTCCAAGACCAATTTGAATTATATCCAGTTGAAATTTTTTTACAAACAAATAAATAAATAAATCAGAAGAGTTAAGTGCTTTAATTCTACTCTGTTAAGAACTTCATCAGCGCTACATAGATTGACTCCATTTTGAT
Organism: Protopterus annectens; assembly: GCF_019279795.1. Lineage (NCBI taxonomy): Eukaryota > Metazoa > Chordata > Ceratodontiformes > Protopteridae > Protopterus > Protopterus annectens. The sequence continues at coordinate 668,421,958 of NC_056746.1, forward strand.
TTAAATAACCAGTGTAATCACATGACAAATGAAAACCTCTCAAGTCATTCTTAAAAAGAAAGTCACCTCAAAAAAAATGCTAAAATACCAGAAAGTACTTGTTATATTCAAAACATATAAACAAATATAAAAACACTTTTTGTGACATTAAAATAAAACCACAGTTAAAAAAAAACACAATTAATAAGTAGACAAATGTAGACAATAAGTTAGAGGTTTAGTGCCTTTAACTTTAAGACATTGCTAACAGACATGCATTCATTTAACCCTGGGATCTGAAAAGCATTTAATAACTGCCAATACAATTCATGGCATTTCAGTCTTTTTTACCAAATTCCACCTCTCTCAGAAATTACCTTTTCTAAAATAAAAAACAATAACTTTTTGAAGTTAGTACACACTTTGAATGTTTACTTACAGCATTTTTTCTTTCCCCTTTTTTATCACATTGTTGTGTTCATAAATACTAGTCCATAATGCATGCTTAGAATTTCCTACATAAAACACAGGGCATGTAAGGTAAGATGCAAGATAAACTATCTCTCATGTATGATTGTATCTACCCATGCAAAATAAAGTCTTTGAATAAGAGGGGATGGTGATGTTCACACTGTCATAAATAAGCCTAGATACATCTTTTTTTATTTTGTTGGTTTTGGCTAAGGAGAAGTATTCCAATCATGTTAGCAATTGTACAATCTATGTAGTGAGAATGATGGGATCATATAACAGTTTGCAGTGTTCGCATTTTCAACCATTGGATTGTACTGCATGTTTTAGTATAGATTCATAAGTTCATAGGTAAGTACTAGGCCATCTGCTCTTGTGGACCATTTTAAGTCTAGTCAGTTTCCCTATTTGTGCTTGAAATACACTATCCCATTTGGTTAGCAATTGGCCTTACCCATCCCATGGTCAATAATTATATATTACCCTCATGAGAATAACTAGCATTCTATAATGTAACAGTTATAAAATATAATATTATACATAAAATATAGGATAATGTAAAATTAACTAAAAGTGTAGTGTAACAAAAACAAAAACATGTTTTACATTATGACTATAGCTTAGTTTATATTTGCATTGTATGACTCCTTAAATGATTGATATATGATTGCTTACCAGCCAATTTCTTGATCACAACTGATTGCAAGCATAACTCCATTATAAACCATCTGGTTTTATTGTAAACAATGTTTTTTTTGAGTTGTGGGTAAGTTGCTTTGTCACCCCCCCCCTACACACACACACACGCACACACGCACACACGCACACACACAGACACACGCACACACACACGCACACACACACACACACACACACACACACACACACACACACACACACACACACACACACACACATCTCCATAGTCATACAATAGTAAGGAAAAGGGACATTGTGAATTCCACATACTCTCATTGAACCACTCATCTTAGATTACCAACACTACAATTACATGACTGATGAGCAATTATAAATTCAAACATGTGAGTGGTCAATTAAAAAAATCAAATAGCCACAAATCAGTAGTTGGGAAGCCATTGAAATGATGGCTTCCCAGTACACAACCATGTGAAAACCACACCATTAAATTATGACTCTCCACTGCAAAACCATATGAAGACCACACTGTGGTTCTCCACTACACAACCACGTGAAAAACATACTACCTTATGATGGCTATGCAGTACACAGCTATGTGAAAACCACATCACTACATGTTGACTCTCTTGTACACAGCAATGTGAAAACCACAGTTGTACAAGAACCAAAGATGTGCTGAATGGATGAAACCCTCTTTTTGCAATAATTAGTGAGCTCAGATTTGATTGCAGTAAATTCAAGTTTATTATAGTGCTTATTTCCTAAGCACATTACAAAAAAGAATAACTTGAACAATGTTAAATAATAAATAAAAATAGATTACCAACAATAATAATATACAGTAAAATTGCAATAAATTTGCTAAAGGTAATTCTGACCAAGCAGTAAATCAGTGTTAGAAAAACACTAACTAGCAATAAGCAATGCTACATTTTATTAAAAGTTAATACTGCCATTCTCAGATTAGTTTCTCCTGGGCATAAAAATTAATAGTTGACAAAAATATATGCCTAGTATAAATTACTGGACAACCATATTGTATACCTTCCTTTCTGTTTGCAAAACTCGAAGGCAACATTTTCCTACAACCAATAAGTTTACCATAAAGTAAACTGCATAATATCAATCACATTTTCAGTTCTTCATGTTTTTTTTTTGTTTCTTTGTTTGTTTGTAAAATCCATAATGTCCTGAAAAGCTCAGGAAATGCAAACGCAGTCCAATAAAATTCAAAAGGCTCACCCCAAACTGATAACAATTTGTCTGAACATTAATAACACAAATAACAATCCCGGGACACAGCAGCACTCTTCTTCCCATGGCAGTCACACAATAACATTGCCCTGGTCATACCAAAACAAACAGTGCTGATAAAGTAAAGATGATGGTCCAGATTTCACAAACTTTGCAAAATTTGGCAGATTGTGATGAGTTCAATGCAAAATTTGCAGCACGTCAAGTTATTTGCAAATATGTCCTAGTCTAATGAGCATAATTTAGTGCAATGCAGACACAACAAATAACCTGTGATATCACCACAACTACAATCAGATATGGCAAAATTGTATTGGAAGGAAAACTCATCTACCAAGTGATATAAATGTATTACCAATGTATGTGTGTGGAAGGTATACAAACTGAATGGAACAGGTCAGTAATACATGGAAAGCACAGGTCTACTTTGTTTCATTGAATCTCATTTCACTGAATTTCATTTCGCCCCAACCACATCGCTGAAAACTCAAATTACTGAAAACTCATTTCACTGAAGTGAAATTAGTATATATGGCACTGTGTAGAGTACTGCAACCAAGTAAAAGGCATATGCCTTTTCCCACTGTAGTGCGATCCTGGAGTTAGTGTGTGTGTATATATATATATATATATATATATATATATATATATATATATATATATATATATATAGGTTTGCTATCATTATGTCGACGTGCATTTGCACGGCTATGAAGTATTCGAACATCAGATATTCGAATACTTCATATTACGGCAGGTGACATGAGTGAAGGTTTGCATTGCGAATGAACTGTGCATTCGCAATTCTAACTTTCGGTCATGGGAGGGGATCACGGTACAGTGCGGTTAGGGAAATGCATCCCTTTCCTCACTGTAGTGCGATCTCGGAGTTGGAATATTAAGTTAGGGGGTGTGGGGCACAGCCCCCACAGTGCAGGGGCGCAGCCCCCCTGCATAACTGTGTGTTCGGTTAGGTAGGTAGGTGATTATGGGAAGGGTGGGCGTGCTGTGTATCGCCGTAAATGTTGCAAGCGACATTTTCGACAATACACCCTTGTTTTTGAGTTTACTATTATTCAAAAATGTTCATTTTCGATGCATAAATTCGAAAATAAAGACATTATTTATTTTTACTTTCGAATTTATGATAGTAAACTATATATATATATATATATATATATATATATATATATATATATATATATATATATATATATATATATATTTATATATATAGTTAAGGGGTGGGGGCACAGTCCCCCACATTGGGGGTGTGTGGGGGGTGTAGACCCCCCACTTATTTGTTTTATATTGTATTTTACCAAAACTTGAAAACAACACATTTTAAACAATATACATGCCGAGTTACAACACCAATGACTAACTCTCTCCAAAAAACAATATGTACTCAAAATAGCGGGGGGGTATGCCCCCCACACCCCCAATGTGGGGGGCTGTGCCCCCTACCACCTCAACTATATATATACTAACTCCAGGATTGCCCTACAGTGGGGAAAAGAGCATATACCTTTTACTTGCCTTATAGTACTCTATACAGCGCCATGTATACTAACTGCAGTTCAGTGAAATGAGATTCAGTGAAATGAGTTTTCAGTAATTTGAGTTTTCAGCAATGTGGTCGGGGTGAAATAAAATTCAGTGAAATGAGATTCAGTGAAACAAAGTAGACCCGGAAAGCACTAACCTGAAGACAAAAGAATATCAGCAATAGTTGCAAAAAATGACAAATATCCACAATATGTTACAGATATCATTATACAAACACATTTGTTATCATTTGGAGAATCCATCATAATCCACAAAATTTCTAATAAAAAATGAATCAATTAAAGTGAAATAGTGATCATGGCCACAATGTCAATGTAAACAGTAACTAGAATAGATGTGGGACGTGTGGGAAATGCAAGTAATGTACACACTCATACAAATAGGGTGATAGCACAGCAGAAATGGGGTGAAGATGAAGAAGCCGGGAAAGCAAGATGAAGATCAGTGGGAGGGTCATAGGGGAACTGACATTTTTGCGGGAGTAGGCTCCATTTTATTATTTGTTTGTTTTGGAGAATGGAAGATATGGAAAAGACATAGAAAGATGAGGTGGGGAAAGTGTGAGTGCAAACATATAACAAGTATCACAAGACATGACAGACAAAGGTAGGTAATATACACAAAGGACAGATAAGGTACAAAGACAGCACACAGATGGCCTGTACAACACAGGTTAAGAAAAGATGACAAACAGGATAGAGATGTGTACTAGCCATGGTGTACCTCAAGAATATATTATGTACTAATGCACAAAGCAGTGCTGAGATGTTGCAAACTGTGCAACAGTCATACCAAAAGGAGTACCACTGATGGCAGTTATGTGTCAAAAGAGTGCTGGCATTGCGGTATACAATGGACATCAAACATCATCATCTACTAGGCCATCAGAAGTGCAAATGTAAGCCATGCAACCAAGGCTGATCAAATCTAGTCAAGGAAATGTAAGAGCAGAAAGGAGATTGACAGATTAGAACCTCCAACCCTATATGCTTACAGGCAAGCAACTAAGCACAGTGCCAAGCAGAAGTACTACAGCAAAAAAATAAGGTGGCTGTGCAAGAAACCAATAAGAATACACACCACAAAGACAGAAGAAATTGGATCCAGGTATCAAAGAAAATATTCCATACCAGAGGAAACACAGATGGTGTTCAGTTATACAACATAGATGTGAGACATGCAATGATATCACACAAGCCAAACATGAAGGATGTTAACCAATCTGAGAAATGCGTAACGAGTTACAATTAGCAAAACAAGAACACTGAAACCAAAAGAAATAAATGCATCTAACAGAATATTGTACAGAGCATGTTATATAAAGACATTTTTAAATTTGGAGGCACATATACAAAAATATATATAGAAAGACTTTTCATTTTCAGAAGGAAATATATTTATTTTTGTATTGGGTTCTTGTAATAAGACCCACTTTGTGGTAAGTGATGTGCTGTTTTATGTGACTATCATGTGAGAAATACTTTGATACTATTGGTGGTTTTGTAACCAATTGCAATGATTGTCTATATATTTAAAACATTTAGGGACAGCATTTATTGTATTCTGATGAAGTCCCCCGTTTGTTAGGGATGAAAGCGTTCAGTAAGTTGTTTTATTAACTGTTATTAAATCATGGATTTTAAACCTATACAATCCTCCATTGGGTGCATTTATTTCTTTTGGTTCCAAACATGAAAGATTATCACACATACCCACACTAATGACATGACAATGTAAAGCACATGGTAATACATATACATTATGAAATACTATATGAATATTGAAAAGTAAGGAATGTAAGTATGTGCATATATAGATATGCAGGAAGCATACAAATGCCTTAGTAATGCACAACACACTAGCAAAACATGCACAACGATAGAATCAACACAATTACTACCACTTTGTGTTTATATGCCTTGCATGTGTATGATATCCTAACATGACAGCACAATGACATATTGTCCAAGTACACCTAGATTGTAATGATGATACATTACTTGAAGGTGAATGTACACATATACATATTCCATTTATATGTCAAACATATGGGCCAAGGTTATAAGAGGGAAGGGAGATGGACAACATATGTCACCAGTAGTAAGAAAATGCATGCATGAGAAAGCTGGCATAGAAAACAACAGGACAAGCATAGCTAGGTAAATAAATTACAGATTCATGTGCCCCCAGCACAAGATGGACTGCACGCCCCCTGTAAGGCACATTGAGACAAATGGCCAACAGCTGACACATGTGAAGTGTACACTGGTGGCTGACACACGTGAAGTGTACACTGGTGATGGGTATAAACATATCTGTGTATGAATTACACAAACAATACAGTAACGTGCAACAGAAAAACAGCAATTAGCATAGGTACATAATGAAAATAGGTGGTTGAATATCACATACTCATATATACTGCATTGTTAACATTAGATGACAGGTTGCACACTCAGAGACATTGATAAGAATGGAACATTTAAATGTGTATCACTATGGGCAGTCGTATATACACAACTATGGCATACCATCAATGGATGAATGGCACATAGATACTATAGTCTTACAGTGGGTCACTAATGTATTTGTGATGTTATG
>NC_056746.1:668433491-668478491 GCF_019279795.1 Protopterus annectens
ATGAATGATGCAATGATTGTCTATCAAATGTTATGGTCGTGTAAGATTATGCAAAAGGCACACATAATACGTTAACACTTAGAATAGTTACCTTGTGGATGCTTGATTATAATCTTGCTATCTAATTTACTTGCATGAATGTCATCTGAATAACATTCTTATACAGGAGATAGACACATGTTAATAGTCATATAGGGCAGAAATAAGGCTGAGAATAATAACACATATCTCTCTCCCTTCGTTGCTCCTCCAGTGAGTGCATATGCTCAGTCCACAAAGCTCAATTACAGACAAAGACTGGAGGAACAACGAAGGGAGCGAGATGTGTTATTATTTTCAGCCTTATTTCTGTCCTCTATGACCATAATTCCAAAATGTTTTATGCTGATGAACCTAATTATTTATGCATGGCACAATAATAAAATAAGTGTTTGTACTGAGCTAATCTCACTGTTTGGTATGGCTGCCTAATTGCAATTACCCAAAAGTTAAGTAATTAGGAGTATAGCTGCTTGTGTTGCTGTTTTGAAATATAATAGTCATTATCACTGTATGTGGGCCACCATTACATTCAATAGATGAGATAAAGATGTTTCTGGCCTTCTGTCATAACACTTACCAGGATCATTCTATTTCTGGGGGAGGCATTAAGGCATGTGTTCCAGGATGTACAGGTATGCCTGATGATCGCAAATGCTGAAGCATACTCCAATTTTTCATTCAAGGCCATTCATTCACACGTCTTCCCTTCTTTTTTAATTAAAGTCACAGCAGCAGAACTACACAGCAAAACACTCCAGGTGTGGACACACACAGTAAGTGTTATAGCATGTTATATCACCTAAACAATATGTAGATAACAACGTCAGCAGCATGTACACTGTTATGTGTTTCAATTGCATAGGCCCATCAACATCAGTCCACCAGCGGTGCTCATCACATAAGTGTCTCCATAGTCTGTTAATGTGATCAGTAGCCTTTAAGTCTCTCTGCCTCCTCTTCTGCCAGAAGTGTATACTTGTTGTTTGTGTTCCATTTTAACCTATAGGTACATCATTGTGTCAGGTGGTATGGTTGCCTACAAGTGCAGACTAAACTGGTAAGGTAGTTTATATGGTTACTATAATGCTACAGTGTTTAGCACAACTGTGACCTTTATAATTAACGTTGGCTTGTACATCTTCCAAGGTCTGTTGCATTATATGGAACATATTCACCCATCCAGTATGTCTATAGCTCATATGCTGTGTGTTATACATTACTGTCAAAGCTACATGATGACATGTATGTGTTTACTACTAACTTGGTGTATGTGTGGCTCTTTTCACATTACAGTGGCATTTCAGCCCACAGTGGTAGTGTAGTCAGAGGAGGATATATCAGATATGTCATTATGTATATATTTTTTCTTTTTTTCACATTGTCCATAATATTTGTTTGATATATGACTGAAATGGTATATTTTTGCTCTATAGGATCCCTGTGCCACCCAAAGTCAATCCACACCAGTAAGTCCATATCACCATGATTATTCATTGCAGTTAGATAGTTTTCTAATAAGTCATATCCTGCCTCATTTAACTTATGCCAATGTACATGACGTGTCATCTGTCTCTTTTTGCACCACATCCACTTCCTACCTTCCCCAGTAGCCCATCCATTGATCCTGGGGAGGGATGTGATGTTTCTGACTATGATAGCATGGCCAGTAGCACAACAGATAATGCATTGGTGTTATTGTCTGGCCAAGAAGGGGATAGTTATGTGCATCCTGGTGTTGCCACTGATTGGAATCAGATGATGAACATGTTGATGATGTGACCTGCTGTGCCATGTTAAGTTCAGTACTGATGGGGACTCTTCCCCCATGACTGATGGAATAGCACTGTCCATCAGACTACATGGGTAGTGTAAAGCAACAACAAACTAAAGTGAAATAAAATGTATTGGTTTCACTGAAAACAAGCCTTGTAAGAATGAGAATAACAGCCTGGGATAAAAAGGTATTGTTACTAGGCAGAACTGTTAAAATCAAACACTTTAATTAAAAAACAAAAATCCAAGCTCAAAGTTTAAGTCTCAAGGATGACTGTCAAAGGAAAAAACTTCAAAGACCAATACATGTAAGGTTCAGTTAAGGCACATTTAATACAAGATTTTGCCTAACTATTAACGGGAAGTATGCTATTCTTATACTATTATACAAGACATGACCTTCTATGGCTGAAGTAATTAAACACAACGTTCAGTATTGTTCTATAGCAGATGTTACTCAGATTTTCTGCTGACAAGACTGGATTTATGAAAAACATTTTGAGAAAAACAACCTGGCCTTGGTGGGCCCTAGCCCATTACAAACTTCTATTGTGTAGTTCTAATACATGTGTTACATTTCAAGGTACTTTTCTAACTTAGACACAAGCAAATACTGATTGCAGTTCATATTTTCAAGCAGTCTTTGTTCTGATTATCTATAGCTTCTGCAGCTGTGTATTTTCTCACAGCACAAGCGGAACTCCTTGTCTAAGTCTCATAACAAGTGATACATCTATTCATTATTTTCCTGACACAAGCAGAACTTATCTGCTTTCCTGTAGATTTCCAAAGCATAAGCAATAGCTGTGCATATTTCATGATAATACAAGGTTAGAAAGCTTCTGCAATTCATACAGATTTTATGCAGTGTGAAATGGAATAAATGTGTTAACCCTTTTCAAGCCTTAAATGCACTGAGCATATTACAATTACATACACTAATACATATTTTTATGACATTTCCCCCCTTTTAATACTTTTATTCTACTTTCAAAATAAGCATAAACAGTTTTTTCTTCTCCTAACCTCTTCCTACTCAGGATTTGCAGTTAAGAGAGTCATTCAGTTTAAACTTATGAAAGCATTTCAGTTTTTCAATAGTTCTTCAAACTCAGCACTTTGATATAAGGTTTCAGAAACTGACATGTCTTTTCATGCAGGGGATGCCACAGCAAACACATGATCCCAATAGGAGCATTCCTACACAAATGGCAATCAGGATGTTTATTAGGATGGTACCCCACCCCCAAACCATTTCTGGAAAAAGTCCGTCAGTGGGTTTGGTCCTGGTTTGGTCATGTCCGACACTTGCTGAATTACCTCAAGGTGATTGTCTATCTCGTGTTTATGGTCAGGAATATACGAACAGCACTCCTCCTGGATTAAAGTGCAAGTACCACCTCTCGCAGCTAGGGTGAAGTCGAGAGCCATGCGGTTTTGAAGCACTACAGTTCTCATGGCATTCAGTTCATCAGTCACCAATTCAAAAGCAGAAAAAGTTGCATTGCTCATTACTTCGAGAAGTTTAGACAGTTTTCTTAGCTCCCAGATCGATTTCACTGCTCCATATGCTGGTGATATGACTGCCCACGATATAACACTGTCACTCAAGTCCATGTGTGTCAGTTTATCGCCTATAGAATGATGTTTTTTCTAGCACGCATTGATTTGCCCCACTGGATTTTCAGGTTTCTTAATGAGTTTCTTGACGACCTCGCGGACATTCTGAATTTTTCCTCAAGGTAAAACTGCAGTGTGTCATATGGCTGGAACCAGGTAGCCCAAAAAACAACTGCCGGACCAATTCTCAGGTAACCACTTGTATGCCTTTCTGCCACATACGAAATATCAATCCTCTACTTTAGTAGCAACTTTGCTATGAATATACACTTGCCCTGCATGAAACATTTTTCTATCAATTATAGACAGTTGTTTATAAAGAACAGAATTATGTTTTACTTCATCAATTGTTTTGTGCATCAATTCAAGAAATGAATCATAGTTTGTATTACACTAAGAACCTGCATTGTTAGCTTTAGTGTAACATTTATAAGGAACAGTCACATTGCAATTGCTCCAACCCACCTGAACAGTATCATTTTTATAAAAACACACAGTTCCCTTTTGTGGAACAGACAAGTGCAATGCTATTTTATCTTGTGATGTAATGGTTGAGGTATCATAAATCAAGTTTTCCCAGGTCTCGTTGACCCCTATGGGGACTGCAGTCAATAATAACCCCCCGTATGCTGTCGGCAAAGCTGTGCAAATCCAGCAATTCAAAACATTGAAAGTCTCAGAATACACGTTTAATTGCCTGGTAAGTGTTGAAGTTTGGGTGCCAGTTTATGAGCAACACTTCACGTTTATTCAATTCAGTTTGTGTGGCTGGAAAAAGGAATGGCCACAACAAAAAGATTGTCACTAGTACAGTTAACAGGATGATTATGCAATATGTCTGAGGAAATGGTTGTCCTGCATTCCTGTTTGTTCTGGATTCTATCATTTTTGCTCTTGACATGTGACAAGATTTTTGTCCAGTTCAAAGTTCTTAACTAATTTGCAGTGTGTCAGGTGAATCCACAATGCACACTCTGCGATCTTGACTGCAGTGGGTGTTGACAGAAGCACTTGATATGGACCTTCCCACTTTCTTGATGTCCAATTCTTCTTCTTTATTGTCTTCACCCAGATCCAGGTACCTGGAACCACTGCCACTTCTGATGGTCTGGTTTGTTCTTTATCTAAAACAGAATTTGACTGCAACAGATGCCTCTCAACTAGCCCTGCAGATTGTGGATGATATGCACAATGATTTTTTAAAGAAATACCAAAATGTTTACTTAACTGCTGTATGGTCTGGTTTACAAAGTGTCACATTTGTTCAATTCAATGAAATCCATACAGATAGTATGAAATGGATATGGTGGTGTAGGGAAACTCCCTTGCTTGGGCTTTAATGCCCCTTGTGCATGATGTTTGCTACAAATGTGACACATCAAACAAAATTTTTTAGAGTAGTTTGTAAATCCATAGGTTGTGAACACTCGGTTCACCAGCTGTACCATCCCCCCTGTTGAGACATGGCATTGCCCATGGCTCAACAAAGCTGCATATCTAAGCAAATTAGATGGTAATATTGGTTTCCCTTCTTTAGAGATGTACAGCCCCTTTTCGAGAATTGCGCCTCGTCTTGCCCATCTTTGTTTTTCAGCTTGCGTAGTAAGTGTCTGCATTGTTTTTAACAATTCTAAAATCTCAGAGGGTTGTAATTCCTCATTCAAAAGAAATACTTCTGAAGCTGCCTGTTTTGCAGCTGTATCAGCTCTCGCATTACCTTTTGAAATCCTATCCTGTTGTTTGGTATGAGCTGTGCATTTACAAATAGCTACTTTCTGAGGTAACTGAATAGATTCTAAAAGATCTAAAATAAACTGTGCATGATTGATTGGTTTGCCAGTAGATGTTATCATTCCTCGATTTTTCCACTGTTGCGCAAAAACATGCACAGTAGAAAAAGCGTACTGGCTGTCAGTAAAAATGTTCACACATTTATCCTTTGCTAAGCTACATGCCTGTGTCAAGGCAATCAATTCTGCTGCCTGTGCAGATAAATTGTGTGGTAAGGGTTTTGCTTCTATATTTTCGGTATCGGAAACTACTGCATATCCTACTAGGTTCTGTCCTGCAGGACCCCTTTTCCATGAGCCATCCACGTAGTATGTCACCTCGGCATCATCCAATGGGACATCCGTAAGATCTTTTCTAGGCAGTGTCTTTTGCTCAATCACCTGCAGGCAGCTGTGTGGTGTGTCATCTGCAGGGGTTGGGAGCAAGGTAGACGGGTTCAAATTCGTGCATCATTCAATTGTCATATGAGGTTGGCTCAACAATATAGTCATACAGGAAAGATGCCAAGCAGGGGAAAGATATGCTACCTTCTCTTGCAGTAAAATAATCGCGACGGCATGAGGCACTCTCAAAGTGAGAGGGTTGAATAAAACTACTGAGGCCGAAGCCTGTACTGCCATTGCAGCTGCAACTACTGCTTGTACACAGTGAGGTAAAGACCGTGCCACTGGGTCTAGTTGTGATGAATAATAAGCAATAGGGCATTGCTTGTCCCAATGCTGCTGTGTCAACACTGATGTCATATAACCTTGCTTACAATCTACAGTTTGGAAAAAACGTTTATGATAGTTTGGTAATCCTAAAACTAATGAGGAAGCTATTAACTGTTATAGTTTGCAGAAAGCAGATTCTGTTTCTGGTGTCCATTGTAACAAATCCTGTGCTGCCATAGGCTTTTTATATATCAGATTAGTCAGCAGTGCAGATTCCAAGGCATAGTTTGGAATCCAGCTCCATCAAAAATTAGTCATACCCCGGAAGGACATCATTTCCTTCTTGGTAGTGGGTTTTGGTGCTTGTAAAATCGCTATTTTTCTGTCCTCATCTAATGTCCTACCCTCTTTGGATATTACATATCCTAGGTATTTAACTTGTTTTTTCCAAAGCTGCAGTTTATTTTTGTTTACTTTATGTCCTTCAGTGGCTAAAAATTGTAACAGCGCTATGGTATCTTCTTTGCAATCTTGCTGGGTGGGGGCCGCCAGCAGGATGTCATCAACATAAAGTAAAATCTGACTGCCTCTTGGTGGGGTAAATCCCACCAAGTTGCTTGCCATTTCTTGTGAGAATATTGTCGGACTTTCACAAAATCCCTGTGGTAGTCGCGTATATGTATACCTTTTCCCCTGAAATGTGAATGCAAACCAATATTGGCTGTCAGGGTGTATCGGTATCGAAAAGAACGCATTGCTGATATCTACCACAGAAAAATATTTCTGTTGTTTTAAATCATTCAACAGGGTGTGTGGGTCTGGCACTGTAGGTGCCCTTGGTATTACTGTGTCATTTACAGCTTGTAAATCTTGGACCATACGCCATTCTCCATTCGCTTTCTTAACAGGAAATAAGGGTGTGTTACATGGTGAATCAGGAGATTCCACCAGCACCCCTTCCTTAAGTAAAGCTGCTATAATAGGTTTGATTCCTACCTCTGCATCTTTTCTTAATGGATACTGTCTTTTTTGTGGTCTAAATGCTGACTTTGGCATGATAGTAACTGGTCCCGCTGTACGAATAAGTCCTACATCTGACTTTCCTGTTGACCAAAGAGTTTCTGGTATATTCTGTAAGGCATTCTCATCCTCCTTCAATAGGAGTGCTAATCAGCTGTTCTTGCTAGACTGCAAGTGCACGGCTGGGCGGGTCTGAGTTATCCAGTTCAACTTCTGCCTTTGTATTCCTTGTACTGACAGTTCTAATTCTGTCTGTTTTTCCCATCTCGTGACTTTTTCTCCTAGGTCTACCCATTTTACATTCTTGTCCTTGGTTAAGCTAACATGTGGTAATCGATTTGATTTATAGAGTGCAAAGAACTCCTGGAGCAATGAACAGCTGGCTACACTGTTCCCTTCCATGTCCCAGTACAGATTACATAATATCAATCTGTTTGCATGATTTCTAAACAATTCTTGCTCATATTCCTTATCAGGTCCTGGTATGTTACAATAATACAGTGTACAGTGCAACAAATGTTTATCAATGTCAAGGGAGGGGAACTTGCTGATGGCTATGTTCATCATCTCTTCGGTCACTGCCCCTGGACCAGTCATAACCAAGTCCTGGCTGTACCAATAGAACATTTCACCTTCCAATTGCACTGTAAAGGTATCAATTTGTCGCTGTGCTTCCATACCCTGCATAGTCGGAACTACTGCTATACCAAATAGCTGCATAAAGTCTCTGCCCAAGAGGTTTACTAGGCATTTTGTGGAAACAACAATTTTGCTTTTCTGGGTCAATCCTGAAACAGGATCAGTTATTACAATATTATGGGAGAGGGGCTCCCGATACAGCTGTCCATTAGCTGCTTTCACTAGTATGTAATCAGGTGACTCTGAATTCTCTGGCAGTTTGGAGGGATGTATCAGGGTCTGTGATGCCCCTGAGTCACACAAGAATTTGACTTCCTTCCCTTCTACCAGGAGTGTAACTTCTGGTTTCGTGTCTGCTAAATAGAGCTCTAAGCTCAATAAAGCTAAATCTAATATTTCATTTTCTTCACTATCCGTAACTTCCTGCACTTCCTCTATTTCTTCTGTCACATCCTCTACTCCTTCTAATACATTCTCATTTGTCCTTTCCCTGCTATCCCCTTCTAGTGATTCTTGACTATCATATAATCAGTCCTCACCCTCCTTGTCTTCCGTGGTTGCCTTCTTGTTTTTCTTGCAATCCCTTGCCAAGTGTCCCTTTTTACTGCATTTAAAACATTCACCCCTTTTCTTTCACCCTTCAAAGTCCTCTGATCGCTGATCAGATTGTTTGTTTTCCTGGGAATTTCTCCTGCCCTTTTTCCCGGACTGTACTACATAAACTTCTGCTCCATCTTCCACAGAAAATACTTGGGCTTTCTTTTTCTTTTTGCTATTAAAATGCCTTTCGGCATGCCTAGCATATTCAAGTAATGACTGTAACCTGCTTGTACAATGATCTACCATGTGCTTTGTAATAAAACTGCTTATGGGTGCAATGCTGCCTTTCAAAAATTCCTAATTGGCGCTGCTTTTTTACCTGACCTCTGGAATCAGTGGACATCTAGGAACATATTCTTGCAGGAAATATAAGGCATGCAATTATATCAATAGTTCTGGCTCACTTCAGCATCTGACTACAAAAAGAGTTTATAACTTTGAACTCTATGTGGACTGCATCTCTTGCAATCCAGTTTATTTGGCACACTGAACAATGTATTTGTTTATACATTGGAAAAACTAACAAAGCATTTAAAGTACATATTCTTCATCATTTAAGTGAAATACATCTAAAGAAGAAACAAAATGTGCGTGGGGTTACCCTACAATATTACTAAATGAACTAATAGAAGAAGTTAGGATTAAAAGAGCTACTGTTTTTACAAGCCCATTTTGAATGGAGACCTTGTACAATAAAATATAGAAATCAGTCCTGTAATACAAAACATTGATGGAGAGAGAACTGAAACCACTAATTTTAAAATTGGATCTGTCACAACTTTTAGCTCTGAAGCCTACAATATTAAGAAAATCTTGTATAAAACTTGGGCTTACTGAAGGATAATAGGGAAATAATGGGGAAACTGAGTGCAAGTCCTAAAATAATTTTTAGGTGAGGAATGAATCTAAAACATTTATTGGAAGATGGGATAATAACTACAAATTGAAACCCTGGAATGTTTAAATGTACTAGCTGTGCATACTGTAAATACATAGAGGAAGGACGAAGTGTAGAAATGAATGGCAGAATTTTGAGAATTACTAATAAATATAATTGCCAGTCTAAAATGGTGGTATATCTTGCCAAATGTCAAACATGCCTTTCTTTCTATGTAGGAAAAACAGAACGTAAACTAAGAGAGAGAATTTATGAACATGTGTATAGTATCTCAAGAAATAAAACAGAAAATGCACTAGCTAAACATGTTAAGTATAAACCCCAACCACACACTCAAATTCCAAGTAATAGATCAAGTTTATGTAGACCCAAGGGGGTGGACCATTTACAGTAATTCTTGAACATTTGGAATTACTGTGGCAAATACGTCTCAATGCATACATTACCCCAGGGTTTAATGATACGTGTTCAATTCATTATATGATGAAATTAAAAAATCTGAAAAGATAAATGTTAAGAATTCTGCATTTACATTAATATAAAATGTGTGTACATTTTATTTTTAAAATAAGAATGATAGTTTATTTTACTTTATCTTTTCATAATTGTTACTAAAATCACTGTCAGAACAATGTTTCTTTAAGAGAATATTAGCGATAATCACATATAAGAAAAGGAGGGCATTTTAAAAGGGAAGTATGTATTTGTGATTTTATCTGAAGAAGGTCATGTAACATTACTGGACAAAAAGCATTTAATTTTATTATTAAATTCATCTTTTATTCTGGTCTTATTTTGAGTTTCAGTTTTTTGTGCCTTGAATATACGTTTCATATTCCAAGTTTGTTTTTTGTGTTTTAAGTTACCCTTTAAAATTGCCCCAAAGGAATAGGAAACAACAAGATCTGAAAAAGGCTGATTAAGCTGAAAGCTCTTGTCCATTGTTTTGTTTTGGATTTCTTGGATTTACTTGCATGTTTTTATTTTATCATCCTTGGGACTTAAACTTGGATTTTAGTTTTTTTTAATGAAAGTGTTTGATTTTTAACAGTTACAAGACCTTTTATCCCAGACTACATGGAGTAGTGTAGCTGATGTACATGGATGTATGTTGGGGGTGTACAATTACTATAATAGTTGCACGAATGTTAACAGTGATGTCATGGCTCTGACCTAAGTGCACTTGCCTATGCTACTGATCATGTAGCACACCAGCTGCATGTGCTACATGAAGGTCACTTAGGAAGACATGGAGAGGTCATGGCAGCATTGACTGCACAGCAAGACAGTGTGGTATCTGTTGCACGCTGTGTTGAAAGCTTTGTTATGGCAGTGCTAGAGCTATATTGTAGTACAAATCTTGTGTTATGTGCCCTGACCATACTGAGCAGATTACTTCCAGTGGGGAGTCAGACTCTTTCTCAGCAGAACCACACAAGGCCCTCATATAAGATTGTGCTGCATCATGCATGCACATCTGCTGTTGGTTGATGTACTCTGATGCAAGCAGTCACATCCAGACAGGCACATCGGACTACTGATGCTACCCATACTGTGTCCCAACACGCTAGTGTCACCGCACCCAGTTCCTCATTGCAGTGCTATGGGCTGAGTGTTTCCAGACATGGCAGGGGCATCCAGGACCATGGAAAGCCATCAGGGTGGGTGACCTAGACTATATTAGAGTAACACTGCCAGCTGATCCAATGTGAGTCTTGTTGTGTCATTCTGACCTTGTGGCAATGATGATCTTTGTTCTTACCTCTACCTAATGCATCTGTAAGTGGTTCTTCAAATGTCTGAATACCACAAGCTTTTTCTGATCATTTATCTGACTTAAGTGGATAACCATTTGAAATGTTGTGAACCGCTATAGTAAGTCCTGAAATACAGGGACTGAATGGACAAAAAGATTGGACTTGCGGATATTAAGTCTGAGATGCTATTTCTTGGAATATTCTCTTTTCTCTGAAGTACAATGGTCTCAGAGTATTTATATATAAGTTTGGGGTGTGGAAGGCTTGTCTCCTACATGGGGGAGGTGCAGGAGGACTTGTCCCCACTGCAAAAAGAAGTTTGAAGGAGAAGAGCAATTTTCAAAATTTGCTCTTCTCCTGTGTTTTCAATCTTTTTTTGGCTTTCAATAGGGAGTCCTTAAGTGATTATCTTCAATGTTTGTTATGTTGTACATATTTCTCATTATTATATGTTAGTTCAGATAGTGGAACCTGCAATGCTCTGTGTGACACTCACCCTGTTTTGATGTTTGCATCCATTGACAACTGATAATATTGCTTGCATTTTTTATGAATCAGCATGTTATGTTATTCTCCAGCACTGATTACTATATTACACATTTCATTCATGTCTCCTATACCTGCATGAACAGGTGTACCTCTGTAGGCATACATGTGTTACATATGACATTTTAATTTGGTAATACACATGCCTTACTGTCAGCACTGCATGGACTTATGTTGACATACTTTCCTTTGTTATCCTCTTGTTGACATGTGCTTCAAATGAGTGCCTTCCCATATCTATCTGCTTACACACACATATTTACCTATGCTGCTATATGTCAAACAAGAGTGCATGTTCCATGGTTAATGTGCACTGCCTCTCATTGATGCTCAGCACAATTGAACATATTCTTTCAACTTAATAATTCATTGCAGCAATCACCTCCACATTATAGTGTTGCCTTAGGTATGATATTCTACATTGTGTGTAACTTGAAACTTATTTATGACATAGGTATGTTTGATTTTGGTCTGCCTTTGACATGTTGACAGAATTCATCTGCTGTATGCCACATAATGTATTGTGTGACACTGTTACACATCACTATGCTATGTCTGATGCATCAGTATTATTGCACCACCCCTGCAATTAGGTTATTATTTTGCTGATACATTCCAATTCACTGTATGGGTCTTGCTTTATTTTGGTACAAGCTCTTGCACAGCTACCTTCACATATTACTTTTCTGTATGATGATATTTTACCTGGAAAACAACATGTTCTTTTGTGTGCACCTCATGCATGCCATGCATATTACAGTGTGATGCTCTTTGGTTCTCTACCTTTCCAAGGGTATTCTTGTGGTGATTTTTCCTCTGTAGACATCCAGATGTGTTACTTGCCATGTCATGTGTATGTGTACAAGATATTAGAGGTGAAGCATATGCTTATATATGATGTTCAGTGTGGCCAGTTAATGTGCTAGTTCCATTAGCTGTAATCTGTGCTGTTGTTGTTGGATAGACTGTGTGAACACCACTGTTTTATCTATGTACTTCTGTGCATGTGGCTTATCATGACTCAAAGGTGTGGGTCAGATTCTGCAGGGTTGCCTGAGCTAGAACATATGGCTGCAACCTCCATCACTCATGCTTACTTCTTCACACCTCAGTATTCTCCTGATCATCCTTTGATAGCTCTGATAGCTCCACGTATGACATCTTGGGGTACTTTACCCACACCTGCTGGTGGAAGACCACTGTTTTTTGATGTTATAATGTTGTACGGCATGGCACACACAGTGATCATTAGTGATACTTTTTCTGGTGTGTATTGTAGTACACCCTGGATGTGTTGAGACATCTGAATCTTGTTTTCAGCACACAAAATATATGATCAGTGGTGCTCAATATTGCTGTGTGTGCTTTACTGTATGTATCCTCAGGAGAGGTTGATGGAGCTCTGTATGGTGTCCTAAGTCAAGGCTCCAGTGGATAACTTCAGTCACTTACTTTTATGTGGATGAGAAAGAATATTTATTCATTGTGCTTAATGTTTACATGTCTGGCTGCTGTTTACAGTAAAGTGGTGGTCAAGTACTTACCTAGTAGGATCCCCTCTGATATTTCACCATGTTAGAAAGCAGACCTCAGAGAACTTTCCCTACAGATTGCTGCATCATGCACACAATCAGGGTGTGCTGCCATGATATTGGTAATAAGGCCATCTGCAGAGAAAATTACCTGACATTTTAGAGATAGCCATCTGTATCTATTGCTGTACCATTCATCATCAGGTATCACTGGAGATTTGATTGTGAAGTGGGTGCAGTCAGTTGCATTGAGGACACAGGGGAAGCTGTAAATGGCATTGAACTGTTGCATGACAGCTCTGCGCCCCATGACTGCTGTTGGGGAATGGATGTATTCATCCACTTTCAAGCAAATTACTGCCAGGAACTGTACTAGACTGTGACTTGTGGTTGTCTGGGACACTCCTACAGCTTCCCCAATATGTTGCTGAAGTGTCCCAGAGGCCAATGTACCAAGACTCAGACACACTTTTGTTTCTACTGGTACTGGTTTACCCCACAGACTATGAGCATATGTGCAGTGTGCACATGTCCTGCGCATAGCCTGTACCAGCTATCTATCTAATCTGTATCTATCTATTATTTCCTCATCAGAGAACTGATTTAACTGTAGCTTGCCAAACTGTCTTGCAGGCTTCCTGATGCATTTGCAGATTGTCTTCTATTATGTCTTGTAGTACCCCAGCCTGCATTTTTTTAGTTATATTTTGCAGAATCCACAGGATTGCTTAGGAATTAGTAGCATATGGTGGCATTAAGGGTAAGCACACATGGTCTCCAATGAGTGCTTCCAGAAAATTGTTGGCTTACTAGTCTTCCACGTTTTACTTGCATTTGGGTGCACCTATTGTATTTTGGAATCTGGTGGGTATGTTCAGAGCACACAATTATTCTACTTTAAGTAAATTACTACTTGTTCCTGTTTTACTGTCCATTATGGAGTCACATCTACCTCTGATGGGTTAATACCTTCCTTTGACATGCTGGAGAGTCCTCAACTTTCTTTAGGAATCTGGCCCAGTAAAGATGAAACCATAGCTGCAACTGACAAAACACCATTTACATGCAATTCACAATTCAGCCACCACAATCCAAAGGCAATAAAACCAATGTGAGATCTTAATTGGGGGGAACATCATAGCAAATTAAATGGAAAAAATGCAAAATAATTGTAGCATGCTCTGTGGTCTAGCAACCACTTGCCACCATTGTTAAGAGCAGAACTCGGAAAGGATATGTATGATGAAGCTGCCTAAAGTTAGTAGCACAGGAGGGCTTCAGGTCTGCTACAAGTGCTTGTGTGCTATATCCTCATGATACACTTGCTCATTGCCACTTGCTTGAGTATATAATTGCTCAAACTCCCACTTACTCAATCTACAGTAACTACTTATCTGCCATAGCCTTACCAGAACACTAACTCTAACACTAAAACTCCCTTCCTGCTCCCTAAATCTAAAATCCCACTTCCTAATCCTAACCCATTTGCTCCCTCCCCCACACCCATTTTCGCAATTTCATATTTGAGTTTGACCATGAGCATCAGACTACAGAAGCTACAAACTGTTTTAAGTCTCTGGCTTTGAGACAGTGTTTTTTGAGTGCTTGGGACTTCTGCAACCAAGGGTTCTCTTCCTACAGAAGACAAAAGCCAGATGAGATTATCCCAGTGTCATTTCATGGTGCTTGCTTTATGAAACCAACATTTGCACTCCTGTCCCATGCTGTTGTGTTTTAGGCTAATTCATTTTAAAGACGTGTCACTCAAGATTCACCCTTAATGTCACATTTAACCACAGTATATGACTGAATATATACTGACCTTTTTAAGATTGTTATGGATAGTTATTCACCTAGAATACCCAGCAGCTTCAGATCACAGTAAGTGAAAAGCCTTGTCAAAGTCTATGCAATTATATGGTTTAGTCAGCAACTATCAAAATGGATCTAGCAAGATGTACTCCTTGCAGGTATGCCCTTTTATTATAACAGTTTCTGTCATTAATATGGTGTGAGCATCTTTACTGTGTTTTTGTATTGCACCCAGCAGTTCTTTTTAAAAACTGGTTCTACCCATTATGCTAGTTTCATTGCTCAGTATGTAACACATTCATATTTAGTGTCTCAAAGATCAAAAATCGTTGGGATCTTGTCACGACAGCAGGTTTTTGCATTCATGTTCTAATATTAATACTGTAGTGTGGCATCAAAGGGATACTGCATTTCCTCAGGATTTGGATGCTGCAGTTACTGAGGTTTTGTCCTTCATATGAGGTATTAAACTATGTACTTGTCTGCCTGAGTTGGTTACAGCTCACATGGATCCCATGACATGAAAAAAAAAAGTAAAGAAACATTTTCTTAGTCAACCTTTTTCCCCCAAGCATCCACAGTTTATAATCAGCTTCTCAGCAGTATCTCTAATGTCTTCTTACCTCCTCCCTCCATACTATATTTAGGTGAGGCCACCATGTTGAGTTGGGAAAGTGGTTGGAGCAGCAGCATTACCAGGTACTACTCTGCTAATAGGGCTACCTTGGCAGGTGTAAAGGATAAGTGGATACCACTTTGTGGGAGGAAGAGAAGAGCTGAGCTACCTGCAGCATCATATGTACTGCTCATTCCAGTGCACTTATGTAATAAATCTTAACAACTGTCATGTTGCACTGATGTCATGGTGGAACTGAGCAATGGAGATACTAGGTACCCATCAACACCTAACTGGTGACATGTCTGTCAAGCTTCCTTACCTCTAACAAGTGTCTGATCTGAACTATATGGCTCTAACATCAGCTCCAGAGTATCGATGCATCACTGCAACTCCTCAACATGCCTCCACACTCTTCAATCACCGTTGTCCCCACTTGCACCAACAGTCGCTTGAGCCCCTTGCCAAGCTTGGATCAATTAGGTTTTGGGGAGGTCTTTATCCCGCCATTCTAACTATGTTGGCAGTGTTCTTAGCAAACTACTGCTAGAGAGATTAAATACTACTTTAATTATCCAGGAAAATGGGCCATGCCTGGTGAGACTAACCCAGTGTAAGTGTAAATAATAATATAAGGGGCAGATGCAGATGCATTTTTCTGTAAAAAAAATTCATACATTTTGCTCTTGGACTTTGCCTATTAGTGTACCCTAGCAACATCTTGTTGGTATAAGTTTGACTGTCACAAGCTCAATATCTGTACTGTGTGAATTTGAGTATATTGATTGGCAAACTGTCCTGGGTCACCCTTTTGCAAGTAGGAAGTTGTCACTAACTGGTATTATTTGTTTAACAAATGATAAAGTAGTATAGTTAAAGCAACAAGTAAATGATTGCTATAAAATCTGATGCAGCTCACAGCTTACCAAAAGACTTCTTACATGTACCATCAGTTGTAAATTTGGGTCATTAAACATAATCATTAAAAGTGTAAATTAATAAAATTACCTTCAACTGTCTGAATAGATCATCTTACTGTCTGAAAATGTTGGCAGTTTGCTTAGAGTCTCTAATATGCTTTGGCTTTATATTATATTCAGTAGCATGGTCTAATTTTGCTCCTTCCCTAGCCATAAAAGTATATTAAAGCAACCATGATGATATGAGGTATTGCCAGCTATGCCAGGAGAAGTAGGGCAGTGTAACATATGCCAGCACAACTAGTTGGAATTTAGTAAAGAATTATATGTTATTTGAATTTGACACTGATTTGTACAGATGCTTGTGTTAAACATGGATTCATAAAGTTCCTTGTGTTAAAAATATACCAACAGTGGGTCTTGACTGTGACTGTATTGTAACTGAATTAAATATATATATGTTAACAGAGGATACTGGAAGAGAAGGTTAAGTTAAGCTCCAGCTAACTTTGGAAAATAGTAAGAAATTAAATTATTGGGCCTAGGCCATAAAGATGTTTCTCACAGTTCTGAATGAAGCCAGAGATGCAATGTCTGTAAGAAGCATGTTTTGTTAGTCTCTTTAGGAAGAGTAAAAGTTTGTAATTTTTTTATGACTTCCAGAAGCTGTATCAGATTCCAGCAATGCTCTTGCATGTGTATTATTTACATGTAGGTGCTAAATCCTGGCAGTTTCTAGCAATGGAGGTTGCATGGGAATCAGAATTCAGATGACCAGATGTATTTGATGTCATTCTGTACAGAACTAGTTTTTTAATATTAGGTGAGACAGAAGTCTCAGGGTAGACTGTTTCTTGGGACCTGACATAGAAGGAACTCTCATCTACTTCATCTTGCCTTGCTCTGTTAAGGTAGTAGGAACAGTAATTCTCTAGATCAGTCAGGGAAATATAGTGAGAATAGTAAAGTATTGTTTTTCTGTAACTGTGTGAAACTGTTATTTTTAATATTTCCTATGATGAAACTCTTATGTTTACTGTAAATAGATATTTCATATTTCATATTCTTTTATTATTTATTATTAAATATATTTAAAATTTTCATTGTGGCTGGTCCTTTAGAGAATATTTTAACCTTTGAGAGTACTTATATCTATTGGTAACTCTGTGGACACTCCTGAAGCCTGGCTGTTTGGTCAACAGTACCATTTGTATTAATATTAATTTCACTCAGTATAATTGGGTACCTTTGCAACAGCCTTAGGTAGCTAGCTTTATATCGTTTGGTGACAATGATAACTACCTTATAGTCAGGGCAGAAAGGGGCACAGTGGGTAAATCTGTGCCAGCCTTTCCCAGGTGTGTGCGTGTGTGTGTGTGTGTGTGTGTGTGTGTGTGTGTGTGTGTGTGTGTGTGTGTGTGTGTGTGTGTGTGTGTGAAAAATAAAATCTCACAGTGTGTGTGTGTGTGTGTGTGTGTGTGTGTGTGTGTGTGTGTGTGTGTCAGCTACTTGGAGCAGGGACACAAAGCACTGTTTTCACAGAGAGGGTGCTGGAAGATTTTGCTTGGACACTCAGCTGAGGACTTAACCCTATAGCTGTGCTAGCAGGGGCCTTATTGGAGCCCTGGAGGGAGACAGATATAAAGAAATCCAAAGCCTGGTCTGGCTGAGCTCCCTGTGTGCTCTTAAGGGAAAGTGTGCTTGATGCAGAGAGGTCTGCATCTGGAAATACTGAGTGTATTAATTTTTATTCCAAGTAAACATCCCCTCTCCAGTGTCAGTGTGAGGATTTAGACTACATGATTACTGGCTCAGAGTGGGGACATCACAGCAACTATCAGCCAAATTTTGTAATGTTCACAGAATCCAGTGCATTATACCAATATCAGCAGAAAAGTTGTGGATAATAATGTAATATTTAAATATGCCACACTGAGCTCAAAATATCATGAAGCACAATGGAGTATCTCAGTAGTAACGGCATACTGTATATCACTTGCTGGTAACTCATAAGTAATGAAAAATCGTTGTCAAAGTGTGATGTAAATTAAGAAACTTACAGAAAGAATCTCACAATTAAGCAGCCTGATAGTCATAAATATATATCTATACCAGAATCTCTTCAGTAAGCTTACAGGCAGCTGCAGAAAAGGCCATTATTATTAAAATATGCTGGATATCACTTACATATTCTGAGAGAATCTGTAAAGTTTCTAATAAAAAATAAATAAAGGTGAAGGGCAATCATGGCTACATCACAACAGCTATCACTAGCTAACAATGGGTGCAGGATATGTGTTGGGAACACTGGGTAATGAACATACCCAAAGAAATTTGGAGATAGAAAAGCAGACTTGGGGTATGAGTTAAGAAGAGACATTCAGCTTCAAGTAGTGCAACTGAGTATTTTTGATCAATGGGTTAAATACAAAAAATATTAAAAACATTAGAGGTGGTGATGTTTCAAATGCCACTGAAGTAGCTGAATACAGGGGGATTTTAAAACTGCAGGATAACCATGTACCTGGATCAAATGCTTCAGTTAGTTTAAAACCTGTATTAAAACAAAAGCAGATGAAACTGAAGTAAATGTTGCTATTGACTGCCTGTATCTATTGTACTTTTTAAGTTCCTTTTGAAAATACTTTTTATATCTATTACTGTGCCTTTAAACTTTAGGTTCTTTGTATAACAAGCTGAGCTCTTATTGGACGATGGGATCATGTGCTGTATTTAAAAACTCTGTATTTGACCTGTGCTTTATATGGATTGAAGAAGGGATTATTCCAAAAAGCTCTGCTATTTCTAGTTGGATTAAAATAAGTGAGTTTTTTTTTATTATTTCTGCCGTTGAGACCCAGTTTTTACTATTTTTTTATGAAGAGAGACACACAAGAGCTATGTTGGAATAGGAAAATTTGAAGTCAAAAGGGCATGGGCATTTTGTTTTTTTTTTTTTGGTGGGAATAGGCTGCATTCTTTTATTTTTTTAGAATAGAATGAAAGGTCAATACAGAGAAAGAGGGGGAGAAGGCCATCACAACAGGTATACCCACAGAACAAATATCACAACACATGACAGACAAATGCTGGAAGAAAGCAGTAAGGACAGGTAAGTTAAACAGAGCACTGTGCACAACATGGGCAATGAAAATTTGTCAAACAGGGTGGGGATACATATCAGCCATTTTGAAATGCAGAAAAACATATCTACTTATGCACTATCAAATTATGACATCCTGCAAACAGTGTGCAGTCACACCTGGATGTGTAGGACCAATGGTAGATATGTGTTGTAGAGTAATAAATAAGCATCACAGTACATATTAGACAAATAAACACATCCATACATACAAATATTTCAAGCATGGGCATTAATGCCCTTCTAGCTTGCCAGAATACCAAAACACTTGTTCCCATAATAAGTTTCCAGGCTGTTCTTAAAAATATCTAGTCTAGTGCTTGCTTTAATGCAATTTGGTAGTCTGTTCCATGCATCAGCTATTCTGTCAGAGAACCAATTAGTACACTTTTCATTCCTATAGAATCTTCTGCATAGGTTGTCTGATGATTCTCTGGTACTTTTTGATAACCCCAAACATTCCCAGAAGTAGTTGTCTCTAAATACCCAATATACCAGAATAAGATCTCCTCTTAGATATTTGTAAGAGACACTGTACAACTTCAGATATTTTAGTCTTTCATAATAACTTACATTTTCTCATCCATGGATGCTCTTGGTATACTTCTGCTGTACTCCTTCCAGTTTACTTATGCTTGTTTTCTTATAGGGTTTCCATATTGTTATTCCATACTCAAGTTTGAGTCTAATGTAACTAACAATAACTTCACTATTTTTGATTCCCTAGACTTTATAAATCTTTTTATACACGCTATAGTTCTATAACTATCATTAACCAATTGGTTGAGATGATTAGAAAAACTCATAGCTAAATCTACCCATATATGCAGGTCCTTAAATGAGTCTACAGTTTCAATCACTGTGTGCTGTATTAAATATTCACCTTTCAGTTTATGTCTCCCAAATCTCATATGCTTATTTTTGATGTATTTATCAGCATATTATTCTCCTGTGCCTAAATGGTCAATTTAATCAAGTTATTTTACAGATATCCCTTATATGCAACACATGTAATCAGTTTTCCCAATTTCAGGTCATCTGCATATAGACTGTAGAACACCTCAAATGAAAAAGTTAGGTCTTAAAGATACAGTAAGGGCCTAGAACAGAGCCCTGTGGGACACCCTGACTGTATACAAGGATTTCATCTATCCAGTTTCTGTATGATACTTGCCATGTCCTATTGGTAAGCCATGCAGTTATCCATCTTATCAAGAGTACATCGATACCTAATTGTACTAATTTATTGATCAGTCTTTTGTTTATGTCACTGTCAAATGCTGAAGTTAAATCTATATAAATTACATCACAGCACAGATTTCATTCATAGCTGTTATTATATTGTTATAGAATATCATGTTACAGGTGGTAATACATCTATTTTCAACATATGCATGCTTATATATGGTTTCAAGTCCTAACATATCCAGTTTGATATTACATTCTCCATTATTTTTCCACAATATGAAATTAGACAATAAGAGTCTGTATGACTCTGGGTTTGTCCTACTCCTCTTTCCCTTAAAGACAGGCTTAATAAGCACTTGTCTCCAATCTTGAGAAATCTCTCCATATTTATATGACCTAGAGAATAATAAATGTAATGGTACCATAAGTTCTTGCTGCAGTGTTCTCAGGTCATTGTTACTAATTCCAGCTCCTCACTGTGCTTTGTTTGGATCCAGTTTATGCAGTTCTTTTTAAATATAATCTAATTTGATTCAAGTATCTGGGGTTACCTGGATGTCACTAACACAATTTATCACACCTTTTGTGGAGCCAAACTGTTTTGCATAAGATTTTGTAAATATATCTATAATCCGTTGTGCCTGAGAATAAATTTCAGAATCTACACACAGTTTATCAATTTGTGTCGTTTTACTCATTCCACATCTTACCAAAAATACCACGGAGCTCCAATAAGTGATCTAACACCTTAGTTCACTATAATATCATGGAAAGGCCAAACTCTTGTTGAAAGTCAAAAATGCTTACAATAAAATGTATATAATAGTCCACTGTGAAGCTTTCTCCAATCTCGAGTATAACAAGACAATTCTCCATCAATTCCAATGCAGTGCGTTGTCTCCCCAAAAGATGTCACACGAATACCGGCTTAAAACTAAATTTATTAACTAAACGAGCTTCATCAGAAGCTCAAGAGGTCTGAGTGAAAGCGCTTAACTGTGATAGTTTGTTTGTTTTACATGTATTTTACAAAAAGTTCTGATACATTTTAAAAGTATTTTAGTATTGTGCAACAAGCGTTTTGTTTTTCGTTGGTATGTTTGTCAGTACGCCAGTACGCTTGTCAGTGTGAAGTTGTTTTACATCGGGCTGCTTGGATTTCCACAAGCAGCTTTTTGTTGTTTAGTTAATAAATTTAGTTTTAAGCCGGTATTCGTGTGACATCTTTTGGGGAGACAACACACTGCATTGGAATTGACGGAGAATTGTCTTGTTATACTCGAGATTGGAGAAAGCTTCACAGTGGACTATTATATACATTTTATTGTAAGCATTTTTGACTTTCAACAAGAGTTTGGCCTTTCCGTGATATTATAGTGAACTAAGGTGTTAGATCACTTATTGGAGCTTCGTGATATTTTTGGTAATTAAGTACTTTGTCATCTATTATTCTTCATTCCACATCTTATGTATCTATAAAAAGATTTCCTATTATACTCAATATCTTTATATAAATGTTTTTCAAATTTTCTTGATCTTGTCTCACACTATGCTTAATCTGTTTATTCAGCTTGTTTATTTCAGTTTTCAAAGTTGTAGTTCAACATTTATTCCATTTCTTAAATTCTTTATCTCTCACCTAAATTAGATATCTTGTTCTTATGGAAATATATCCCCTTGATGTTGTATGCCTAGATCCTGATGTTAAACATTTTTTAAATTTTTTTGCACTCAAACAATTTCTCTTTCAAAATTTTTCACATTCCATCTGCAGTTTTTCCACTGAACACCTCACTCCAGTTAGTTTTATAAAGTGAGTGTTTTGCTTCCGTATATTCTGCAATCAACCTTTTGTGCATTGGGTTAGATTTCAGTTTGGCAGAGTTATCTAGCAACAAATTAACCTTTATAGTCCCATGATCACTGCACATCAACTGTGGTAAAACTTGACTTGAAGTAACATTAATTTCTTTAGGAACACAAACAATGTCTAGTATGTTCTGTCCCCTGGTATTTTTTTTTTTTTTTGTTTACAATCTGAAGCAATTGTTGTTCCTGAATATATATTCCAAGTAGTGTGTCAGCAGTGAAACGTAAGCCAAGCAATATCACAGATGAGTAAATGCTGATCTAGGAATGCTAGATAATTCCAGCAGAGGACAGAACAGAACTTCCAACCATGCATGGAACAACCAAGCACACTGCCAAACAGCAATACTGCAACAAAGCAGTACAATGCTTTTATATACACAACTATACATAACCAAACCTAAACAAATATGTCATGGAATGCATAAATGTGACACAAATATGACATGTCAAAGGCAACACACAAGCGTAGGTTTATGTGTATGACTGTCAGTGACCTAAATGGAACATACATGAAAGCAATGTCAAAACACATACACACACCAATGACATGTAAGAATATGTTCACAAATATAGCACTAGAGCTAAAAAAAAAGCTTGTACACATGAAGTTCAACAACATACAATGGTAAACACACAAGGATAATAAGATCAAGGATATAACCCTCAACTATCAAATTGTGTGCATATGTCCTGCATCTGCATAATGGCCACAGAGTTGGCACATGTTGACCATGTAAACAAAGTATACCTGATAATGGACAATAACTGTAACAAAGGCAACTGTATCTGCAATCTATATTACGTAACTATGAAGGTGGAAAGGAGGTGGACAACCTGGGCTCACAATGATAAATATGGAGAGCAAGGTAAGGTTACACATTGCAAATAAATGGGTATCCCACATAGGGGTGTTGTTAAAGCCAACCCAAATGGCAGATGTTTATCACATGGGTAGACTGCATTGCTAACATCAACAAAAATGGGCATATATAAATCACACGTACACAATAACATCAATAGTCATAGGTAAGCAAGCTATGAATTTCCAGCACATACATATATACTGTCATGCCAATGTGAAAAGAACAACAGTAGTTATATGTTACAGACCCTGCTCATTACTGAGTAGAGGACAGTCCTATGAGCATTATTATAGCTCATCAGTGATAAGTCAGTGAATACTCACATGTCAAGGGTACAATGGTATTTCCATATGGATCGGACCATGTGCAGAGACATGTAAATACATCACTTAATGTGAACAACTATTGCCTGAAGATGTGAATTTATGTGAATAACTAATGGATATGGAAATGTAACATAGAACAAACACAGCATGCTGTACTGTTACTGAATAAATTATCATTACCACGGTGTATACATAAGTGTTAAACTGGTGTTCTATGCAGTCAGAAAAGAGGAGGATTCCCCATATGTATAAAATACCTTTATATGACCCAACATGGCATCAGTATTGCTGACACATGCCACACAGCATGACTTTATGCCAGTGGGATGGTATAACAATTGTTATCCAAAACACATGGGCAATGGCATGTCCTTCTTGCTCATGCATAATATGGCAATACAGAAATCTTAACCATACCACTGAGGTAGTGCTGGATTATGGACAACATATGTTGTCTATGAGTGTCTCTCAGTAAAACACATGTTTACAGGGCAGTTGTTGCAGCAGTAGCTGCATGTTAACTGCCACAATGCATGGACAGTTGAATGTGGAAGGAAAGTTTAATGTGTTAATATGTGTCATGTATACACTGACACACAGGCAAATGCCAGACAACAATATGTGCATTGCATGTTTGCATATGTAACACATAAGCATGGCAGCTAAATGGTATGCATGCACAAGAGTGCCTATACAGTCCAATCAATTATATGAAAAACAGCATGGTGGCAAAATTGCACAATTGGAGCACACAGACAATACTTACAGACCTGAGTGATTGCCTTGATGGAGATGAGCATCACTAATGATCTCTCAGACTATCTACCAGAATGAGTCACGCACAGCCCATGCTATATCTTGAAAACAATTCTCCATCATGTCCTTTATCTGTGTTAAAAACACATTGGTTACCACCTCCCAGATCTGCTCCCAGTAATCATCTCTCCTTTTTTCCTGGTGTTGTCTGTCCTGTGGGTTGCAGCAGGGATGATGGAATGTGCAAGTCTAGCTTTCTCATCATCGTCCTCATCATTGTCATGGCTGTTATCATCTGAGTTCTCCTGCAATGGCCTGGCATGCACTCATCATCTAGGTCTGATTGGTGAACATCGAAGCGTCTCATGCTCTGTCAACATGAATCACAACAGAGGACAGAAATTACAGATACATACCTGATACTACCTGTCTACATAACATACCCACAATGAACAGGCATAAAACAGTCCTCATGAAATGTCAAAATATATTATGACCATAGTCCACTGCATCACTATAAGTGAGGTATGTTGGAAATAAAATCATAACAATGCAAAGCAAATGTCTGTCAAGCCATTCATTCCAATGAAGATTATAGCTGACATTAAACTGAAACTGATGTGCACATCTGCAATCTATTACACATTAATTAACATCCAGTCCTCATGTGAGTTCTGCATATAAAAATATGAGACTGAAGGCGTATTAGCATACATTGAAGGTCTTACTTAAAGCACAGTTCAAGATGAAATGTTGCAAACATTAGTGAGTAGCACAATTATGAGCAACAGATTTGCTGCTAGCAAATAGCTCATCATGTACAGAATACCTTCCCTGTGTAACACTATCTATACTTAATACATGTCCTATAACAGAACATGTCTGGGACACTGTATACATCACACAATGTGAGCAGCATAATCAAGGTTATGCAATGCCATGCATAACACAGCTTACCAATGGAAATCATAACATGACCTGAACAGTTGTTTATTGGCCAGCATTAATCATGACAAACGTATGCAAAGCAAGCACTTGTAGCATAACCTGACATTTGAATGGATGCATGTCCTGACACTGCCTAATGTAACATTCCAATAACTGAAATTTGACAAAAGAAAACCTTGTAAATTACAATGTAACGTTATTATTGGGACCTGTTTAATAATGATGTCTGTCTCAGCAAACTGTCCAGCTGATGGTCTGACAGGATATTACTATTTCCATTCTTTTTCCTTTGCTTGTGTTCCATAAGCAGTTATGTCTATGTGTGAATGCAAATTGTAGTCTGTGCATGTAATGAGTCATATGAACAGCCATCAATTTATACTGTTAAAATGAAGACAAAGTGAGATGACAATAATGTAGAAAATATGCAAGCCATATGACAAACAGCTGAGCTAGACATTATTGTCATTGGCTGACACCACATCAATAAAAGGAATACAACACTACCAAAAAGTAATAATGTTCCATCCTAAACACAGTGACAGCCTGTGACACATTAGAATCTAGTATATGTTCTACAAACAGTACTGTCTGTCAGCAACTGTATGCATGACCTAGCTACATTTATTAGGAATCACTACCCTCAAAATGCATACATCCTGATGACGCTTTCTGATTGTGAAATGATGCAAAGAAATGCCTAATTGTACAAGTATCCACAATCAGAGGAAACAAGTATGTTGTAACAAAACCATCAAAGGTGTTGTAGGCAGATGCAATATAAATGTTGAAAGGAAAGATATGCTGTACAGTCTGCTCGTGATAATATGAGCACTGACACTTCAGATACCTTCAGTATATGAATAGACATGGCATGCAAATTGCATTGGTCATTGGAAACAACATCCATGCATATAAGTGTGCCAACACAAGCATTATAAACAGCAGTCAAAACATTATCGGCTTGTATGGAACACATCCATCCCAAATCCCAAATATCATTTAGGTTGTGGCCTACATGTCAAAAACTATATTAAGAAAACATGGCTTGCTATTAAAAATGTAAATGCATTTGTATTTCAATCAGACATGTAAGCACATGTATAGTGTGATTATTGTACTTACCTTGCTGATGCATGTTGGATATTGCAGCATTATAAGCAATATACATGGTACTGTAAAATATGGGCCTGTAACAAGAATCAGATACATTTTATTTAACAAAAGAGACAACTTAAGCAACCTATCTCTCTCTCTCTCTCTATCTCCACTAGTCCTCCAGCCTGTGCAACTGCTTGATGCATGGTGCACAATTATGGGTCATGTCTTTTTCACCTGCAAAAAGAAAAGAGCAACTATGAATGATGTCATCCTCAAATAACAGGGATATATATTGCACAAATCAGATTCTAAAAACTTTTCTTTGGTAAAACATCAGAGAATCACCATATACATTTTGCAGCATTAAACACACAGTCCTTTACATCTTTGATCAGAATGGAGGACCTGAGATTCAGACCTGCAACTTTAAACTGTATCCACACTCTAACCCTGACTCCTACTTGCATAGCTAATCCATCTTGCCTGAAAGTGTGTTTTGTGCATACAGTGAAAAAATTGGGGTTATGAATGTGCATGGATGGGTTACTAATATGCATTATGTCTTAGGATTTACAAAAAGGACAGCATGCTGGGCATTTAGTTAAATAATTTGCACAAATGAATTCATGTCAGTGCAGTTTTCACAGCCAGTAACAGCAAGTCAAAGCCTTCATCCCTCAGACAGTGGGGCAGTGTCATGCATCACATAGCTTCTGTTAACAGAAAAATACAAGGTGCTATACATCAGGGGCACAGTAATGTATGTGGTAGGACTATATGTGAAGATATTCCTTGGCAAAGTGCACATCATAAATCAAATGCATACATCAGTATGTCTCCCTGTTCTGGATTTCATCTCTATGTCTGAACATCAGATTCCTTCCAAAGATAAGGCTGAGGTGAATTCTGAAGTCAATTTAATAATGAATGACAAAATTGCACTTGATAGCACTTTTGCAAATTGTAGCATATCCCACAAAACCTTTTGGCAGAACTATAACAGTCTGTTCCAAGCCCAATGGAAAAAAATACTCAGATCTGAAACATGCTTACTGAGGTCCCACTCAGTTCACAGATATCAAAGGCTGACCTGTAAATATATCAATATTTAAAAGTGGCGCATATGTCATGTTATCAGATCTTTGGAAGATAATGGGCATGTGCTATAGATGGTACCATTTAACAATACCTATTGGAAACTTGTGTGGAGTATCTTCCTGTTACGCAGGGCTATTGGTTAATGTACCAAATTTAGAGAACTTACACAGATGTGTGAAAATGGAATTAGAAAACCTGGAATTTTAATGAACCTCATTAATTATGTATAGCACAAATGGTACTTAAAAGACGTATGCACATTGCTGCTCTTACTTTTAGTTATACCCGAGTCATAGGAAGCTGTTAAAGTAATTTGACAGCACTAGCATTTCTGTTTTGGGGAATATTATATTATATCATTATGCACCTATGTTAACATTACTCATTCACAAATGTATCTCTTTACATTCATGCATTTATTGAAAATGTGTGAATATGAAATATGTTTGTAACTTACTGGAGTGGTGTGTAATTGATCTGTATTCATACAGATGTTGATGTCTGCATTAAGGTCATGCAGTAATTTTCCATATGCAGTTATACAGACAGACAGACAGATGTACACAGTGAAAGAGCACAGTACATAAAGATGGATTTATTGATTATCCATATATCTTGTGGGTGACAGTATGTATGGAAAACTATGGATTCCAACATTATCTATATGTCACTATGTACTATGTATTCCTTTTGCTGTTATGGATATTTACTTACTGACTGTTCTTAAAGCAAGTCTTAGAACTACTGGGTCAATATGAACAGGAGCTGTACTATCTGTGGCCTGCTTATGGATCCTGAGGTTTTCCGACATGTAAGTTGTTCAACTGATAATTTACAGACAATCTGTGCTGAGGCGGATGGTATTAACTGCTCAGTAATGATTGTGTTAATAGGGTCATCGTGTATAACATGTCATACAACAGATTGTTTTTGAATACTTTTCTGTTTAGGTTTCAGTTGCATTACAGCTACAATCATCACACATTTCTATTGCACACATATGTTTGTGTAGTATGTTAATGTAAATGTATGCTGCCTCTGGCATGATGTTGTTATGTTTTGGACTTCTATTCCATAGATATCTACTGTAAGGGGTTCGAATCCCACAGACATCCTCTACAGGTATCATAAGTTAGGTTGATTTTACAAGTGTTACATATGCAGGCATTGTTGCATGTTTTTATATATCACATTATTATATCTCAAGTAGTTCACAGAATTTTGCATTGCACAGAAATGCATAGTGTTTACAGTGGCATAAGCTGTCCACATAATTGTTTCCATAAGTGGGCCCCCACATGAATATGAACATGTGCATATCACTGTCTTTCAGATGACAAACAGACAAAGGGGTGATAATTTCTCCACAAAGGAGAATGAGATTATAATAGATGCTGTATGACAACATGCATGGAGACCACTTGGATGTGCAGGGAATACAGTATGGAGGAATGAAGTCTAGGCAGACCTCATTAACATGATTAATTTGGAGGGAGGTAACAGTAGATCCCTTGAGGCCTGTCACCAATATGATAATCTGTGCAGTTAACAGGGTACGATGGTATGAGAGATCATGGGATGCCACCAGTGGTGGCCCACCATTGACATCCCCTGATGAGATCACACATTTGCATATGGTGAGTGGGGGTAAGACAGAAGCAAGTGTTCCAGGCCACACATGTATGTGTTACTTTGCATAACATGGATAACTATAGAGA
This sequence comes from Protopterus annectens, assembly GCF_019279795.1. Classification (NCBI taxonomy): domain Eukaryota; kingdom Metazoa; phylum Chordata; order Ceratodontiformes; family Protopteridae; genus Protopterus; species Protopterus annectens. Next base: position 668,462,723 of record NC_056746.1, read on the forward strand.
AAATAGTCACATATTGTTATTGCATCCAAATTTATATATTGTCATTTCTTTTTGCATGAGCTGAATTGAATTGTGCACAGAGATGAACAGAGGGTGATGATGATCAGCATAAGTGTAATAACATGTAGCCATACAACTGCACTACAGACAGGACAGTGTAGTCAGCATGTGTTTTAATGCTCACAGGTCCATCAGTTTCTGCACAACACCAGGAAATAGCAAGTGATTGCCTCCATAAAGTGTTACTATGACTACTACCTGTTATTGCCTCAGCCTTATGTCATGGCACTGCTGTTTACTATCATATTGATATTTCCCCTAACATTGTACAATACAAGTGCATCTGGTGGGGACACAAGCCATGCAGGTGTAAGTACAGACAGACCAGTTATGTTAACAAAACAGGTTCATAGGTTGCAGCATTGTGTAGCAAACATATGTTACATGACAATAATGTCATTGTTTTTCTAAACAGAGGAATCTGGCTAACAGGTGCACTGTACGTCACATGAGTATCTGCAGCTCTTGTTACTGTGTTGTATATGTCATCATTTCACTATTCCATTGCCTGAATACATGACTGTGTTGTCTTTCTCTTTACTTTATGACTGCAGGATCTGCAGTACAACACACAAACTCACAACATCTGGTGTCTGCCAGTGGTTGCTATTACCTCTCTTTCATACATGTCATTGCTGTTATTTCTGTTTTTTGTCCATTAATACTGTGTCCTTCTACCCATTAATAGGACAGATTACATCCTCATCATCTAGTGCACAAACAAATGGTATGGCTATGTGATTCCTACCATATATTTTAACACTGTTGTAATGGTCCATGCTGGCAATAAAGTAATTAAGAAAGCAAACTTTGTTTCCCTACAATAGTTGTCCTCCCATACCTTCCTCCCACAAGGATTTGTCAAATGTGTTATTATGGTTGTATTCCTCACATATGTCATGTATTTTGGATATGTAAAATAAATGGCATTTCCCTGTTATATGAAGTCTGTGACCCATACACAGACAAGACAAGCCGCATTGCTTCACAAGAGATGGCTTGCACCTGTCACCCCTAGACTTTCAAATACTGGCCAAGGCTCTTGCTGCCCCCATAGTGTCTTTTTTTATGCAAGGCTCAAAAGTCAAACCCACCTCTGTAAACAGCACAATTAACAAACAACTGAGGGTTATGCTACTCAGCGCCAGGAGTTTAAATCTCAAAATGCACGCACTCAAAGCACTCCTCAGTATGGAGAATGTCGACATCTGTGCAGTAACTGAAACCTGGTTCAGGGCTCCAAAGAGCACCCCAGCACTACCGGGCTACAACTCATACCACACTTTTCGGCCACAGAACATGGACCAAAACACAAAAGGAGGGGGTGCATCCATATTCATCAAGGATACCTATACCTCCAGCTTAGTGGTGCAGCATGATACGTCTGAGATCATCCATGTGCAACTAACATTGAGCAAATCTGCAATGCAAATTGTAGCCTGCTACAGATCACCGTCCATGACCCAGGACCACCACTCCACCTTTCTGTAGACACTGGAAAACATGAAGGCCCTATCAAGCACTCTGATATTGGGTGATTTCAATTACCCTATCATTCACTGGGAAAACTACTCGAGTACAAATTCCCAGGCCCAGCGCTTCCTGGAATTCATCAACTCAAATGCCCTGGATCATCTGGTAAACTCCCCTACCAGAGGTGAAAACATATTGGACCTGGACATCACCAACATGGGCGACAGATGTTTCACACAGTAGGTCAACCCGTCACTGGTCAGATCAGACCATAAACTAATCACTCTGGATGTCCACACCCCACCACCACCCCCAACTAAGGAAACCACAGTAAAAAAACTTTTCTAAAGCAAACTTCACCTTACTTAAGACAGAGGTGGTAAGTTTCACAGCCTCCATGCAAAAGGATAACACTGCCCAAGATGCAGAAACCTTTACAAATCCACTCTATGAGCACCTACAAGGATGCATGGATCATGCCATCCCTAGCAAAACCAAGACTCACTCCTCTAAGAGAAGGAAACCAGTTTGGTGGACCTCTGCAATAAACAGGCAATACAACAGAAGGAGAAAACTAGTTTAGAAAAAAAGCAAATCCCAAGAAGGAAAGACATTCCTGATCAGTATCAGTAAGAAACCAAGGTCCCTCATGAAATCATCCAAGGATAACTTCGAAAGAAAAATAGCCAAGGATTCAAAACATAACCACAAAGCCTTCTTTAGCTATGTTAAGAATCTAAGTGGCAACTCACAGATATGCACTGAACTAGTGCAAAATAGCACAAAATATACTGAACCTACTGATATTGCCAACATCCTGGCAGATAGATTCTGTGCAAATTTCACCCTCCCCCCTCTCACCTCCAAAAGGGCCTACAACAATACCGGAAAAGTGTAGTGTCCCAAAAATCACAGATGCACAGGTGAAAACAGCCCTTTCTAAAGCCAAAAACACAGCATCAATGGGACGAGATGGTGTTCCAGGCTGCATCTTGCACAAACTACAGAATGAACTAACCCCCCCCACCTAAACATGCTGCTCAACCTCAGCCTCTCCACAGGCTATGTGCCCATATAATGGTGCACAGCAACGGTTATTCATCTCCACAAAGGAGGGGCCACAACTGACCCTGGTAGCTATCGCCCCATAAGCCTGACTAGCCTAGTCTGCAAGGCTATGGAGCGCATCATCATGGAACTCATTAACAAAGACATTGGGAACCTCCAAACACTTGACCTGACCCAGTTCAGCTTTTCAGGGCAGATCATGCCTACTAAACCTGGTTGACTTCTTCGAGACAGTCACCAAGGCCATAGACAAGGGAAAGGTGGTTCACACAGCCTACCTTGACCTCGCCAAGGCTTTTGACACCATTCCCCACTCTGGTATTACAGAAAAACTCACCAGCCGGAACATAAACCCCTATGTCACGAGATGGGTTGCCAACTGGCTTACAGACAGAACTCACACTGTAAGAATAGCAGGCTCCAGGTCCAACTCTAAACCAGTCACAAGTGGTGTCCCGCAATGCTCAGTCTTGGGACCCCTACTGTTCGGCATATACTTCTCAGAAGTACAGGCAAACACAGGAGGACTATGGCTAACCAAGTTCACCGATGACTGCAAACTGGGAGTCATAATTGACTCTCCGGCTGACACGGACATTGTCCAAAAGGGCCTTACTGAGATGGACAGCTGGTGTCAAAGTGATGGCCTCAAGCTAAATGCCAAAAAAATGCATAGTCATCCCATTTGGGAAAAACAAAACGCCCATAAATTACCACATAGGTGGCAGCCCCCTTAATACAGAAGAGGTAATAAGAGATCTGGGGACCCAGGTAGATAGTAATCTCTCCTTTGACAAACATATTGCCAAAGTAGGTAGGAAATCCTTTTATGTGGCCCATCTAATTACTAAAGAGTTCACTTCTAGAAATAAAGAGGTTATAGTGCCCCTCTACTCGTCACTCATTAGACCCATCATAGAGTACAATGCCCCATTTGGGATGTACCTCACAAGACACTTCTAACAGCTGGAAAGACCACAAAAGTACCTCACCAAGAGGATTACTGGCCTCAAATATATGTCCTATGCAGCCCGACTGAAAAACTCTGGCTGTACTCAGTGGCATATCACTTATTCAGAGGTGATCTCTGCCTGACTTACAAAGCCATGTCTAACTCAGAATTGATGGACATGCTCCACCTAAAGAAATCCAAGTCACTGTGAGCCATGCACTCTAGTGAGCTAAACCTCACCACAATAATAAATAGAACATGCTGGAGGGATAGATTCCTGTCACAGAGACTCCCCAAAATTCCAAATTCCAAATTACATCAGGTGGAGCCCCTCAATATCACTCTTCAAGAGAAACCTTGACGAGTGGATGGGTAACAGAAAATACACCCCTGGGATCACTTCATTGGCTCTGCTTGACAGAGGATCAGTTAATTAATCAATGGGGTGCCAAAAGCCGACACACTCTGGCTAGGCTTATAAATTCCCTCTGGCAGATAGCCTAGTACATACCTATGAACATATGAATCTAAGACCTAATGGTAAGTAGTCTATATGTGTCATATGTCTTTAATGATATACAACATGTGATGTATGTTATCTTAATCTGTGTAATCTGTCTCTTCTTTTATCACATCAACTGCCTTTATCTTCTGACAGCCCATCTGCAAATCACAATGTGGGATCCAATGTGTCTCAGTATAGTAGCACGAGCCCTGGCACATAGCACACTGATATAGTGATACCATCCAGCCCAAATGGTGACAGTCATGAGGATGCGGCTGTAGCCTAATACTCTGAGGAAAACTAGTCCAGCCATTCTGCTAATGAAGGGATATCAGATGGTGGACAGGATGAGGCCTATGGACAACAGACCCATATTGAGACTGCTGCTGATGCTGACATTTCCCCAAAATACATTGATACCGCCCATCACAGTAGATGTAGATGTGCAGCAGGTGGGCATAGGCACATGTCAGAGGGTGAACACCTACTTTTACAGGCAATGAGCATTCCCAGTGATGTCATCAATCCAACATCCATGAGCTTGCTTTTGTCACAGATCATGTTGCACACCAGTTGGTTGTGCTGCATGAAGGACAGGACTGCAGACATAGTGAGGCAATGGAGTCACTGACTGCAAAGAATGAAATGATTTTATCTGTGGCATTGGTCAATGAATCCCTGACCTTGATAGTACGACAACATTGCCATAGTCCAAGCAAGATTTTGTGTTCCCTGACTGTGCTTAGCCAATTGCCCTATGGGAGAAGCAGACCCCTTCTCATCAGAACAAACCTTGCCCATCAGACATCAATGTCTATGCTCCATAATGCACACACTACCACTGCTGACCCATCTGCTGTGGGCACAGCAGTCACAATTAGACAGTCAAGTCACAGTCATGCTCCTTCACCTCCACATCCTGGCACCACCCCACCAATCACCTCTGTGGAGCAACCTGGGCCAAGTGATGCCATACACGTTAAGGGCAGACAAGACCGTGGTGTGATCTGTCAGTGTGGGTGCCCTAGACTGCATTAGAGTAACACTGACAGTTGATTCACTCTGTCCAGTAGTGTCAGTCTCACCCCATAACAATGACACGATTGAGAGACCTCGATGCTTTGCCAGTGATGGCCTGCATCTATCACCCCTAGGCTTCCGGATACTGGCCAAGGCTCTTGCCACCCCCATAGTACCTTATTTAGGTGGTGTTCCAAAGACTAAATTACTACCATAACAGCTACAAACAAATGCAATCTGAGGGTCATGCTGCTCAACGCTAGAAGTCTAAATTTCAAAATGTACTCATTCAAAGCACTCCTTAAAATGGAGAACATCGACATTTGTGCTGTAAGAAACACATGGTTCAAGGCAGCAGAAAGCACCCCTACACTACCAGGCTATAACTCTTTCCACATCTTTTGGCCCCACAATGTGGACCGAAGCTCCAACAATGGTGGTGTTTCCATATTCATACAGGATGCCCACATCTCCAGACTGGTAGTCCAACATAACGCATCAGAGATTCTTCAGGTGCAGCTAACACTGGGTAAGACAGCAATTCAGGTTGTAGCCTGCTATAGGTCCCCAACCATGTCTCAAGACTCACACTCCACATTCCTAAGCACCCTGGAGAATATTAGGATCCAACCTAACACTCTCATACTAGGCGATTTCAACTACCCCTCCATTAACTGGGAAAACTACTCTTGTATCAATACACTTGCCCAACTTTTCCTGAAGTTGACTAATTCCAATGCCTTGCACCAGCTCATTCTTAGCCCCACTAGAGGTAGCAACATCTTTGACCTGGTCATTACTAACATAGGCGACTGTTGCTCTACAAAAACAGTCAGCTCCTCCCTGGTTAGATCCGACCACAAACTAATCACCTTGCAAATCCACCCCCCCCCCAAGAAAGGTAATCACCATGAAAAACATCTCCAAAGCTAACTTTGGGCTCCTAAAAACAGAGGTGGCTAACTTCACGGCACCCATGCAAATGGGGAATTCTTGCATGATTGCCGAATCATACACCAATGCATTGTACGAACATGTACACAAATGCATGGATCTAGCCATACCCAATAGAACCAAGACGCTCTCCTCCAAAAAATGGAAGCCAATCTGGTGGTCCCCTGCCATAAACAAACTCTACAATAGAAGGAGAAAACTGATGCGGAATAAGATTAAGTCCCAAGACTGGAAAAACTCCCTTATCAGCCTCAACAAAAAGTTGAGATCCCTCATCAAATCCTCTAACGCTAGCTATGAAAACAGAATTGCAGCAGACAGTAAAGATAACCTCAAGGCCTTCTATAGTTATGTAAAGAATCTCCATGGCAACACCCAGATTTGCTCTGAGCTACTGCACAATGGTACCTCCTATACCAAGCCAACAGATATTGCCAATGTACTGGCCGACAGATTCAGTGCCAACCTTACTCCTCTCTCCCCCCTCAAGGACCAATCACAATAACAGTAGATTGTCAGGCACCCAGTATTATTGCTGCACAGGTTAAAACAGCACTGTCCAAGGCCAAGAATACAGAACAGACTTCCCATGCATGTCAAGCAGAGCACGTTGCTGACCCTCTTCAAGAGAAATCTTGATGAGTGGATGGGAAATAGAAAATTCACCCTGGGGATCACTCCAGTGGCTCTACTCGATAGAGGCACTGGGAACTAATGTCGGGTGGCACAATGTCAGGGTAATCCTATGGCTAGACTTGTAAAGGCCCCAGGGCCATTAGCCTAGTACACACCTACAAACCTATGAACCTGTGATGATTGCTGCACATAACACTGACAATCTCAGTGTTCTTTGACAAGACTGATGCTATGGGAGACCAACAATTTTACTAAACATAGCTGACTCCGTTTATTACATTATGTTATTCTTACTTTACAGCGATGTATTTTGTTTGTGATATTAATAACAGTTCTACATTGTGTCCTGAGTACTGCACCTGTTTTCATGTTTTTATAGTGGACAGATAGGAATGTGTTGCACTGATGTGTGTCTCTTATTGTCTGCCATACACAGATATACCAGTATGAGTTTGTATGTGTACCTGTCTCAGCTGAGCACTGAGTTAATGATCCATTGTGATAGATTTGTATATGTTCATACTGTCATATGTTGTGATTATGTTGTTATGTATGGTTATCAGTGTGTACATCTGCTGGGGTAATTGCCATTAGATGCAATCTGTGCTGCTGTGATGGGTCAACACCTGAACATCAATGTTTAATCTGTGTATTTCTGTATGTGTGGCTTGTCATCACTCAAAGTTATGTGTCAGACACAGTCATGTTGCCTGGACCTGCACTTGTGGTTTCACCACCAGTGTTCATGCCTATTTCTTATGCCCCATGTCCTCCTGCTCTGATACCTGTGGTATGTCATCTTCAGACAATCAGTGGTTCTTGGTTTAGTTCACCCACACATGCAGCTGGAAAACTGCCATGTGCTCTTGTTAGCATGTGTGGCATGGTGCACACTGTTATCATCTGTACTGCCTTCCCAGGTGTGTATTGCAGTGCACCTTCAGATGTGCCCAGACATCTGAACCTAGCTTTCAGCGCACCAAATATACACTCAATTGTATTTCTTGTTGCTGTGTGCACTCTATTGCAGGCTTCATCTGCAGGATTTTATGGTTCTCTGTATGGATTCATTAGCCACGGCTCAAGTGGATAAAAAGAGTAACCTGTGTGGGAAGTAAACACACACACTTGTTGCCAACATGGATGTTGTTTGAGAAATGTCCTTAGCTTACATCCTAGCTGTGTTCCTGTACATACCCAGCAATAGTCCCTCAGGTATTTCACCTAGCTGTAATGTGACCCTCAGACCACTTTCATTCAATATGGCAGCATCATAGACACTTCCAGTGTGTGTAGCCATCATGTTTGTATTGCTGCCATCTGCTGCACACATGAACTGGCAGTTCAAGGATGGCCAGTTCTTTCAGTTAATGTATCTGTCTTCTTCTGGTTGAACTGGGGTTTAATTGAATGTGGGTGCAATGTATTGCACCAAGTACATGTGGGAAGTTTGCAAGGTTATAGAACTTGTGCATTACAGTTCTCTGTGCCATGGGGATAGATGGACAGTGTATGTAATCATCCCACTTGCTGCATATTCCTGCCAGGAATTTGGACAGGACATGACTGGCAGCTGTTTTTAGCACTCCTACAGCATCCCCATGTGTCTTTGGAATGTCCAAGATGCAGGTACATCCAGGCTGTGACACAATTTCATATAAGGCTAGGTTTGCCTCACAATGTCTTCACAGACATTTGTGGGGCACATGTGTTGCACACAGTCTGCATCAACTGTCTGTCTAGGTGATATCCTGTCAATTATTTGTCAATCTGACATTTGGTTCAGTTGCTGCCTTGGTCTCACTCAAGCTGGCTGCCTTCTAGCACATACAACCATATCATCATCCATGGCTTGTAGTACTGCAGCCTGCTGAAGTTCATTCACTGCATGTTGCATTTTTCCTTTTTTGATGGTATTATTATGGATTCCATAATTTTCTGCAGTAATAGCTTCCATTCCTTGTGATGCCATATAGGAAATAGAAATGGCATTGCATTTTGCTACATTTAAGTTGCATTGGAAACACACAATGTGTTTTGGAATCTGACAGGCATGTGTGGAATTTTGTATTTATCCTGCCTTGAATAGTTAACTACTCGGACTGCTTTCAGTGTGTCATCTGTAATTGCATCCACAACTGCTGCACTGAAGTCTTCCTTTGACATGCTGTGCTGTTCACAAATTGCTTTTGCAATCTGGCCCTATATCTGCCGGTATTAATGTTACATCAATCAGCAGAGCTTAGCAATTTAAAGAAATGCTTGTTTTCACTGTACAACTTTAAAAAAAATTATGAACATAAATAAGGTTTATGTAAAGAAAGTAAAAGAGTATTAAATTGTACAAGTCAATTTATCTTTATTTTGGAGCATGATAAATAGTGACTATCATGTTTTTTTTTTTTTCACTCAGAGGAAATGTAACAAATTTCCATTAGTAAGAGATGCAAAATAATCTCTGAGAAAACAAGTAAATTATTTTGAAACAATATGTGAATAACATATAAATTATAGTTGAACAGATTATTTTATAATGAATTAATACTTCCTCTTGCTGACTGTTGATGGGCTGTCAGTTTAACATTCTTAGGTAATCTCTCATAGCTATTTATTTATTTAACGAAACTTTAATCATGTTGTCTTTAATGCAGAATGCTCATTTTTTTATGAAACCTATTACATTAAAGCCATCAACAACATAATGATATTGAGTCTCATGGTCAGTTGCCAGTCATAGCCAGCTTGTTATGCATTTAACAAATGGTTTCAAGGATTTCCCCTTGTGAGCTACATTATAACACACTTAGTGCTACTGAACAAATGGTAGTCAGAAGCAATGTGCACCTGTAATTTAGCAACAACCTTAGAGGCTGCGAGGACTCTGCTCTACAAACATTTTATTTCTGTAGCATTGCAATGCTTCTAACAGCTTAAAAAATTCCAAAAGATTTCTAATGCAGTAAATGGGTGACTGCCCTCTACATGACAATACAAGCCTTGCCAATAATATTGGTTCATCCAAATGAACCTCAATATAACAAGGTTACTTTTTTCAAAATGTTGGGGCATAATGAGCATGTTGCATATAGTACTTAATTATTTTAACAACTATGTACAGAAAATGGAAGTCATTTCCATTTGCTGAGTTATATTAAGTACCTTTTTATAACGCTAGTTATTAATGTAACGTCAGTCTTGGTGCAGTGGTTAGCATTGCCACCTCACAGCAAGAGGTTCTCTGGTTTGATCCTCAGCTGGGGTGCCTTCTGTGTGGAGTCTGCATGTCCTCCCTGTGGTCGTGCGAGTTTCCTCCAGGTGCTCCGGTTTCCTCCCACATCCCAAAGACATGCTCTAGGTGGACTGAACACTTAAAATTGGCCCTAGGTGTGTGTGTGTGTGTGTGTGTGTGTGTGTGTGTGTGTGTGTGTGTGTGTGTGTGTGTGTGTGTGTGTGTGTGTGTGTGTGTGTGTGTGTGTGTGTGTGTGTGTCTTCTGTGGAAGTTCATGTGCTGGGCTGGCAACTTGACACTGTAAAACTCCACTGCCAATCATGAGTGGACAGGTGATCTGCTGTGGCGACCCCTAACCGGGAAAATAAGAAGAAGAATATTGGGGGATTCTCCTTCCTTACATCTGAACTCTAGGTCTGGTATAATATGAGTCAGCTTCACTTTCTGATGATTCAGTTAACTGTCTTCAGTGATGTTATTGAAGGGCCAGGTATTGTTGTGTAGCTCCATGACATCCATTTCAAATTTTCTAATGTGCTGTAGCTGAGCTCATTACCTATCTCTCTCACTCTCTGTTAGCATGTATACAAGGGCCATGAAAGCCACTGAATACCCACGTTCCTGACTTTGTACAGTAAGGGCTTGCTTTACTGACTGTGAAACTTGTCAATGTGCTCAACAGTTGACTTCTATAACATTGTGGTATTAGGAATTACTGTCAATGTAGACTGAATTGAGCTACTGCCAGTGATTCACTGTGTGTGGACTTTATACTTACTTCCACAGGTGTGCAGTCATAGTTTTTTGTGTGTGTTTTCTCCTCTTCTCTTCTCTTCTCTTCTCTTCTCTTCTCTTCTCTTCTCTTCTCTTCTCTTCTCTTCTCTTCTCTTCTCAGAAGCTTTACTGTATCTACCAAACTATTGCCCCTCCAGAATTCAAATATACATTTCCTTAAAACTACTTCTATAATTATCTTGCCTCTTGTACTTTACTCATGTTTATTACTCTTTGACTCAATACACGCCCATATTATAATGGCGCAAAACAGAAGTTAGCAAAACTATTCTTCAACTTTTCTTCCACTTGCAAGAAAACAACATAATCTCTTAAAAACACAAAGGACAAGAACTGTCCATCATAACTCATTTCTTCCCAGTACTATATGTTCTCTGATAACAAAGCAGGAGAAAGGCAAGGTGGAGATGTTGCCTTAATCGTAAGCAAAAGTCTGAGTACCACCATAGCAGATGCCTCTCAAGCCACTGGTAACTTCTGCCATAATCTCAACAAGATTAATCTTAATCTGTCTTTAATTGGACATGCCAACCTTCACATATCTTCTTCTTCTTTCGGCTGCTCCCGTTAGGGGTCGCCACAGCAGATCAACTGTTTCCATTTCTTCCTGTCCTCTGCATCTTGCTCTGTCACACCAACCACCTGCATGTCCTCTCTCACCACATCCATAAACCTTATCTTAGGCCTTCCTCTTTTCCTCTTACCTGGCAGCTTCATCCTTAGCATCTTTTTCCCAATATACTCTGCATCCCTCCTCAGCACATGTCCAAACCAACGTAATCTTGCCTCTCTGGCTCTGTCTCCAAACCTTCCAACCTGGGCTGACCCTCTAATATACTTATTCCTAATCCTGTCTATCCTTGTCACACCCAGTGCAAATCTTAACATCTTCAACTCTGCCACATCAAACTCTGACTCCTGCCTTTTTGTCAATGCCATTGTCTCCAACCCGTATAACATAGCTGGTCTCACTACCCTCTTGTAGACCTTCCCTTTCACTCTTACTGGTACTCGTCTGTCACAAATCACTCCTGACACTCTTCTCCACCCACTCCATCCTGCCTGTACTCTCTTCTTCACCTCTCTTCTACACTCACCATTACTCTGAACTGTTAATCCCAAGTACTTAAACTCATTCACCTTCGCCACCTCTACTCCCTGCATCCTCACCATTCCTCTGTCCTCCCTCTCATTCACACGCATATATTCTGTCTTAGTCCTGCTGACCTTCATTCCTCTTCTCTCTAGAGCATATCTCCACCTTCCTCCCCATACCTCAGTCACAAGTCAACAAGTACTGTGATGAATATTTCCTTTCAGCATACCAGACAGCACAATCATTTTAGAGGACTTCAATATCAAAAAAAACGCTTCACCTGCTAAACAAGATGTCCCTCTATTTGAATTCAGAGCAGTTAGTTAAGGAGTCTACTAGACCCAATCTGTCAACAGGGAATCACTCCATCCTAGATCTGATTACTACCAACATAAAATATAAATGTAAGCAAGTAACTATTCTTTTTAACAACTTAAGAGATCATTGCATAGTCCTCTTTATCTGCTCCTTCAATAATGAGAAAAAACTTGGACCATCATCTACAGACCTATAATCATTTAAATGACTTATATTACACCCTATTTATAACATTATTGATCCTAATTCTGTCCTATCATACTTCTTGGATATGCTTAACTAGATACAGAGAATCCACTCACCCACATTTTAGTCTCTCACTGATGTTGCCTCAGCCTTTAAATATGTGCACATCATAACCCTTCCTCAAAAGGCCAACCCCAAAGAATATAGAGATTGCTGGCCAACTGTAAACTAATGTCCCTTAACAAAAACTTTTGAGAAGTGGACCTATACACAACTTTTGGCCACATAAACAAATATAGACTCCTTTCCAACAAACAACATGACTTTAGAAACTCATTTTAATACTCTGATAGCTCTTTACTCTTCATCAGACACCATATTCAACAACACCAGTGAGTCCAATCTTACAGTAGACTTCTCAACATGACAAGACTCTCCGAAACAACAGACCACAACCTGTTTCATTTTAAATTCAGAAAATTCAACTTCAGTCGATCAACAAGATGGTGTAAGGGTTATCTCCAAAACAGAACTTTTCAGGTTTAGTCAGAAAATCTCCTCTCTAGGCAAAGTACCTTTAACACCGGTGCACTTTAAGGGTCTGTACTTGGTTTTCTTCTTTTCTTACTGCTTATTAATGATCTAACCTCTGAGATGTGCCAACTCAAATTGGAAAAGTACTCTAATGACATTTTACTGGGCAGATTTAGTAAAGCTTCTGATGCCCTAGAGCAAAAACTACAAATAACATTCTCAAAGTTATGCAAGTATACAGACAACAACAGATTCCTAACTAATCCTCTCCATTCTAATGTCATGATTTTTAGTAACACCAAAAGTCTTCCCAAAACCGCATCTATTACAGTTTTGGACACAGCAGGCAACACTCTTCCACTCATAACTGAGCAGAAATACCTTTGAATTCTGCTTGATCCTACACTTTCTTTTGCAAGACATAACAGATAATATCATCAACAAAACTCTATATCACTTAAATGTTGCTACAGGATTGCTCATCTGCTGTCCCCCATTGCTCACAAAGCTATAGACAGGAATGTACTTATCCCCAAACTCAGTTCGGCCTACCTCTAATATAATATGTCTGTACTTAAGCAGTAATGCTACAAAATTCAAACCACTGTTATTAAAATATGTAGATATGTGTTGCCAGCTGATTCGCATACCCATCACTGATAACCTTTACAGAAGTTCAAATGGCTTCCAGTCACTCAAAGAGCAACCCTTCTCCTGGATTCACATACATTAAAAATAGCAAAAACTGGACTTGTCCCCATATAAAGACAAAACTGTACATTAATAAAGAGAATTAGGTACTGATAGATAGTAAGAAAAATGTCTAACATTGATTGTTTCAAAACCTCCCAGCTGATGGAACAATCTGTATGATAGGCACATCCGTATGGAATCAATCCCCAGTAAAGGTGAGACAATAGAACATCCTAAAGTCCTTCAAAACCATGTTAAAAGAACACCTATTTACAGACTCCAAATGCCTGTGGTTTCAGGACAATCACTAATTTTATATCTCATGCTTAAGCTAATCTTACCCTAGTTTAACAATTATAATACTCAAATTGTTACTATAATGGCTGTAGAAATTCTTGTAAATGCGTGCACATATATAGGTTCTGTATGCCTATTATTTTTATAACTTCAGTGCTTATCTGTATTTATTCACATTAAAGTACCTGGTTTTATACATCATGGTCCATGCTTTTTGGACAGTTTTTGTTAGTTTCTTATTTTGTACAACTGTTCTGTTCAATTTGCCAACTGGCTCAGGTAGTTGCTGAAAGGGTCTGTTGACCAGTCTACTTACCCTATTATCAAAATGACATTGACTAAATAAAAAAAATATATATATAAATAAAAAAATAAAGTGGTTGAAGGGTGAAGTTCCCTCATAGACCTTTGTTTGTGTATTTTAGTGAGTTTATTAGCTTTATATTGTTGAGAGTGCTTCATGGATGATAGTGTAAGGTTCCAGTGAATTGATAACTAGCTGGGGTTTCAGCATTAGTGTACTGATAGTACCCAAATTAAAAATTATTACAGTGAGATGTATTACATAAAGTTTACTTTGAAATTAAAACTCAGCATGGGTCTACTTCAAACTATGCTAGTTCAATAGTTTCTCACAAGAAAATAGCATTTTAGGGACATGTACAAGCAAGCACATAGAGTTAGATGTATACTTCACCTCAACTCTTCTCACAATGACTATTTAAAGTGTTTATAAAAGATATTGGCCTTGCAAAACCTAATGTCTCTCAGGATAACTTACCAGTAATGATTAAGGTACAGAATTTGGTGTTTTAATTATTCTCATACTCATTGCTGTAGGAATCCAAGTGCTATTCAAGTGAATGACCATCTTATTTAAGCTTTCTAAAGATCATGAGTGTGGAGGGCCTGCAGATAAAGGAATAACTAAGAGCAATTCAGGTTTCATCAGAAGTGCTACCTAGCATCATGAAAACCACAGCATCCAATGGGCAGCACATTAAATCCATGACTGGCAGCTTTGAAGCACAGTCAACAGCCATCCAATCAGCCTTGGAGCAGCAATGAGTGAAAGTAGGGGGACATCATATAGTGACAGCTAAGCACTTAGTGACCATACAGGGACTGCAAGAGCATTTCCAATACTTTGAGGATAAGATGGACGACATAGAGAACTAGGCATGCCATAACAATATCAGAATAATGTGGCCTGCCAGAAAAAGTGGAGGATGTTGAACCATTGTAATTTATGAAAAAAAAGACTATTTTCTTAGGGTTCCATGGTCCACCATTTATCGAGATACCTCACTGCATTGCAGTCAGACTGGACTCCGATAATCTCCACCACCATATTATCTTATAATGCTTACAGTGCAATGAACAAGAAATAATACTAAAGAATGTCAGGAGTTAAGGGCAGAATGTCAAAATTGCTAGATAGAATGTACACATGGCAGCAGAGTACAGCACTTCACTTTACACCAAAATAAAATTATTAGCCCCTTATATGAGATGATTCATGTATATGAGGTACTTGGCCAACTAAAATGCTCTGCCTCTTTATGCTTCATCAAAGGTATCACATACCTGTCATTCTAGATTCCTAATGAGGCTAAACAGTTTTTGCTGATGCAAAATAAAGGGACAATTAATTCATATGTGGAAGCAGCTGAGACGATGACAACAAGCATGGCTAGCACCAGAAAGCAGCAGTGCCCTAAAAAAGACCCCCAAGTCACCAAGTACAAAAAATAGAGAAGTATTCCCAGCTAAACAATGGGCATTCAAAACTGAGCAATCCATGGGCTAATCTCCTTAGTCATCCAGTTACAAATTTTAACAAGTTCAGTTCACTTATCATTACAAAAGAGGAGGGAATGGACAGTAAAGTTGAGGAAGTGACATTCTGTAATTCAGAAATTCCAAATCCTGGGGAGATCTTGCAGACAGCAT
>NC_056746.1:668485991-668573491 GCF_019279795.1 Protopterus annectens
GGTTTTACTTTCTACTAAGTCAATGAAGTGACACACAGTGACTTAGTTTAAGGACAGATCTGGCAGACATGCATTGCAGAATCTGAATTTACTGTCAACAGCACACATTTGATGTCCACTTTTATGTCACTGTATGTCAAGCAGGAGAAGGGAATAATGGGTAGGCCAAAATAAAATAATACCCCCCACCTGCCAAAATGCTATCATACCAGGATGCCCCTAAGTCATCTCTACCCATTCCAAGGGATGCCTTGAATCTGTCTCCATAATTGAGGCCTAGTCTGATGGAAAACTAGACAATCTGTTTGAAACTTGGAAAACGAGGCATGAAGAGATTTTGAGTTGGCAGACTGTAATTAAAAATAGGACTCAAGACTTAAAACCTTTACTCACTAAGTTCTGAAAGTAGTACAATGCATTTAACTTATGTTCATTAACATCAGTACAAATAGTGTTAGCTGACAGCACCCACTTGTTTTATTTTTTGTGTTTTTTCTTCATTTTCTGTCTCCATATGTCATCACTGACATGTGGCAATAGCAGTATAGTTGAAAACAAACTAGTCCTCGCCACAAGAACAGCTGGCATCATTAAGGATTCTTTTAGTTAAAATAAAATAACGTTCATCTTATAAAAGACCTATGCAAAATTGCCAGCAGTCACTCAGAAATAGATCCAGCTGAGATCATCACATTAATCTCAGATGTTTTATCAAGCTGAAAAGTCAGTACCTCTCTGCCATAAATATAATTGCAAATTCATGAGTAAATCTACATAAAAAAGAAGGGAAGCAATGAAAAGCCCAACCCCCTACTTCAAGACCCTACTAAAAATGCCAGCTTGGGACCATTATTAGGAAATGTAAATTGGAGTGTGGGTTTAAGATCACTACAAATAGAAAATGAAACTATGAGTCGTTTTTCTGTTATGTCAAATTAAGGGATAACATCTAACAATATAATGAGCTCATCCATTATAATATCACACATTCCAGTTCCATGGACTTAAGCAATATATTAGCAAATTAATTTAGTGCTAATATTACGCAACTTACTCACTTTGTTGCCTGTATTACCCAGAAAAAAATTGTTTCCCCTGAAATCACCTTGGAAATAGTCTTAAAATCTATGTCAAAGGATAAAAAATAATATTTCTATGGGACTAGGCAACATACCATGCTGCATTCTCACTAGTGCCAGGTATGCACTTTCCAAGCCTCTAATTAAAATGTTCATCTTATCCTCAACATTTTTGCCTTCTGACTGGAGATTAGTCACTGTGACTTCTCTGTCCAAAGATGGCCCCCTACAAGCCAAGTAATTATAGACTCATCTTTTTCTCTAGGGTTATGTGCAAAGCCATTGAGTATATCAAACAAATACTTATTTGTGTTGGCATAGGCTGATAAACTGATATAAATCCCAATTAACTGTATTTAATGAAGAGCAGGCCCTAACTCCTGAACTCAATCAGTTTGATTTCATGAAGCACAGGTCTTATCTCCTGAACCTAATAAGCTTCTTTGAAAGGGTTATAGAGACTAGTGACATTGGTCACTCCATGCACGATGCTTAACTTTACCTGGTCAAGGCTTTTGGCACAACTCTTTAAACTGGTATTATTGTAAACATACACACACAATGTAAGACTATACATTGTCCACTGGTTTGTAGATTGGCTATTTAACATATCTGAAGTTGTGAGACTTGCTGGTACCTTCTCCAAATGTAACATTTTAACATGTGGAGTAGATGAAGACTGCAAACTGAATAGTGTAATCTGCTCATCTATGGATACTAAACCGCTCCATCAAGGGCAGGAATATGCACATACCAAAATTGGTCTTAATGTAAATGCAAAAAAAGTGTGCTGTAGTAGCATGCTGCTTACACTCCATATGTTATGAATGGTAGTTATCTTCAGACAAGCATGGTCTTAAGATACCAGGGTAATTATGTAAACAACTCTTTATCATTTGATCATTATGTATCCACTACAATCAATAAATCATTCTATCTAGCCCAATTAATTTCAAAGAGTATGTCTTCAAGATCCAAAGACTTAATTCTACCACTGTATCTTTCCTTATCAGACTAATTTATTTATGTATTTATTTATTTATTTATATTTGTTGACCGGGAATGTCCAACTGGACGCAAGTCCATTTTCAGTGGAGGCCCGGGGAGAAAAGCTCCACAAATTAAAATATTACAGACATAGTTACAGATGAAGAATCCTAGCAATTAAAATATTACAAACATAGTTACAGATGAAGAACATAGTACATTCAGTAGATAACTAGCATCTGTTCTATCCACAAAGTCATAGCAGATATTAACAATTGTTACAAGAAGAAGTTACTGCCATATAATAAGTAGATAGGCAAGGAAGTATTAGAACTTGCTGTAATCAAAGGTAGTTTGTGGGGTGGAAGAGAGGTAGAGGGTAGATGGAGTGGGAGAAGTTAGAGGGCAGAGTTACAAGGGCATAGTCAGCATGTTTTTAGGTGCATTTTAAGTAAAGCTTTGAAGTGGGTGCATGATGGTAGAGAGGTTATTGTGGGGGGAGGGTGTTCCATAATTTGGCTATAGCACTGAAGAATAGTGCTTCTCCAGCAGTGTTATTGGCTCTAGTAACCTGTAATTGATTTTTGTTGCTGGATCGTAGTGGTCTGGTGGTGAGATAGGGTTGGAGTAGATACTGGAGGGATGGGACCTTTAGAGGATAGTTAACCAGTTTGTGGGTGAGTGTGAGTTGTTACCATTGAAGGAGGTGAGGGAGTTCTAGCCAGCCTAGTTCAGCAAGTGAGAGACAGTGGTGACTGCGGTAGGATGCCCCGGTGGCAAATTTGGTGATTTTGTTGTAGCAGGTCTCGAGTGTATTTAGATCGCATTGCCTTAGGTTGGTATATATTGGAGAGGCATAAAGTAGAGTGGAGATAAGGTGCAAATTTGCAACTGAAATTCTAGCTGATTTGGTGAGGAGTTGCTTATTTCTGTAAGAGGCTCCTAGTTTTTGGTGGACTTTGTTTATAGTCATGGATATGTGAATGTCAAATTTGAGATTGTTGTCTATTTCAACTCCTAGCAATTTGGTGTGATCTGTTGGGTGGATAGTGGTGTTGTCTTTTGCTGTGATGTTAAAGTGAGAGTTGTTTTGAGTATGTTTGGTGGGTTAGAAGATGAGGAGTTTAGTTTTGTTTGGGTTGAGTATTAACTGGGCATTGGATAACCAAGTTTCAACAGAGGAAAAGGCATCCTGTGTGACCTTTTGCAGTTCGGGTAGGGACTGGGCTGAGCAGATGATGGTTGAGACATCTGCATATTGTATGAGTGTGCCATGTTTGGTGCGAGAGGCTAGATTATCGGTGAAAATAGAGAAGAGTAGCGGTCCAAGGATGGTGCAATGGTGCAGCAGTTGTGTTGTTACCTCATGGCAAAAGGTTCCCTGGTTTGCTTCTTGGCTGAGGTGCCTTCTTTGTGGAGTCTGCATGTCCTCCCTGCATTTACATGGGTTTCCTCCCATATTATAAAAACATGCATCTGGAGTGTTTCTGCCCGGGCCTGCACTGAAAATTGGCTTTGTTTCAAGTTGGACTTTCCCAGTAAACAAATGTTAACTAAATAAATAAGTGCAATTTTCCCTTTGTTAAGTACAAACCCAAGCACATCATTCAAATGGAAAAGCACCCAAGATTTTTAACCAAGAAATTTGAAAGGTCTTAAATCCTTCAACTATTGCAGTAGATTGGAATGACTGTCCTTAAATTCAGTAGTCTAGCACCTGCTGTGAAGTGACCCGCATCTCACATTTTGAGCATGAAAAACCCAACTCTATTGCTCTGCTCTTTGTCCTCAAAACTGATAGCCTGACAAACACCTGCCTTAAGGGCCTAAATCTAAAATAATAAACAGACTCACTGGAGGAATAGGTTCCTAACTCAACGTAGTACACTGCTCTGGCTTCATTTAAAGCTAGTCATAATGACTGGATGGAGAGACACAGATTTACACAAGGGTTATTGTATGACCCTGCTCTTTTTGAGAAGTGAGCATATTAAGTGTTTGAAATAGAGTATTTAAATGGTCCCCATAATCACTTTGCATAGTATTGTTATTATGTTACTATGTTCCTAAGCTTGGAAGCTAAAACATGTAAATTAGTATTAGGACTGAAAGATATACCCCCAGATTCACGAATCCTCCGTGTAAGACTTAATAAGTCTTACTCGGAGGCTGCAGTTGAATGGTATGACGTCAGCGTTCCATGAATATGCATGAGGACACGCTGATGCAACAGTATGTCTTACACGGACCATGTAAGAAAGCAGGGGGCGTGTCCGACTGCTGAGCAGTCTAAATGTCCACGCCCCTGCAAGTGTTCAAAATAAAAGCTCAAATGTCCCTACACCCAACACCTCACTGTCTGATATTGTAAACCCCCATCACAGTTCTAAAACGCATAACATTAATTTTTTTTAAATTCCCAAAATAGCTGCCCGTATTTGCGCGTGTGTGTGCGGGTGTGCCCATTGCTTAGCTACAGTTAGCAATGCTGACATGGAAGAGCATAAGAAAGAATGTTTATGCAAATCGCACCAAGTAGCAATAGCATAATGGTAGAGTATTCGCACAAAAAAAGAGGCATTCACGGTTCGAGTCCCAACTCTCCCTTTCATATTTATTTTTTAAATCAGTATATGGAATAATACCTAACAAATATGTTTAAACATAACTAAAAAGCAGTGAAATGGCCAATGTATCAGTGAACAAAATAAATATTTTAAAGGATCCCAATATAAAATTGCCTGCAGTTAAGCAGCACTTCACCCTGTGCAATAGAGTTGCCCATAGTTCAATAGCGTTTCACCCAGCACAATAGAGTTGCCCATAGTTTAATAGCACTTTACCCAGTGCAATGTGTTTGCGTAGACATGCGCGCCAAGCCAACTAGGGCATCGTAGGGCACCGAGGAGCAACGTAGAGCAAAGTTACTTAAATGCAGCCACACCCCCTAGCCTGTCTGGACAGTATGAAAATAAAATGAATGACAAGGTTCAAACCCAGAACTCTGTGCATCACAAGCAAAGCACAGAACCACTAAGCCATGACAACAGAGGAAAAACAGCCACTGTTAACATTCATATATTTACTAATGTTAGTTTAACCATTACTAAGCAGGTCTGCAGTCAGCCGAGAATTTTACAAAATGGCCAATCACAAAAAAGTGCGGGAAATGCGGCATATTTAAGCCCCACGGGTGGGAATACTGATAACTAAGAACTGATTGTAGCTCACATCTGCAGTTAGAATGTCTGGTGTCGGAGAGGGAACACACTTCCGAGCGCAATGTTGGGGCATCGAGGAGTCGAAATACATGGTTTGGCTCCTTGTCCCCTGTCATGAGTCAAGACTCCTGCAGGGCCAGTTCCAAGGGACAGAGTACAAGGCAGTGGCTTGGAACCGGTTAGCTCATGACCTCACCAGTGCCACAGGCATTCCTCGGACTGGTGAGCAGGTCCGTCACCACCATGCAGACCTGAAGAGACGAAAGCAGGACCGCCTGAACCAATGGATATAGGAGGCCCGTGGGATGTGGGATGCCCCACAACTGAGTATGTAGCCATGGAATGCAGTATGTAAGAATTGATAATGGAGTATGTATAATGGATAGGTATGTCTTAATATCCCTTCATTTACTTTACAGCTACAGGTGACCGTGCTGCGAATCAGCAAGCCTATGCTGATAGGCTGCACCACCAGGCAGGTTAGTGATTATTCTGCATGTATTGTTATATAAAATATGGGAGAGAGCATGAAAGAAAGTGTTGTAGTCCAATAATATAGCCATAAAATTGCCTGAATAAGTCCTCTGCATGTACTGTCAGATAAAAACATCAGAGAGGCAGAAAAAGAGTGTAGTAACCCATTAAGAAAGGTAACATATGTCTGGAATAATATCTCTGCAGTCCACACATGCAATTATATCATTGCAGGTGGAGAGAGAGAGAGAGAAAACCACCAATAATACCACCAATAATAAAAAAAACAAACTACAAAACTGTAACACACGGAGCAGGGAAATACAAAGGTAAGGTATGTAACTCACATGTATGTGTTGGCATGTTGTAGATGTTCCTGAAAAGTACTCTACACACTGTAAATCATCCATGTGTGGCAGCAGTATGTATCTATCTGTATCTGCACATGTGCATAGGGCAAGGGACATACTGCAACTGTCAGTTAAGGGTGGACAGATATCTGTCAGTGAAGGTTGATATGTGCATATATCCATGTAGGTCGTAGTGTGTGGCCTAGAAAACAGCATGCAATGCTCAGGAGCGGCCTTATGTCAACTGGTGCCCTAGGCAAAAGGGCTCCATGGTGCCCCTTACCACACTTCCTGGTGCCCCCATCCTTGTCTTATTACACCACATAAATAATGGAAAAGCACCCCTGCTAGAGTGGCTCCCTAGGTGGCCGCCCAGTTGGCCTATGCCTAAGGCCAACTATGGTAGTGTTTATATATGCCATGGGGTGGTTAAATGCTGTGGGACAGATTTGTCAGATCTGCTGTGTTACAGCCAGTGAAGCCTGCTAATGCTACAAGGGCTGAGGACACCCACATACATTCTGCACAACACTGTGCAATTTGATCACATACCTGTACATCCCTCAACTGTCACATAAGTGATATCCCCACCATGAAAGGTGGACTGTACATGTGCCTATATGTACATCCATGTGTACAGCAATGGACGTGTACATGTATGTGTATAGATATGCATATATATATATAATATATATATATATATATATATATATATATATATATATATATATATATATATATATATATATATATATATATATATATACATATAGAATGAGAGAGAGAGAAAGAGAGACATGGGGTCATATGTACCGCAACAGGTGTGTGGTGACCAAGGCATGGACTGTAGACAAGTGTTGATACTGCAGTGCCATTCCACCTTCCCAAAACAGTGTAGCCATTAACTACCACATAGGTAGAGATCTACCTAACAGTGAAGGTATGATAAGGGAACATGGGACACAGGTGGACAGTAACCTCTGCTTTGATGAAGACACTGCCACACTACACCTGTAATCTGTCTGTGTGGTATGTGTCATGACAACAGGTGTGTCATCTATGGAAGTATAGGGTAGAGTTCCCCTCTACTCATCACAATGCCCTGTGTGGTATGTACGTCACATGACAACTACACCAGGTGAACAGGCCACAGACAGACCTCCCAAAGGGTAATACTGGCCGCAAACAGATGCAGACTGACGCACAAAACCACAACTACACTGTATTGCATACTGGCCACACAGAGGTGACATCTGCCGGACATAAAGAAGTATGTCACACCCATAGCTGGGTGACAACCACCATGGCAACATATCACAATCCCTCCGTGATACACGCTCTAGGGCCCTAAACTTTGCCAGCTCACTAAACAGCACATGCTGGAGGGATAGGTTCCCATCTCAGAGATATGCCATACACCGGAATAGACCACATAGCAATAGCAAACAAGACTCCTCCTTAGCAGTTGTTATAAATACCCCTGATGATTGTGTGGGAGATTGGTAATACACCCCAGGAAACACCTCTGTGGTTGAGGTTGGCAGGGGAAAGTGAAATCAAAGTACATGTGTGTCAAAGGCCAGGGTAGCATATGGCTAGGCTGCTGTAGGCTCTAGGGCCAATAGCATATTACCTACCTATGACACAATGCACTCACACATGTACTTAATGCAATATCTGCTATGTGAGGATGAATAAGTGTAACGCTGAATGTGTGCAAGGTCTGTAAAGGTGTGATAGCTTAGTGTGATGTTGTGTCTGACATGGTATTGCCTATCCTAGCTGTGAGGACAGCAACTGATGTGTAATGTACTGTTAGGCAGACATAGTAGTACGGCATATGATGTGATGTAGTTCTCCGTTGACGAATGTGGTGTCTCATTGTAGGATAAAGCAATACATGTATGCTTAGTGAGTGGTAATGCTGGTGAATCCATCACCAATATGAACTGTAGTACTACCTGAAGGTGTAGGCCTAAACAGCACAGTATGGTGTGTGTTCACATTGCTTGGAAACACTGTCATGTGTGTTTCCTGTAGTCTGCACAGAGGACAGAATGCAGGCATAAGGGTGTGTAAGTAGTGGCACACAGTACCGTATGGTACACAGGTAATGCTCATCTGTGTTGGCATACAGTGGTGCGTTGTATGTTTGCCTGATGTGTGTGTGATTATGCCTGTACAATGGCTGCAATCATATGTGTGTTACAGGGTAAACGTGTGTATCCAGCAACATATATAGTCTGTTACAGCAGTATGCCACCTCTAGTAACAACTGTACACATATGTTAGGCAGGGCTATGGCATCAATGACAAGGGTGGTTGATTGGTACTACTGTACCTGTACTTTACATCTATTGCAATGGATGGCATCTCTGTTCGTGCATTGGTGTGATATACACCCCTGTCCTGAGGTTGTGCAATGTGTCACAAACAATGTGTCGGGTACTGTTGTATAGTGGTGTGATATATAGAGTCTGCCAGGCAGTGTTAGTTAGTTGTGGCCTGAGAACCAATAAGTGGTATTGAACATGTGTAACCTCTGACAGACAATAGGATGGTATATATGTCAGTAAAGTGATATCTGTGGGAAAAGGTGTAAAGGGCTTCACAGGACACACATATTGTTCATATCTTTTTCAGCCAGATGGCCCACCAATGCAACCCAGCGTACACAGCGGATGAGGAAGAGGTGATACTGCAAAGCCTATTGCAGTGGTACACAATGCTGTTCTTCAGAAGCAGCCAGCACCAGCAGGAGTGGACTGCACTGTGGCAGGAACTTGTTCGTCGGGTAAATGACATAGGCATGCATAACTAGACATATGAGCAGATACGCCATCACTGCAGTGATTTAATTAGACAAGTCCGTCTGATATTCAAAGACAGCAGCTTGCCACAGGTGGTGGGGTGGCCATTCATCCCCCTCTCACCAGAGTGGAGGAGCTGCTCCTAAGAGTGGTGGCTCCTGAACAACAGCTACATCAACCTCTGACATGTGTTATAATGGAGGCCGGAGCCACCCAGCACATCCACCTGGAGCAAGCAGGTAACATGCATCTGTAGACTACAGTTAACTGTATTGTTAGATTATGTCTACGTGAGATGTGTACTGTGTGTTTAGCAGTTCCGCTGCCTGGTGTTGTGCAATACGGATAGTTTGAATAATATCTCTACACCTGTGACTGTTGACTGTTGTTGTACTGCAGTTTAGCATACCCACTGTAGCAATGCCACAGTTGTGGCCACTGACGAACTCTCTCATATTCTCGTAGGTCCCTCTGGTCTGATGGCAGGGTAGCTGATCCATGCTGGTGAGTGTGTTATACCTGCAATGTTGGTAATGAAATATGCATGTCATAGGAGAGGTGTAGGCCATGTACACATAACACACCTACGCATAATGCATGCCGTGCATGTTTGCTGTGAGACATTGCACAGCTCAGTAATGTCAGTAGCTGCCTCAATGACATGCAATACACAGAGCATGACGCACAGTTGTAGCAACCCCGCACTAAACATTGGATAGGCATAGCTGCAACACCTGTACACAACATAACACATTTATCACATGCAGTACACAAAGTCATGCTACATATGGTGTAACCACACACCCACTGTAAGGTCACACTTCAGTATCCCACATGTCATCCACACACACATAATGCACCTCAGGGGTAGAGGCCTATCATGGGGCTGTGCAACACTCTTCAACACATAACACAGTCATATTAGGCAATGCTCCCTATTGGGCACCTCAGACACCCATGTACAAAGAGGCTGTGTAATAGTGAACGTAGCCACAGCACTACAGTTCAGGTACAGCATGCCAGGCGGTGGTCTGTCACACAGTAGTAGCCGTGAGTGACCACAAGATGCATTTTGATGATGATGGCACATGGTACTACACCACATCCGGTTACAGTGACCACAGTACTACACATAGCAGTCTTTGCTGTGCACCTCATTGTTCTGTATGTAAAAACATATGCACCTATACACACTATGCATAGCATGTTGTGTGTGTGCTTACATATGCTAGTATACATATTTTGCACAGCAGTCGCCATCTGTACAAAGAGTCACATATATGTCCTGGAATGCTATTGGGTGTATAGGTCACATGACACACATTGGGTATGTGTGGCGTTTAATACTGCAGTCATGTAACATGCCATGTCATGGCTGGCACCGACATATCTGCAATATGTACAAGTGTCCAAAACTAGTTCAAGGAGTAAAAATAGTTGACTTCAGATGTCTAAATGCAAGTTTTATTAATATAAAATAAATCCACAGCGTTTTCGCTACTGTAAAGCTCAGTAGCTTCTCCAGAGAATCAAAAACAGTGTGGCGCCAAAATTCAAAATTTAAATACAATTGACATCACAACTAGAGAGCGTCACTTCCGCATGACCCAGATAATGTAATGTTCGCAATATTTAAATACAAAAAAGTTATAAAAAGAAAAGTAAAATACTTATGAACATTAAAATACTTATCAACATTAAAATAGTATTAAAAGCAAGACTTATAACAGTTAAACATTTCCTGATTCTGTAGTTGGATCAAATAGACAATAAACTATTAGTGCCAAATTACGGAGAGATGTACTACATGCATAACCACAAAAGCAGTTGTTACGAAAGAACTGGACAGAGTATTTTTACACAAAAAATTAATAAGTGTCTTTTAGTTCAAAAAATTTAGACCAGGGACAACCAATATGTTTTAACCAGCAGTTTAACGGGAGCATAACCACACAGCATGTCTCATCTTCTAACTCTAGTCTGGGCTCTATTCCAGCTGGTCAACCTATTTCAACCAACTTTACTACTAGAAGTCCTGTTTCTAATTTCTAAACGGAACAAGAAACATCTGGAGCTAATAATGCTGCTCTAGAAACCAGGGAAGCACTTGGCAACCCGAATCCTGTGCTTATAGGAGTTCCCATACTGCGAGAGTGGATCGGGGATATGGATTCATTTACATTCTCTCAATATCCATCACAGGAAGTACCGGCAAGGAGAACGGGTGATACTTCTACAACTACTGAATCAATAGCGAATAAATTAAAGGTATTTGACCTTAAATTGTTAAAATTAAGAAAGCTACAGTTGGAAGTCTGCTATTTCAAACAATGCTTGCATGATAAAATTATACCTAAAGGTTTGCGCAGCACATTCACTCCTACAGGACTATT
This sequence comes from Protopterus annectens, assembly GCF_019279795.1. NCBI lineage: Eukaryota > Metazoa > Chordata > Ceratodontiformes > Protopteridae > Protopterus > Protopterus annectens. The sequence continues at coordinate 668,497,306 of NC_056746.1, forward strand.
TGTTGATGTTGCTTTCCTATCCGACTTAAAAGTTTTGTTTGACCAGCAGGGTGCACAACTTTTAGAGTTAATGGTTAAACATTATTCTTCTTGTATAACCACACTTACAGCTGAAATTAATGACTTGGACAATTAGATCAAACTAGACCTGGACTTTGTCAGATATAAATATGATTACGCTCGCATTTTCAACAGTATTAATGCACTGTTAACCAAACTTAAAGCTAACAAATCTAAACAATTAAGCAGAGACAGACTCAGTTACCAACAGAACAGAGCCTATGTCAAGCTAGAGGTACCTACCATTCATAATGGGACTTCAAGTACTGACTTTACATCTTCTAACAATGGCAGTGATTCCGGTCATTCCCATGTTCCTAACTTGGACACTATCCAAGAAGACAATGATACTGGCCTTGCCCAAGGCCCTCGCTGGAGTAATAGAATTAAAGCAAATAGGAATAATAAATCTAACAACATTCCTCACTATCAAGGAGATGGGGAACTTGATCATCATAATAATGATAACACTAATGGTTTTTTAGGGCAGCGCAACAACAGCCGCCAGTCTGGGAACAAGAACAGACACTGGAACAACCGTCGTACTTAGACCTGGACTCTGACTTGAACATTGGACATAACACTGTCTTAAAGATTGCGTTTAACACTAAGGGTGATTTTAAAATCTATAATTTTTCCAGCATTTCACTAGAACAAGAACTAGTGGATTTGCTGGCTCTTGGCAACACTTTTGTGCCTAGTCATAATTTTAATTTAACAAATACTATAGTAGACTTAAAGTGTTTTGTACGCAAACTTAACTTGGGTCTATTGTTCTCCACCACTATAGGACAAGCTTCTTCTAATCTTAAATTGTTGAGTGTCTTCAACCCACCATTACATCCTGAATTTCACTTGTTCGAAAGAGCATGTGAACTTGATTTGAGACACTTGGATAGGAATCATGCACTTTTCTCTAGACAACAGAAAGATAACATCTCTAAGGGCCAAAAGTCTTTGTTGAATGAACTTTGTAACCTGCCAGTAAGAGTCTTTAAACCGGACAAAGGTGGCGGGCTTGTCATCTTTGATAATATAGATTACATAGAAAAGATGTTAAAAATTTTGGACAGCCCGGCCTATAAACCATCCTCTTTAAATGAAATGAACAAAGCCTATTCTAGAAATAGAGGCTACTTTAGAGACCTCTTTCTTGCGGGTAAGATAGATCTTGACACTTACCATTTTATAGATATTACATTTCCTAAGGTTCCCATCATTTTTGGGATCCCGAAAATCCATAAAGACTTATATAATCCACCCATGAGAGCCTTAGTAGATGGTAGGTCCTCTATGACCCATCCTTGTGCACGTTTGGTTGACAGTATTCTATCTAAGTATCGCAAATGTGTTTCTGGAATTTGCAAAGACTCCTGGTCTTTTCTTGCTGACATTAACAGGTTTACTATAGACCATTCCTGTAACTTCCTTACTATAGACATTGTGGACCCTTATACCTCTATCCCTCACTTAGAGGCCACAGAATGGGTAGCTAGTGTTATGACTAACTTAGGTGCCCCCCAAAAATGAGATTGATACTGTCTCTGAACTTTTGGAGATCATTTTAACATCCAATTTTTTCATCTTTGAAAAGCAATACTATCTACAGATACAAGGTATTGCTATGGGGTCACCTTGTGGCACTAGTGTTGCCAATGCCTTTGTAGCACATTGGGAGAGACAGTTTATTTTAAACAACTTAAACTTTAAACATCAGTTGGCTTACTACACTAGATACCTTGACGATATCTTTATATTGTTTAAGGGTACTGCGGAGGAAGCCGCAGGCCTGGTAGAATACATGAACAACACTACTAATTTTTTCAAGTTTACATACCATTTTTCCACTTCATGTATAGATTATTTAGATGTCAAACTGGAAAAAGATTTACTGAATGGTTCCCTAACATCTTCTATTTATAGGAAATCAACCTATTGCAATTCATTCCTTCATTTTTCCAGTCAACACCCATTCAAACAAAAAAGATCTATAGTCAAAGGACAGCTCATAAGAGCGGCTAAGATGTGTAGTACTGATGCCAATTTTGAAGCAGAATGCCAATTTTTGGCTGAGTTGTTCACTAGTCGTGACTATCCTGGGGCATTAATATATGAATTAATACAAGAAGTAAAAAACAAGAGGACAGGAGGTTTTTACAAACCTCTTTTAGACAGTAAGCTTGATGTTCCTGTTGATGAGCTTGTTAATCTATCAGAAGTCTTGAATATGGCTACTAACACTTCTTTGTCCCAAACAACTAATGAAATTCCAAAGTTCTCTACTAGTTTTATTACGATGTATAGTACAGATTCTCACCAGATATGTTCTGTCATTTATAAGAACTGGTATTTCATCACTAGTAATAATCTACTACTAGAGAAACTAGGAAGTCACCCCCTGATAGTTTACAGGAGAGGGAATAATCTAAAAACTCTTTTGGAGAAACATAAAAACATTGACCTGTTTTCCAAACAGAAAGGCACTTTTATGTGTGGCCACTGTAATTGGTGCAGCTGTTTAAGGACAGGAAGTTCTTTCCAAATAAAGGGAAGAAAATACAGTACCTACCATAAAATCAACTGTGAGACTAAGTCTATAGTCTATATAGCCCTTTGTGACTGTTGCCCAGCATACTATGTTGGTAAAACAGATAGGAAATTTAAAGAAAGAATTTACCAACATATGTACGCCATTAGGAAGGGTAAAACGGACAATGCTCTAGCTAAACACATCAGTCACAATATAGGGCACAGTTTTAATTTTGTTGCTATTGACCACGTCCCATACAACAACAGGGGGGGTCCAGCGACATTAATTTTAGAAATTAGAGAACTTGAATGGCAGATAAAATTGGAGGCTTTCCACTATCCTGGTCTAAATGAAAACTGCAATATCTCGTGCTTCTTAAAATGTAAAAGTTATTTGAGATAACTGAACTTTATCTTAATCATAGTTATCTTATCCCAAACCTTTAATACATATTTTTTAATTTTTTAATTTTTTATTCTTGTTAATTGCCTTATATCAGCACATCATTATGACAGTCATCATACTAGTTTAACATGACAGAAGTCAGTATATTTAATACACTTCATACTATATAATACATGTCACTAGTATTGGTTGTCCCTAGTCTAAATTTTTTGAACTAAAAGACACTTATTAATTTTTTGTGTAAAAATAATCTGTCCAGTTCTTTCGTAACAACTGCCTTTGTGGTTATGCATGTAGTACATCTCTCCGTAATTTGGCACTAATAATTTATTGTCTATTTGGTCCAACTACAGAATCAGGAAATGTTTAACTGTTATAAGTCTTGCTTTTAATACTATTTTAATGTTGATAAGTATTTTAATGTTGATAAGTATTTCACTTTTCTTTTTATAACTTTTTTGTATTTAAATATTGCAAACATTACATTATCTGGGTCATGCGGAAGTGACGCTCTCTAGTTGTGATGTCAATTATATTTAAATTTTGAATTTTGGCACCACACTGTTTTTGATTCTCTGAAGAAGCTACTGAGCTTTACAGTAGTGAAAACATTGTGGATTTATTTTATATTAATCAAACTTGCGTTTAGACATCTGAAGTCAACTATTTTTACTCCTTGAACTAGTTTTGGACACTTGTGCCTTTTTTTTGGATCGTTGGTTTATTATCGTTCAATAGTTTGTATATCTGCAATATGTCCTACACTCACCATAACCACTGTACAATGTCCATGTCGAGCATTGGGATTCCTTCACATCTACATGCACCACTCATCCCATGTCTGTACATTGCATGCATTTGCTACACCTGTTCCCAGTATTATGTGCTATGGATACAGACACTGTCATCAGACATGGCAATCTATGTGTCACACAGATAACACATGCAGCCATGGTATGTATACCATTGAGTGATGGTGCACATTACATTGCAGAGCAGATAATACTTGCACAGCAATGCTGTGTCCATGTACACATTGTGTTCCAGGGTGTAGCCAATCACTGAGCAACTACACACATGCATCAAAGCCATGTATAATGTAATTAGATAGGGCTGTCTACACTTGCACTGCATGGTGTTGAGCAACACATGGTCTGCATCCTGACATGTTTGTGGTGAATGTTTGCCTTGTGATACTGTCACCCACCATCACCCACTATTGTGTATGTGTTGGATTGCTGGTGTGCGTGTGTGTATGTGCTGTGGTGAGCAGTGTATTTCTCTGCATGTGTGTATGTGTGCATGTGTGCATGTGTGCATGTGTTTATGTGTTCATGTGTGCATGTGTGCACATGTGCATGTGTGCATGTGTGCATGTGTAGATGCATGCATGTGTGCATGTGTGCATGTGTACATGTGTGCATGTGTTCATGTGTTCATGTGTGCATGTGTGCATGTGTGCTAACATCATGTACAGATTGTAAAGAGTGCTTCCTGTCTTCCTTCCACAGGTGCTGAGTTAGGGGTGGCTGAATGCAGCAGAGATCCTGATGTCACCGCCACAAATAGTGGAGATGATGAGACATGTATTGTGACACAGGAAGGTCTGACAGGGTCTGTCATTGGTCCATCAATCGACAGTACATAGTGGTCAACCCCATTTATATGCACACTCATACTGCCAATACATCCCTCATCACCAATGGCTTTAGCTGAGAGACAGCATACAGTTGGCATTAACCAGGAGAGTGTGGTACCTATGGCATGTGCATCCCCTAACAGCAGCCATAGCTGGATTACTGGAAAGGTACCACATAGGCGAATGTCCAGGGGTTCTCAGGGGAGCACCACTGGTCATTTTGCCCCTGGAAGACGTGCCCCCCAAGAGGTATTACAACCTCCAGTATGTTCCGGGGTGTAATGCAGGCACAGGCACATATGGAACAGTACACCCAACAGGGACTAAGGGCGCAGAGGGCCCATTACACTGCTATCAATGACAGCATCCGTGACCTTGCTGGTGCCATCTGGAATTACACCGAGGTCATTGATAGCCATTGGAGGGAGACATTAGATGTCCTCCACAATGTGTTAGCCATGAGCCAGGACTGTGCTGGATAGATGAGAAGCCGATGCGGATGCATGCCAGCAACAGCATCAGCTGGCAGTCATCGCGGATGGACCACGGATCACAGCTGCTCCTGTAGTGGCAGTACCAGCCCCAGCAATGCTGGGGCTGGCCTGTCCATTGACTGTCCTACTAGACCATGTACATGTGGCACTGGCCAGTCCCAGCAGGGACATGGGTCAAGTCATCATACCTCTGCCTCTGATTATAGCACCTAGTCAGGGTTGGTACCCGATACTGCCCGTAGCACCCCTGCTAGGCACAGGTACTGTGTCCATGGTCAGAGACAGTGACCTGTATGGCCTAGCAGGTACAGTCTTTGGCTGTCCCACAACAGCCCGTATATGGCAGCCACATGGTAGAGTTGTGTGCATGCAGACACACACACATTTACCATACAACTAGGGCTCATACATACACACACACATTACATCAACATTGGCCCATGCAGTACTGTTGTCACTCACAAACACACACACACACACACACACACACACACACACACACACACACACACACACACACACACACAGACATGCCGATTGGATGGGTCAATGTCGGGCTCTGGCAAACCTACAACACACCCTGTGCATATGATGACACCTGTGCCACCTCCTGTCATCTGTAACATTGATGCAGGAACAGGCTAACATGGTACTGATGCACAGGGTGACATTATAACAGTGTAGCAATAGTAGCAAGTTGCCAACAGGAAAGTGTAATGATATCCTTGTAGGTATATATGTGCAGGCATTATGCATCACAGCTGTTGTAGCATTGTTTACACCAGTGTTAGATCTGAGTATATATTGTCCACCCATGTGCCATTTGGCTGAAGTGTACAGTGTTGCCAGCATGTGTTAGTGAGTGGACAGTACATGTGTGATGTGTGCATTACAAATTAGCGGGTGTACATCTGTGAACATGGTGTGTGTGCACTGTCTTCATGTACATGCATAGTGGGCATGTGGGATGTGCGACATACCCTGTTCTACACATTGTTAACATCTCATGGTATCTTTCGATGGCCAGTATGCATTCTACTACAGATATGTACTAACATGGGTACACATGTGTGTATGACATGGGTTGGCACTATGCTGTGGGTGATACTGTTGATATCTGTCAATGATCTGCAGTCTGGTAGTATACACCAGCTCAACAGCATGACTATAACCAATCATTAGATGATGTCCTGACAAATGACTCACAGTTGTAGGGAACTCAGTAACAGTTGGATCCTTCCAGTATTGTACTATAACAGTAACCAGTGGTATTGATCACCACACGTTCCTGGGACCACACCTGTGTGGTATATAGCCCTCTTAGGTACATGCAAACACACTAGGGATATGTCCATCCACATCTGGAAATGCATGCATTGGCCTACACTGCATTCCCTGGATGGGACGCACATCCTACACAAGGGTATCATACAGACAGGTACCTGTTGTCCAATACATGCAGTATAGCAGTAAGCCGTCTATGGCATAGTCATCCACATTTACTATACATACTATCCCGACAGTACCACATAGGTGGTAGCCCTGAACATGTAAGTTGGGTACCAATGTGTACAGATAGACACGTGTTATGTCATCTGTCCCTTGGTATCCACATATCCATAGGTATTGTGGGGTCCCTCTGTGTTTCACATAACACATTAGGAGCCTGCATGCATATCCACAGGGCTGGTGTAAACCTATAATGACTGTCCATTATTGCCAGTCATTGTTCTGTATGAACATGTCTGACATATACCCTGGCAATTACCCTCACTCACAGTACTCTATAGTATGTGTCATGGGTGTGTGTGGCACAGATGTCCTTGGCCACAGATCACTACATTGGCCGGGAATGACACATACATACATATGTGGCCTATGATCCGAGAAGCAGTGGCACAATCTGTCGAAGGTTACAAATGTATTCATGTAGTATGCAAGCTTCACACCTATGTACTGATTGAGGTCACATGTACACAAATTTATTTGATACTCAGATACCCGATGTGTGCAATGCACATACTGTTTGAAACATTTGTAATACCGTAGTAAAAGCAAACCAAACATTGCATTGACCACCTGTGGCAAACACACACGCACTCAGTGTTTGCAGGACGCAAACCGCTACCTAACTATGTTATGATACTAGAGAGATACGCATTAACATGTCGCGCTATATGCAATACTGGATGGTTTTTGTTCTCCTTGAACATTTGTAGGAAATTGACATCATCAAACTTTCCAAAGAGGGATGTACCTCTCTGAATGTGTTTTCCCAGTCTCCAAAAAGGTTACTCCTCTCAGAAGAAAGCACACACTTAGACACATCCCCTTGGTGTTTGTAGGACTCAAACCCCAACCTAACTATGTCATGATGCTAAATAGAAATGCATTAACACAGCGCGCTATATGCATGACTGGGTAGGTTATGGTTCTCCTTGAATATTTGTAGGATGCTGACATCATCAGACTTTGCAAAGAGAGATGTACATCTTTTGATGTGTTTTCCCAGTCTCCAAAAAGGCTACTCCTCTCAAAGGAAATCACACACATACACGCCCCCCACACACAAACACTTGGTGTTTACAGGACTCAAATCCCTACTTAACTATGTTAAGATGCTAGAGAAATACGCATTAACAGAGCGCGCTATATGCATTACTGGGTGGTTGTTGTTGTCCTTGAATATTTGTAGGATGCTGACATCATCAGGCTTTACAAAGAGGGATGTACCTCTTTTGATGTGTTTTCCCAGTCTCCAAAAAGGTTACTCCTCTCAAAGGAAATCACACACATACACCCACACACACACACACACACACACACACACACACACACACACACACACACACACACTTGGTGTTTACAGGACTCAAATCCCTACTTAACTATGTTATGATGCTAGAGAAATACGCATTAACACACTGCGCTATATGCATTACTGGATGGTTGTTGTTCTCCTTGAATATTTGTAGGATGCTGACATCATCAGACTTTAAAAAGAGAGATGTACCTCTTTTGATGTGTTTTCCCAGTCTCCAAAAAGGCTACTCTTCTCAAAGGAAATCACACACATACACCCCCCCCCCACACACACACACACTTGGTGTTTACAGGACTCAAATCCCTACTTAACTATGTTAAGATGCTAGAGAAATACGCATTAACACAGTGTGCTATATGCATTACTGGGTGGTTGTTGTTCTCCTTGAATATTTGTCGGATGCTGACATCATCAGACTTTACAAAGAAGGATGTACCTTTTTTGATGTGTTTTCCCAGTCTCCATAAACGCTACTCTTCTCAAAGGAAATCACACACATTATGCTAGAGAAATATGCATTAACACAGTGCGCTATATGCATTACTGTGTGGTTGTTGTTCTCCTTGAATATTTGTAGGATGCTGACATCATCAGACTTTACAAAGAGGGATGTACCTCTTTTGATGTCTTTTCCCAGTCTCCAAAAAGGCTACTCTTCTCAAAGGAAATCACACACATCATGCTAGAGAAATATGTATTAACACAGCACGCTATATGCATTATGGGGTGATTGTTGTTCTCCTTGAATATTTGTAGGATGCTGACATCATCAGACTTTACAAAGAGGGATGTACCTCTTTTGATGTGTTTTCCCAGTCTCCTAAATGGCTACTCCTCTCAAAGGAAATCACACACATACACCCCCCCCACACACACACACACTTGGTGTTTACAGGACTCAAATCCCTACTTAACTATGTTATGATGCTAGAGAAATACGCATTAACACAGTGCGCTAGATGCATTACTGGGTGGTTGTTGTTCTCCTTGAATATTTGTAGGATGCTGACATCATCAGACTTTACAAAGAGGGATGTACCTCTTTTGATGTGTTTTCCCAGTCTCCAAAAAGGCTACTCCTCTCAAAGAAAATCACACACATACACACCCCCCCACACATACTTGGTGTTTACAGGACTCAAATCCCTACTTAACTATGTTATGATGCTAGAGAAATACGCATTAACACAGTGCGCTATATGCATTACTGGGTGGCTGTTGTTCTCCTTGAATATTTGTAGGATGCTGACATCATCAGACTTTACAAAGAGGGATGTACCTCTTTTGATGCGTTTTACCAGTCTCCAAAAAGGCTACTCTTCTCAAAGGAAATCACACACATACACATACCCCCACACACTTGGTGTTTACAGGACTCAAATCCCTACTTAACTATGTTAAGATGCTAGAGAAATACACATTAACAGAGTGCGCTATATGCATTACTGGGTGGTTGTTGCTCTCCTTGAATATTTGTAGGATGCTGACATCATCAGACTTTACAAAGAGGGATGTACCTCTTTTGATGTGTTTTCCCAGTCTCCATAAACGCTACTCTTCTCAAAGGAAATCACACACATCATGCTAGAGAAATATGCATTAACACAGTGCGCTATATGCATTACTGTGTGGTTGTTGTTCTCCTTGAATATTTGTAGGATGCTGACATCATCAGACTTTACAAATAGGGATGTACCTCTTTTGATGTGTTTTCCCAGTCTCCTAAATGGCTACTCCTCTCAAAGGAAATCACACACATACACACCCCCCCCACACACACACACACACTTGGTGTTTACAGGACTCAAATCCCTACTTAACTATGTTATGATGCTAGAGAAATGCGCATTAACACAGTGCGCTATATGCATTACTGGGTGGTTGTTGTTCTCCTTGAAGATTTGTAGGATGCTGACATCATCAGACTTTACAAAGAGGGATGTACCTCTTTTGATGTGTTTTCCCAGTCTCCAAAAAGGCTACTCCTCTCAAAGAAAATCACACACATACACCCCCCCCACACATACTTGGTGTTTACAGGACTCAAATCCCTACTTAACTATGTTATGATGCTAGAGAAATACGCGTTAACACAGTGCGCTATATGCATTACTGGGTGGTTGTTGTTCTCCTTGAATATTTGTAGGATGCTGACATCATCAGACTTTACAAAGAGGGATGTACCTCTTTTGATGTGTTTTACCAGTCTCCAAAAAGGCTACTCTTCTCAAAGGAAATCACACACATACACATACCCCCACACACTTGGTGTTTACAGGACTCAAATCCCTACTTAACTATGTTAAGATGCTAGAGAAATACGCATTAACAGAGTGCGCTATATGCATTACTGAGTGGTTGTTGTTCTCCTTGAATATTTGTAGGATGCTGACATCATCAGACTTTACAAAGAGGGATGTACCTCTTTGATGTGTTTTCCCAGTCTCCAAAAAGCCTACTCTTCTCAAAGGAAATCTTACACATCATGCTAAAGAAATACGCATTAACACAGTGCGCTATATGCATTAATGGGTCGTTGTTGTTCTCCTTGAATATTTGTAGGATGCTGACATCATCAGACTTTACAAAGAGTGATGTACCTCTTTTGATGTGTTTTCCCAGTTTCCAAAAAAAGGTACTCTTCTCAAAGGAAATCACACACATCATGCTAGAGAAATACGCATTAACACAGTGTGCTATATGCATTACTGGGTGGTTGTTGTTCTCCTTGAATATTTGTAGGATGCTGACATCATCAGACTTTACAAAGAGGGATGTAGCTCTTTTGATGTGTTTTCCCAGTCTCCAAAAAGGCTACCCTTCGCAAAGGAAATCACACACATCATGCTAGAGAAATACGCATTAACACAGTGCGCTATATGCATTACTGGGTGGTTGTTGTTCTCCTTGAATATTTGTAGGATGCTGACATCATCAGACTTTACAAAGAGGGATGTACCTCTTTTGATGTGTTTTCCCAGTCTCCAAAAAGGCTACTGTTCTCAAAGGAAATCACACACATACAACCCCCCCACACACACACACACACATACACACTTGGTGTTTACATGCTCAAATCCCTACTTAACTATGTTATGATGCTAGAGAAATACGCATTAACACAGTGCGCTATATGCATTACTGGGTGGTTGTTGTTCTCCTTGAGTATTTGTAGGATGCTGACATCATCAGACTTTACAAAGAGGGATGTACCTCTTTTGATGTGTTTTCCCAGTCTCCAAAAAAGCTACTCTTCTCAAAGGAAATCACACACATACACCCCACACACACACACACACACTTGGTGTTTGCAGGACTCAAATCTATACTTAACTATTTTAAGATGCTAGAGAAATATGCATGAACAGTGCGCTATATGCATTACTGGGTGGTTGTTGCTCTCCTTGAATATTTGTAGGATGCTGACATCATCAGACTTTACAAAGAGGGATGTACCTCTTTTGATGTGTTTTCCCAGTCTCCAAAAAGGCTACTCTTCTCAAAGGAAATCACACACATCATTCTAGACAAATATGCATTAACACAGTGTGCTATATGCATTACTCGTTGGTTGTTGTTCTCTTTGAATATTTGTAGAATGCTGACATCATTAGACTTTACAAAGAGGGATGTACCTGTTTTGATGTGTTTTCTACTACAGATATGTACTAACATGAGTACACATGTGTGTATGACATGTGTTGGCACTATGCTGTGGGTGATACTGTTGATATCTGTCAATGATCTGCAGTCTGGTGGTATACACCACCTCAACAGCATGGCTATAACCAATCATTAGATGATGTCCTGACAAATGACTCACAGTTGTAGGGAACTCAGTAACAGTTGGATCCTTCCAGTACTGTACTATAACAGTAACCAGTGGTATTGATCACCACACATTCCTGGGACCACACCTTTGTGGTATATAGCCCTCTTAGGTACATGCAAACACACTAGGGATATGTCCATCCACATCTGGAAATGCATGCATTGGCCTACACTGCATTCCCTGGATGGGACGCATATCCTACACAAGGGTATCATACAGACAGGTACCTGTTGTCCAATACATGCTGTATATCAGTAAGCCGTCTATGGCATAGTCATCCACATTTACTATACATACTATCCCGACAGTACCACATAGGTGGTAGCCCTGAACATGTATGTTGGGTACCAATGTGAGACACGTGTTATGGCATCTGTCTCGTGGTATCCACATATCCATAGGTATTGTGGGGTCCCTCTGTGTTTCACATAACACATTAGGAGCCTGCATGCATATCCACAGGGCTGGTGTACACCTATAATGACTGTCCATTATTGCCAGTCGTTGTTCTGTATGAACATGTCTGACATATACCCCGGCAATTACCCTCACTCACAGTACTCTATAGTACTTGCCATGGGTATGTGTGGCAGAGATGTCCTTGGCCACGGATCACTACATTGGCCAGGAATGACACATAGATGCAAACCCCTACCTAACTATGTTATGATACTAGAGAGATATGCATTAACATGGCATGCTATATGCAACACTGGATAGTTTTTGTTCTCCTTGAACATTTGTAGGATGTTGACATCATCAAACTTTCCAAAGACGGATGTACCTCTCTTAATGTGTTTTCCGTGTCTCCAAAAAGGCTACTCCTCTCAAAAGAAATCATACACATACACACCCCATTGGCGTTTGTAGGACTCAAACCCCTACCTAACTATTTCATGATGCTAGAGAGAAACGCATTAACACAGCGCGCTATATGCATGACTGGGTAGGTTTTGGTTCTCCTTGAATATTTGTAGCATGCTAACATCATCAGACTTTACAAAGAGGGCTGTACCTCTTTTGATGTGTTTTCCCAGTCTCCAAAAAGGCTACTCCTCTCAAAGCAAATCACACACATACCAGTCTCAAAAAAGGCTACTCCTCTCAAAGGAAATCATACACACCCCCCACAGACACTTGGCATGACTTAAACCCCTACCTAACTATGTTATGTTGCTAAAGAGAAATGCATTAACACAGTGCGCTATATGCTTTACTGGGTGGTGGTTGTTCTCCTTGAATATTTGTAGGATGCTGACATCATCAGACTTTACAAAGAGGGATGTACCTCTTTTGATGTGTTTCCCAGTCTCCAAAAAACTACTCCTCTCAAAGGAAATCATAAACATACACACCCCCACCACACACACTTGGTGTTTACAGGACTCAAATCCCTATTTAACTATGTTATGATGCAAGAGAAATACGCATTAACACACTGCGCTATATGCATTACTGGGTGGTTGTTGTTCTCCATGAATATTTGTAGGATGCTGACATCATCAGACTTTACAAAGAGAGATGTACCTCTTTTGATGTGTTTTCCCAGTCTCCAAAAAGGCTACTCTTCTCAAAGGAAATCACACACATACACCCCCCCCCCCACACACACACACTTGGTGTTTAAAGGACTCAAATCCCTACTTAACTATGTTAAGATGCTAGAGAAATACGCATTAACACAGCGCACTATATGCATTACTGGGTGGTTGTTGTTCTCCTTGAATATTTGTAGGATGCTGACATCATCAGACTTTACAAAGAAGGATGTACCTCTTTTGATGTGTTTTCCCAGTCTCCAAAAATGCTACTCTTCTCAAAGGAAATCACACACATCATGCTAGAGAAATATGCATTAACACAGTGCGCTATATGCATTACTGGGTGGTTGTTGTTCTCCTTGAATATTTGTAGGATGCTGACATCATCAGACTTTACAAAGAGGGATGTACCTCTTTTGATGTCTTTTCCCAGTCTCCAAAAAGGCTACTCTTCTCAAAGGAAATCACACACATCATGCTAGAGAAATACGTATTAACACAGCGCGCTATATGCATTATGGGGTGATTGTTGTTCTCCTTGAATATTTGTAGGATGCTGACATCATCAGACTTTACAAAGAGGGATGTACCTCTTTTGATGTGTTTTCCCAGTCTCCTAAATGGCTACTCCTCTCAAAGGAAATCACACACATACACACCCCCACACACACACACACACACACACTTGGTGTTTACAGGACTCAAATCCCTACTTAAATATGTTATGATGCTAGAGAAATATGCATTAACACAGTGCACTATATGCATTACTGGGTGGTTGTTGTTCTCCTTGAATATTTGTAGGATGCTGACATCATCAGACTTTACAAAGAGGGATGTACCTCTTTTGATGTGTTTTCCCAGTCTCCAAAAAGGCTACTCTTCTCAAAGGAAATCACACACATACACACCCCCCCCCACACACACACTTGGTGTTTACAGGACTCAAATCCCTACTTAACTATGTTAAGATGCTAGAGAAATACACATTAACACAGCACGCTATATGCATTATGGGGTGGTTGTTGTTCTCCTTGAATATTTGTAGGATGCTGACATCATCAGACTTTACAAAAAGGGATGTACCTCTTTTGATGTGTTTTCCCAGTCTCCAAAAAGGCTACTCCTCTCAAAGGAAATCACACACATACACAACCCCCCCCCCACACACACACACACACTTGGTGTTTACAGGGCTCAAATCCCTACTTAACTATGATGCTAGAGAAATACGCATTAACACAGTGCGCTATATGCATTACTAGGTGGTTGTTCTCCTTGAATATTTGTAGGATGCTGACATCATCAGACTTTACAAAGAGTGATGTACCTCTTTTGATATGTTTTCCCAGTCTCCAAAAAGGCTACTCTTCTCAAAGGAAATCACACACATCATGCTAGATAAATACGCATTAACACAGTGCGCTATATGCATTACTGGGTGGTTGTTGTTCTCCTTGAATATTTATAGGATGCTGACATCATCAGACTTTACAAAGAGGGATTTACCTCTTTTGATGTGTTTTCCCAGTCTCCAAAAAGGCTACTTTTCTCAAAGGAAATCACACACATCATGCTAGAGAAATACTCATTAACACAGTGCACCCCCCCACACACATACTTGGAGTTTGCTGGACTCAAACCCCTTCCTAACTATGTTATGATGCTAGAGAGATACGCATTAACACCACGCGCTACATGCATTATTTTGTGGTCGCTGTTCTCCTTGAATATTTGTAGGATGCTGACATCATACTTTCCAAAGAGGGATGTACCTCTTTTAATATGTTTTCCCATTCTCCAGAAAAGGCTACACTTCTCAAATGCAATCACACACATACCCCCCCCAAATCACACACATCATGCTAGAGAAATACATATTAACACAGTGCACTCCCCCACACACACACTTGGAGTTTGCTGGACTCAAACCCCTACCTAACTATGTTATGATGCTAGAGAGATACGCTTTAACACCGCTCGCTACATTCATTACTTTGTGGTCGCTGTTCTCCTTGAATATTTGTAGGATGCTGACATCATCATACTTTCCAAAGAGGGATGTACCTCTTTTTATATGTTTTCCCATTCTCCAGAAAAGGCTACACTTCTCAAAGGCAATCACACCCCCCCCCAAATCACAGACATCATGCTAGAGAAATACGCATTAACACAGTGCGCCCCCCCACACACACACTTGGAGTTTGCTGGACTCAAACCCCTACCTAACTATGTTATGATGCTAGAGAGATACGCATTAACACCACACGCTACATGCATTACTTTGTGGTTGCTGTTCTCCTTGAATATTTGTAGGATGCTGACATCATCATACTTTCCAAAGAGGGATGTACCTCTTTTAATATGTTTTCCCATTCTCCAGAAAAGGCTACACTTCTCAAAGGCAATCACACACATACCCCCCCCCCACACACATACACTTGGCAGGACTCAAACCCCTACCTAACTATGTTATGATACTTGAGAGATATGTATTAACATGGCACGCTATATGCTTCACTGGGTGGTTTCTGTTCTCCTGGTATATTTGTAGGATGATGACATCATCAGACTGGACATGGTAATGTGTTTACACATTTTTATGCAATCCCAGAAATGATTATTGTAGGTCGGCAGGTATCAACAGCTTGTACAGGACCCCATGAGTCTCACCTTCTGTGCTCTATCTGTGGACACATTGACATCCCTTCATATGTCAACACATATCTATGCACAGATTGTTGGTTTTGTGGATACAACGTGTCTGTGATGTTGATGAAGAGATGTTCAAAGTCTATGTGTGACATGTATAATTCTGTTCTGTGATGTATGTCCTGGGTGGCGGCCTTGCAGATGGTGTAGCATGCTTGGGAACCATGATCTGCACATGAACATACCACAGTTGGTAGGGTTGTGTGTTTGTCAGTTTCCAATAGCTTTGTTTATGACTTCTGCCATGATGCACTCCATGGCCTTGCAGATCAGACTTTATAGGCTTACTGGACTATACTTCCCATGGTGTGTTGTGCACCCACACATGTGGGGAATGCCATATGTTGCTGTAACCATTTGACTGTTCCAGGTCCTGTGGAGTGGGTGAGGCTCAACAGACTGTTCAGGTGCAGGGTCTGTTTGTTCTGTAGTGCATGCATGACACATATTGGGAAAAAATGTAATCCAATTGCTGCCATGCTTTTGGCTTTGGGGGGAGCTGTTCAGCCATTCTACAAGTGATATCTCCTGGTATGATGTCAGGGACTATCTTCAGTGGGGGGTGGGTATGTATACATGGGCCTGTCTGTCAGGATGTCGGCAATATCAGTAAGGTACAGTTGGCCCTGACTCAGGACATAATAGGGGGAGTATCCATATACATCACAGATACACATACCTCTGGGTTGGTAGCACTGCACAATGCATCATGGACCATACATATGTACCTAACATTGTGCAAATCTGCCTTTTGGTTTGTTGCCTGCTACAGACCACACTCCCCAACACAGCAACCTCACTCAGCTTTCCTGGGAACATTGGACAATATGAAGGTCTCCCCAAACACCATTATATTGGGTGACATCAAATACCCACACATTGACTGTGGATAGTACTCAGGCCCCAACACCCTCGCCCAACAGTTGCTACTATTTCTAAACTTATATGCTATGGCACAACTGGTCACCACACCCACAACAGGGGACAACATATTGGACATGATCATCACCGACATGGGGAATCTATGTTCCACACCTGCGATATACCCTTCATTGGTAAGGGCAGAACATACTTTATCTCACTGGACATCCATATCCCGTCCCCACATTTATCCTGGGTAATCTTGATGAACTTCCCAAAAGCAAATGTCACACTCCTCCAAACCACGGTGGTATCCTTCAGAGACTCTGGGTCAGTGGTAAGTATGGCTCAGAATGCTGAATCCTTTACATACACATTCTATGGACACCTAGTGGATCGCATGGATCGTTACATCCAAAATAACAACTGGACTCACTCCTCCAATGGCAGTGGACCTGTCTGGTAGACCCCAGCCATTAATACGCTTTACAATAAATGGAGGAAGCTACTACATGATAGAGCACAATCCCAGACAGGGAAGGCATCTGTGATCTGTACTAGCAAACTGCTACAATCACTCGGGCATTTATGTCAGGCACACTTCTAATGGACAATTGCACCAGACACATCGGACACTCACAAGGCCTTCTTCAGTTGATTCAGGTACCTGGCTGGACACTCACTGATATGCTGTGTGTTACTGCATACTGACTAAACATACCCTGAACCTATTGACATTGCCATCATCCTAGCAAACAGTTTCAGTGCAGATGTGTCCCCCCACCCCCCCCCAAGGTGGTACTGTCCATAACAACAGAGTGTAACCTCCCAGACATCATGAGTAAACAGGTGAGTGCTGCCCTCCCAACAGTGGACAACACAGCATCAATGGGACCAGACGGTGTCCCGGCCTGTGTCATACACAGCCTTCATGACAGACGTAACAATCACATTAAGTCACTGTTTGATATGAGTTACTGCAGGATATGCACCCATGGAATGGCGTACAGCGATAGTGGTCCCACTCCACTGAATACTGCCACAACAGACCACAGACAATATCGGCCTAAAAGGCTAACTAGCCTGTTCTGCAAAGCTATGGAGTGTATTGTAATGGGACTCATGCACATAGACATGGAAAACCTACAGACACTGGGTCCTACACATTACAGCATTGTTGTGGGCAGATCTTGCCTGTTGGACCTGTTCATATTCTTTCAACAGTTACCAGGTCCATCAGTGTTGGGACGGTTGTCCACACAGCCTGCCTGGACCTTGCACAACCCTGCAACACAATACCCCACTTGGCCATTATGCATAGGCTCACCAGCATCAATATCAACACATATCTGACACGATGGATTGCTACCTGGAGCAGCTATAGCACCCACATGCTCAGTGTTGCAAGTGCCATGTCTGACTATACACCAGTTACACATGGCATCGCACAAGGCACAGTCCTGGGACCTCTCTTGTTCAGTATATATTTGTGTGATGTACAGGCTATCACAGGAGGGATATGGCTGCCCATGTTGGCAGATGACTGCAAACTGGGTGCCATAATCAGCTCTCCTGCTGGTACATGCATACTCATACAGGGTCTCACAGGGATAGGTTGACTGGTGCCTGAGCCATGGCCCATGGCTACAAGCCATTAGTTGCATAGTCATCCCCTTTGAGCATGACAAGATGCCCACACATTACCACATAGGCTGCAATCCATTACATACAGTAGTAGTTGTTACGGGTTTGGGGACATGACCTGTTTGTACTCTCGCCTTTGACAATCCTATTGCCATAGTGGTTATAGCCTACCATATCCCACATGGTTTCACATGTTGATCACGTGTGGTCATTGTGCCCCTATACTTTTCATGACCATGCTTGCTTACTATGCCACCTTTGGGATGTACCTTACCTGACACCTGCAGCAACTGTAATGGCCACAAATGTTACTCTTAGAGCAGATGTAGGGACTCACACAGATGCCCTGCACAGTTCCGATACAGTAACTCCAGCTCTACTCAGTCACTTACCACCTACACGGATGTGTTGTGTGCCTGTAGTTGAAGGCAATATCTGACCCAGACTTACTGGACATGCTCCACCTCAGGATATCCGACTCCCTTGCTGCTACACACTCCAGGGACATATACGTCAGCACTGATGTTAAAAGGACATGCTGGGGGGACAGATTATTATCAGAAAGCCTCCACTCACTCTGGAGTGTAGTCCCGGTTTTGCATAGGCAGAGCCACCCACTGACCACCTACAGGTGACATCTTGACAAGTGGATGGGTGATCACATGTTTACCCATGGGATATCTTTTGGGTCCCTGCTAGACAGAGACACAATACACTGAACATAAATGGGCTATCTTGTGTGACCTACTATTCACAGGCACAGTGCTCTGATTTGACTGGGTTGCAGTAGCCAAACACACGCTGGCTATGCTTGTACATGCCCTAGGGCAGATAGCCTAGTATCAGCCTCTGAACCTATGATAATTTTCATGATGCACAATGTTTATTGCTGATACTGTTTGCAGGTTTTTATCATCTTTGCTTTCACACTTTATATGAACCGCTTAGGTATCTGCAGAACATATTTGCTTATGGCAGGGTTCCACTATATTATATACATGTCTGTTGTCATATAAGTCTGTGCACAGGGCAGATTGCTGTGTAGTGAGAGTTTCCTGGATTAACACATGCAACTGCCTGCTATGTGTGGCCCAATGCTGTACTCCAACATGACCTAAGTGTGTGAGTATGCCCAGTTCAGACTGTCAGTGTTCTGTTGCCTGACATTTGTCTCATGTATTCAAGTGTGCGAGCATGCCCAGTGTGACCTTTCAGTATGTTGTTGTCTGAGGTCCACTACATTTGTTGATGTATGTCTACATGTCCATTATTAACATTTGTACTGTGTGTGTTGAAAGTCAGGTTCTATTCTTACTGCAGGACTCACCTTTGTGTCATAACACGACAGGGATTATGCTGTGTCTGCAGGGTTTCCGTGAAATACTTTGCATAGACCTATCAACATTTCTTCATACAGGCTAACTACTGCACTACTGTTATGGTTTAGTGGTTCAGTACTATGACTATAGTGCACAGTATCCTGGGTTTGAGGCCCATTGCTGCTTATATTTTCATACTGAGCAGACCAGACTGCTTAGGGGCCAGTAGAGCAAATCTGAGCATGTAGGGCTTTTGTTCACTTATGTCCTACCTAGACCCAGCTTGTCCAACATTGCTCAATATTAACCATCATTGCTGGACATTGGCCAATATTACTCTACATTGACCACATTTGTAGTAGTTGGTGTGTGCGATTTTGTTTACATTGACTTCATGATGGTAAATGCTGTTTAGCACTGCTTTATATTGTTTAACACATGGCAATCATGCCTCAGGTGTTGATGCAGGGCTGCCTATGTCGGATGCACATACTACACTTCCTATACATGTTTGAAAGCAGTTAGTGTCAATGTAGGCATCCCTTTTACTATATGTGCGGGTCAGAGAGAGGTATCATTTCCAGAGTTCCTACTGAGCCAGTGTATGTGCTATGCATTGCCTCTTTGCCAAGGCCAAAGCATACTGGGCATGCCTCCTTCTGCCTACTGAGGTAGGCTCAGGTTGTTCCTCCTCCGAGTCACGCTCTGCCTGTGATGGCCTTGGCAATGGTGGGGGGCTGTTTGGCCCAGGCCTATGCTGGTCCTGATGCAGCTGTTTTTCGCAGGATCATATTATGTAGCATAGCACATACCATGGCAATTTGGGTACATGTAGTTGGTGAATACTGCAAGGCTCCACCAGATGTGTCCAGTCACCAGAACCATGACTTGAGCAGCCCACACACATGCTCGATTACATTTCGTGTTTGTGCATGTGCCTCATTATGGTGTTCCTGTTCAGGTGTGTGTGCATTTCTGAAGGGTGTCATCAGCCATGGCTCCATTGCATAGCCAGCATCCCCCACTAGGTGACCATGTGGGATGTCCCCATTGGCAAATGTCTGATACAGCTGCATCAAATGCCAGATATGGGAATCATGGTAGCTTCCAGGGCAGCCAGCACACACATTCAGTATTATGCCCTGAGCATCACACATGACCTGGCAGTTGATGGAGGGGAAGCCCTTGCGGTTGAAGTAGACCCTGCCCCACTCACCGGCTGGTGCTTTGATGCATATGTGCGTGCAGTCTATTGCACCCACTACCTCAGTGTATTCCGTTATTTGCTGGAAGAGATGAATATTGCTGGCCAATACCTCACGGGAATTGGGTAAATATACATGATCACCGACATGTGCTGACATGGCATCCAGGAACTGGTGCAATACCCTGGATGCTGATGCCTGTGATATCCCCATCATATCACCAGTTGGTCTCTGGAAGGTACCTGTTGCTAATATTCTTAGGTCAACACATACCTTAGTTTCCACTGGGATGGATTCCACTCTGTTGGTTCTGTGTGTGAGGCGTGGCCTGCACAGCTCAACAATTTGCTGCAAGAGGTCTCTGTCCACTCTATAGCGCTCTACTATCTCCAGCTCATGTAGCCCTTGGTAGGTAACCCTGGGCCTGTACACTCTTCTCCGTATCCTCACTGTGGGTTGTCTGGCAGCATTTGCATTATCACCACCCTCAGCATGTTGCATATGTTGCCTTATAACAGCAATGGCAGCCCCTAACATTTTTTGTCTCAGTGAAGCCTTTTCAGTTTTCACTTCTATTAGCTTACTGCAGTGTTGCAGTGCCTCTTGAGAGAAACATAATGGACTGTTGTTTGCAGACTTTTAAGTGCTGGGCTGGGCTGAGCTAGTGTTCTGCCTGGGTAATTGCCTGATTCTGATTGTTTTCACCTGCTAGCTCTGCTAGTACTCCCCGGTAACTTCCACTATTTGGTGTGCTTCCTATTTCCATACTGTTTCCTCCGGGGGGAGGGGCGCCGCACACACAAGCGCAAACACATTCACAACAGCTAACACACACGCACACATGCCTACATGGACTAAAGCTTGCTTATTCTTCCTAAAATGCGTGCACACCAGCACAAACGCGCTTACAACTGTTTACACAGCCTTACATATGCTTACTCCGGCTTACACGCGCGCACACAGTCTAACACGTGCGCACACTGTCTTACTCAGGTTTACTGGCATGCACACGCGCGCATGCACGCTCAGCAAGAAACTTTGGTGTTATCCATGGCATACACCTTCGATTTCTTAACTTTACCTGGCCTACCTGTTGACACACCTCTTTCACTATTATGTAAATGTAAGCTGACACATGACAGTCTGCCCCAATGAGCTTCACTCCTTTCATACATACCCCCCTCATGATGTTACCTATCTTCTACTCTCTTACTCCCCTTATCCTACTCCTACACTCCACTGACTCTGCTCTTTTGCTTTGTAAACTTGCGATTCACTATCCTAACTCTCATTTGCATAGGATTGCCTACTAATGCTTAGTTACATCTCTTAGACTGAGCTTCGCCCCTTAGCAACCTCTACTCGGTGGCCATATTGTCTTCAGCCTGCTATTTCCTTGCATTGTAAATTCATTTTAGCTATAAAACCCACATTTGTTGATCTTAATTATTAATTTTCTGCTTTTTAGGGCACAGCACGTTTGCGCGGCGCTGCTCTACAGTTAAACCCCGGAGATCGGTATAAAAAAAAAAAGTTGTTTTATTTTTATTTTGCATCACTTCCTGTTGCCAATGGCCATATTTTTGGCCATTGGCATGCTTCCACCTGTGAATGCATGCTTTTTTTCCAGCTGACACGGCTTTGTTTTGCTATTTGCAGAACCGTACTCAGTTATCAACTGAGTACATTTCTGCAAATAACACTACTTCTACTCGGACAGGTTGGGTTTCCTGGATCACAAATTTACCTCATTTGCATGGCATATCCCAGCCCTGTCCGTGTAGGACTAGTTTGGAGAGCTCAGTTGCACACCCCTACCGGCTGTTCCTGGATCGCTCGGCAGACATGTTGGCTGCATGGAGTCTTACTCTACTCTAAGACTCCGTGCAAGCCTTCGTGAATCCGGCCCATACACTTTTCACCAAAGACCAATGACTGAAAACTGGCTGACTGAAAAACACCACTGAAATATAGATAGATAGATAGATAGATAGATAGATAGATAGATAGATAGACAGATAGCTAGATAGATATATGATACATAGATAAATAGATAGATAGATATGTGTGTGTGTGTGTGTAAATAGATTGATATAGATGCAGTAATGCTGTGCATGTGTTTTATTGGTGCGTTGGTTTACAACATCAGTATATGTTATACCCCATAGAACTATATCATTCCATACGTACCATTTATCTACTTAAATGTTATTATCAAACATAGTAAGAATAACTTAGACTTCAAAAACAAGCTATCCAATCAAGTGTTTAGCAGTCCAGATCCCCACCATCGAGTATGACACTATAAGACAAGAGATGCAAAACCATATGTTGTAGACAAGAAATCAGTCTTTCCCCTCCCCACAGCTGTCTTTTTTGGTTTTAAATCCTTGATATTCATTTTTAGTAATAGTGATCACTTGCTAAACTTTTTGTGGTTTACTAATTAGGATATTGAGCTAGGCAATAAGCCAGAAGATAATAACTCCCATTACACAGGATAAGTAACACTATCAACAAAACTTTCACTAGGATAGCTAACATTGCATATGAAGCAGCGACACATTTATTACAAGGGTCGCATTATACAACAGACATTAGAACAACTAAGTTTTTGATTAACAACTTACTTCTGTTTCTACTTCTTCAGTACATCTCCAATAACTTTAATTGTAACACACTTATATGCCATTAACTTCCCCAGTTATCAATAGGTGAGACTAAAGTCACCACTGAAAAAGGTGACTTTATGCCAGTTATACATTATGGGCATTTTTATGCACTTAATGATCATCTATTAACTGCATTTGGCTTCAGGTTTTTCCAAACAGGGTTTTCAGATTTCTGGTTAATTCACCTCACCTGAAACATCACTGCACCATACTATTTAAACCTGAAATGCTACCAGTTACTTCTTGAGGCAGGTTTGCTTCTCTACTACTAATATGCAAAGTTCTCTACCCTATTTATTGTTTCAGTCTAAGCTAATTCCTTACAAAAAGACAACTGTTTATGGCCTTTACCTTTCTCCAACTAAATTACTCCTGACTGATTTACAAAAGTACATGCTTTCTAGAGATCCAAGATTTTGAACTCACTTCCTATAATCATTAGGTCCTGCCATCACTTGATCAATTAATGTCTAACTTTATCATTCACACTTTTTACAGCCCTTGTTTTATAGCTGTGTGCATAAATAATTAACCTCGATGTTTTGATACAGTGCAGCTTTCAGCTGAAGAATTCGATGCTCTTGTTTCTTTTATTCCTTCATCATTCTGGCTTATACTAATGCTAACAGTCTAGTTTGCAAATGCATGTCACACCTACTTAATTAATTTGTGTAATCATGCCTTATCTGTTCACCTTGTACCATGTATTCTTTTATACTATTATTTGTACTAAGTTTATTTTTGTATGCAACAATGTCATAGTCCAAAAAGAGCCCTTGGGTTCAATCTACAGAGAGATAAACAGATAGCATGATGGATAGATAGATAGATAAGACAGGCATTTCAAGAGTGTTAGGAATGTAAAGAAGGTTATTATAGCAATAACCCATGCCTGGGTGTGGGTAATGCAGGATTTACCCACAGTTGGTGTGGTTTGGTCATGAGGGAGAAGCCCGAGTTGCCAAGCAAAGCCAACCGTGGGTAAATCCAGCATTACCCATACCCAGAAGTGGGTTATTGCTATTATACAATGACATTATTTAAGAAAAAAAAATAATTACTTTTCTTAAATAATGGCATTGTATAATGCCTCCTTGCTGCCCTTCCGCAGCTGTCTGGTATTCTGTGGCAGTTCTGATGTACTGCGCATGCGTATGTGGGCAAAAGCAATGGAGAAAGCAAGATCTTCGTTGCTTTTTAAAGACTGTTTTTTATTTATTTTATTTATTTATTTATTTAGTTATATTTGTTGACTGGGTGTGTCCGACTGGACGTAGGTCCATTTTCAGTGGAGGCCCAGGGAGAAAAGCTCCACAGTTAAAATAAACAGACAGTAGTTACACTGGATTACATAGCAATTAACAATTTACATAGCAATTACTTACAACATATTTACAGATGAAGAACATAGTACATCAGTGGACAACTAGAATCTTTATCTGTGAAGTACATAACAGACATTAACAAATGTTACAAGAAGAAGTTCCTGCTGTATAATAAGTACTGGCTTATGAGCATCTGAGCTTGCTATAATCAAGGTAGTTAGTGGAGTGGAAAGAAAGGTAGTGGTTGGATGGGGAGGGTGATATTAGAGTGGGAGTTGCAAGGGCATAGCCAGCATGTTTTTAGGTGGGCTTTTAGTAAAGTTTTGAATAGGGTGCATGATGGTATGGAGGTAATTGTGGGTGGAAGGGAGTTCCATAATTTGACTATGGTGCAAGAGAATAGTGCTTCACCAGCAAAGTTATTGGCTTTAGTGATCTGCAAGTGACTTTTGTTGCTGGATCTTAGTGGTCTGGTGGTGCGATTGGGTTGGAGTAGATTCTGGAGGGATGGGACATTTAGTGGATGATTTACTAGTTTGTGGGCAAGTGAGAGTTGATACCATTGAAGGAGGTGAGGGAGTTCAAGCCATCCCAGCTCAGCAAGTGAGAGACAGTGGTGACTACAGTAGGATGCCCCTGTGGCGAATTTGGCGATTTTGTTATAGCAGGTCTCTAGCTAGTTTAAATCGCATTGCCTTAGGTTGGTATATATTGAACAGGCATAAAGTAGGGTGGAGATAAGGTGGGAATTTGCTATTGAAATCTTTGCTGCTTTGGTGAGAAGTTGCTTATGTCTGTATAGCGGTTCTAGTTTATTGTGGACTTTTTTTATGGTCAAGGATATGTGAATGTCAAATTTTAGTTTATTGTCTATTTCCACTCCTAGCAATTTGGTGTGTTCAGTTGGGTATATAGTGGTGTTGTCTTTTGCAGTGATGTTAAAGTGAGAGTTGTTTTGAGTATGTTTGGTGGGTTGGAAGATGAGTAGTTTAGTTTTGTTTGGGTTGAGTATTAATTGGGTCTCGGATAACCAAGTTTCAACAGAGGAAAGGGCTTCCTGTGAGACTTTTTGCAGTTTGGGTAGGGACTGGGATGAGCAGATGATGGTTGAGTCAGTGAATCTCCTTGGCTTTTTTAAAGCTGTCTCGCTATGTTAAACCCATTTAACATAGCAAGACAGTTTTGAAAAAACAACGGAGAAAGCAAGATCTCCGTTGCTTTTTACAAACTGTCGCACTATGTTAAACTCGTTTAACATAGCGAGACAGCTTTAGAAAAAGCAACGGAGATTCTCCGTTGCTTTTTTTAAAGCTGTCTCGCTATGTTAAACTCATTTAACACAGCGAGACAGTGTGAAGCAATGGAGATTTTGCATTCTCCGTTGCTGTAATAAAAGAGTTATAGTAATGAAAAAAGTCCGGGCGACCAGACCTTTTTCCATTACTATAACTCTGATTTACAACGTGCATGCTGACCAATCAGCGTGCACGTTTTTGAATATTAATGGGGGGGGGTCGTTGTATAATTCATTACTAGTACATACAGCACAGTACAATGATGAACAAAAAAACACACAATAATAAAGACCTCATTATTTTTTGACAGCAGTTGTAATTCATATCCATTGGTTACTGTTTTAAGACACAGCTCTGCCTAACATGGTGATATTTTAATAAAAGCATTCCTTCACAATCTTACAGGTCAACATTTCTCATCTACTGTCCCTCCTGAAGTTGTATTTCTAAAAGGACAACATACTGATTATTTTAGAAAGTGGGGGGAGGCAAGTGACATTAAAGTAAAGGGACAATAAGAATCTCCGGTGCTTATTTTTTTATAGTGGTCACTTATAGCATCATGGGGATACTAGTGTTATCAGGCCATTATCTACTTTGTGTGGACTCTAGACTGAATTGCCAAAATTGGCTGTGTAGGGGAACCCATAGAGGTATTCAGGAAGGCATGAGGCAGGTGGAGAAATGCTTAAGGGAGAGGGAAGCATGAAAGGAAAGTATAGTGTAAAATACAGTTAATGGGCATACTAAACATGTTCATTGCCTGCTGCTATCAGTCAGTCATTTAAAGGGATTATCTGCCTTTTTGTCTAGGCATAACATTATGCAGTTAAGCCCAAGGGCTCACAGACATTCTGTAAAATGCACTTAAAAATTATTCATTTATGGCACACTATGGTACTGGCATCTGAGTTTCTATATAATAATGATATTCAGCAATAACCTTTGCCTATACTACATAAGATATGAAAAACATCAAGAAGTTCTCAGATTCTTACCCATTACTCCATAAATGCACTAAAGGACATACCCAGGATTATGTATATCCTATGCATGCTCATTATACTTTTTGTCAAGACCCACTACAGTATCTGTGATATATTCAAGAGTAGCATATTTTTGGGAGCATGACCAAGATGTTGGCTTGAATGCAGCATATTTTAGTTGCTCTGAACTATTAAAAAGCTTTTGACAGATAGTTGAGAAGAAGCTAGAGATGAAGAAAGAGTCTAACGCAGTAATCCTAGACTTGAAGAAAGCATATGACAAGATGCCATGAAAGCTGATTTTGTCAGTTCTGCAACAACTTGAAGTCCAAAACATAGTCAGATTAACAGACTATGTGCAATTATCCAACAACATAAATACAAATAGTATTCATATTCACAGGAGTTCACATTTGCAGTGGGTATGCATCAAGGTTTAGCTATAAGCCCACTGATGTTCATGCTAGTGATGGATTAATATTAGCAATTAGATAAGGGGAACAATTCAATAAAGCTGCTGTACGCAGACAATGTGACATTACATATAGACTTTGAACAAGAACTTCAACAAATAATAGGGAAATGCAATGCAAAACTGAAGGCAAGACAGTTATCATGGCAGTAAATATGGAAATCAAGAAAGCTAAAATTTGACACAGAAGGGAAATACTGGAACAGGTTAACAGCTTCAGGTATCTGGTTAAGAAAATGGGAAATCTGAATAGGGAAAGGAAAGTTAAAATCTGAAATGCTGCAGTAAATTGGAACAAAGTGCCAGGGATCGAGTGTGACAGAAGCATGCCAAAGAAGCTGAGAAATAAAATATATAAAACAGTGGTGCAATTAGTTCTACAGTGGGGCATATAAACCAGTGCAGTGAAGGTAGAACAGTTGAGAAAGCTAAAGGTGATGGAAAGGAAGTGCCTGAGATGCATGGTAGGATGCACACTGTGGGACAGATGAAGAAATGAGGACATCAGAGAAGAAGCCAAAGTAGCTCAAATTGTAGAGAGGGTCAAAGTGAACAGATTATGGTAGTTCAGGCACATGTGCAGGAAAACAGAAGATAATCTGGAAAAGAAAATGTGGAAGAGACAGAAAGCAGACAAAATAGAAATAATGACAGTGTCCAGCGAAGAGATAGATGGATTGCATGAGAGAAGATATTCAACAATTAGGCTTGGCCTTTGAAGAAGACAGGAGAGTGGCACTGAATTAGGAAATATGGAAACATCTAAAGTAACACCCCAGCCACATATAGAAAATGGAAAAAAGGAAGTTGATGATAATGATGATGATGGTGATGGTGATTAGTCAGTGATAGAAGTGAAGGAAAACATGTATTACATTACTCAAAAACTAACAATTCAAAACATTCCTGTCAGAAGATATCTAACCACAAGACTTGAAAGATATTGGAATTCAAAACTACTGGACAACTGACCATTTATACAAACATGTTTCTCCAGAAAATATTGCAGGGATTTATGAAGGTACCATAATATGTACGGTACAGTCCATGTACACATCAATATACTCTTTCAGTATTTAGCAACTACCTTAACATGGTACTGCATGGTGCTCTAGCGTAGGGCTGGCCTTGCAGTTTTTATGAATGTTAATGAAACAGTCCAAGGGACAGACATATGCTAATTATCCAAATGCTCTCTTCTCTAGGATCATCTCCAGAAATACATCAATATGCTGAGTGAATCAAGAAATTGTTCAACTGATTAGATCAATGCAGCCGGCCCAACCATGTTGCTGTAAAGAACATGGACAAAATGCCATGTTCAGATACCCATCATGTCCATGGCATGGAAATCAGGGGAAGGAATCTCTAGACCCCACACATAAATATTACTAAAGTACCATAAAAACACCAGCAACAGTATGGGGCTCTGGGATGGAAGGAATCATTATACACAAGGAATACATATTAGTAAAGTGCATAGCTGCACAGACATCAGTACTGGAATCAGGGTGGGAGGAAACACTTGACATCAGGGGATACATATTGCTAAAGTACCATAACAGCACTGATATTAGTACCGAGATCTGGTATGTGAGGAAATACTACACACCAAGGATTCTGCAAATATGCCGTAACAGCACTTAAACAATTATGGTGATTGGGGGGGGGGTGGAACCATGCCAGGGCAGACAGGTCAGGAGGACAGGTACGGAGTCTGTGTTGTTCATGAGTGCATTTGCATTTGAATGTGCACTTCTGCATGTAGGAGATTGATTATTGGGGGATGCCAATGCCCACATGAGCAGCACATTTTTACTGCTACATGCTGATGAGCAACGTCTTGTACATTGCAGTAGTAACTGCAATTCATAAACATGCAAATTAGTTGATAATCATGCCAGCATGTCTCTAAATCACAAATTAGCACATTGTGGGAGCACAGCACATGCTAAGCCCTTTAATGAATTCCTGGGAGTGTCATCCATTGAAAAATTATCCTTAAAAATAGACAATATGGATAAAAGGTAGACTATATATAAGAGAATTGCAAAGACAGTTTGAACTTCTTAAAACTATGATCCAACCATAAAATGCTCATACAGGCAGTATAGAAACAAGTTTAAATAACAGTGAGGGAAGACTGGGTGAGCAAGAAAATCACAATGAACTTTCGCTGAATCAAAATGACCGGCTGCATGATATGGTGAATAATTTAGGAAACTGGGCGAGAAGAAATAATTTAAGTATATTTGGTATGCCCAAGATAAAAGCAGAAAACATTCTTAATTTCCTCACTAGCAGGATTTCAAAAGTGTTAAACCTTCTGGGGATTGTCCTACAACAGAAAGAGAGAGCCCAGAGATCTCTCACTAAACATTTAGCTAAGGAAGGAGTCCTTCCTGTGTTTATAATTGTTAATTTAACTGCACATCCGTATAAATAACTTGATTTTAGAACTAATTGGGCAATTCCTGTTCTGTCAATAGATCTGATTATAAGTATTCACATGAATTTATAGAACAAAGATGACTTTATTATCGCAGATAAAGTCCCAAAAATGTAATATAATACACCATATTTTATTTTCATCAAGTTTAAGAATTTTTTTTTTTTATCAGAAGGCGCAATTACTTTTTGCCTCTTTAAAAGATTCCCCTTCCTTTCTTAAATCTAAAAAGATAAGAAATCTTCAGTAAGCAATAGACTGGAGCTATACAGGCCTAAGAGAAGCAGAGAGACCTGGATGGAAAATTGATTAATAAAAAAACAAAATGACTCTTGAAAAGGGAATATTGATACAATGGACTAATGTGTTTATCTAAATCACACAAGAATATGGGTAAGATTCCATAAAATTAATGGATCCCAGTGG
The DNA here is from genome assembly GCF_019279795.1 of Protopterus annectens. Lineage (NCBI taxonomy): Eukaryota > Metazoa > Chordata > Ceratodontiformes > Protopteridae > Protopterus > Protopterus annectens. Next base: position 668,527,997 of record NC_056746.1, read on the forward strand.
AGTATACTGAGTTTTGTGCAAAAAATGCAGAGAGCCAAGCAATATGCAAATATGCCTTAGTGTACAGAGAATAACTCAGTGCAAAGAAAACATAACTTCCAATGTCTGCGCAACCTCAAGTAGTCAAATCTGTATGCCAAGAAATGTACATAACGTGAGATATACATGTGCATTACCAAAGTACATTTCCAGAAATTATACAAGCTCAATGCAACTAACTGAAAATTACTAAAAGAATAGAAATGTGCAGCACACTATCACAGGTGAAATGGGATCCTTATGTCAAAGACATATACCATGTCAGAGGCAATGCAAATGGTTTGTCAGGTAGAAAATGTCTATGTGTGATATGCAATGGAATTACATGATCCAATCAGAAAGATGTTTCATCACACATATACACACCAATGACATGGAATTTAAAGTAAAGAGTGATACATATATAAGGAATGACAGTTAAGGAATGTAAGCTTATGCATAGACAGCAATCATACAAATCTCTGGGTAATGCTCAATCCATAAGTACAACATGGTCAATGATGGAATCAAATCAATTGCCACCACCTTGCATGCATATGCCTTGCATGTGTATGATACCTGACATGGTGCACAATGTAATATTGTACCAGTACATCTACATGACAATGATGATAACGTACAGGAAGGTAAATATGCACATAACATATGCCATGTATATGTGAAACATACAGGCCAAAGCTATAAGGAGGAAAGGGTGATGGACAGCACAGGCCCACCATAGTAAGGAAATATCAGCAAGAGAATGTAGGCATAAAATAAAGCAGGACTACCCTACCTGAGGACACACAGTGCACATGCATGTATACACAACACAGAATGGACTACAAGTCCTTTCAAGGTATTTTGAAGCAAATGGCCACCAATGTATGACATATTGGCATAGTGGATTGGTGATGGCTATAGACCTGTCTATGTACAAATGACATAAACACAGTAATGTGCAACAGTTAAACAGCAAAAAGCATAGGTGCACAACAAAAGTACTTTTGAGTAACACATACATGCATATACTGGCATGCAAACCTAATACAACAGGTGCCACAATCACCATTCGTGATATAAATAGCACTGTTCATGTCCAGGACTGATCAAGGATAATCCTGTGCACAGTACAGCACAGAAAATGAAATAAATGCATGCAATCAGTTGTTTTACAAGAGCAGTTGTGTGTCAACTATAATACGTTCATATACATGGACATCCATGTAAATCAGTGCATATGTTTTACAAATGTATACACATGGACATGTATGGAAATCTGTGTAGGCATGTCACAATATAAGCTGTTATCAAAAAGTCTGGCTTTTGATAAATACAAGATATGGACAAACAAGGGAGTCATAAATGATGCTAAAGAAAGCATCCTTTGTATATTCACTATAGGACGAGTGAATGTCAAAGCAGCATGTGAAGAATACAAGCTCATATTATACCAGTCACATTAATCTAACACAGCATGGTGCAATATTTGCCAGTACTTGCCACACACAAGACCATTGTGACAGTTTGACAGCAAGACTCAACAATGTTATATAAATCACATAAGCAAGGACCTGTCATGGTGTTGAATGGACATAAGACAGCAGTAACAAATAAAGAAATGCATGCAATTTATACAAGTGGATAACTTGCAAATAAACACACTGGACGCACCTCACTGTTTTATGTGAGAACAATGTCAATAACATAGTATGGGAGCTGCTCTCATCCCAACCAAGTATATACAGGAACAACACAAGCCAAACAATTGTGTCTCACTTGCATTATGTCAACTGCAACAGTCATATCTGTCTTATACAGGGGAGTATACTGGACATAAAAAATGTCCTGCACTACATGCATAGCAGTACACACACACACACACACACACACACACACACACACACACACACACACACACACACACACACACACACACATACACACGCGCGCGGCTCACGCACAATTAAGAGTAGCACCCTTGCCCCTATGGAGCAATGAATACAGAAATTACAGCATGCTCATGTAAATCAAATCAGTTACTGTAAGTATAATTTGGTAATGTGTGTCATACTACAGCAACAACATAATGCCACATATGACCTGATATGTGCAGTGAACATTATGACACATGTCAGAAAAAGCATGGCAGAAATACATGATGCCAACACAATTGTGCCTATACAGTAAATTACATGTCAGAAAAAGCATGGCAAAAATACATGATGCCAACACAATTGTGCCTATACAGTAAATTACTAGATATGAAAATCATCACTGTGCCAGCTTTATATAAGTGGATCACACAGACAATACTTACAGTCCTGAGGGGCTACCCTGATGGGGTTGAACATCATGAAATATCTCTCTATAGTGATCTCATGGAAGGAGTCACACATGGCTGCCACCATTTTTTTACAGAAGTTGCCCATCAGGTCCCTCATCTGTATCTGGAAGAAATCTGTCATCACATCCTGGATCTGGTCCTGAACATCATCTCCCCGTTTTGGTGGTGGATGTCTTCTAAGATGAGCAGCAAGACTGGTGGCACATGCAGGTCCAGGTCTGTCATTGTCATCATCATCCCAATCATGATCATCATCCTGGTCCTCAGAGTCATAGTTGCCTGGCAATGGTCTGGCATGTCATTGTTTGTGGTGTACAATGGCAGTGTCTCCATAGGTCCCACTCTCTGTCAAGGTTCAACACAGGAAAAAAAAAAATAGACATACATAATAATAGGCATTTCCCCAAAAACAATGATCACATAGCATATCATGCAAACCTCCATAATTTAAATGTGGTAACTATCTGTATGTAATATTACTATACTGTATGACCTCATGCAGCTGGAACACCATATGTGATGAAAGGGATGAATTCAATCCATAACAATGTACAAAATGTTGTGTAACATACATCACAGCCATATGCAAAACAGTTCTATAATAAAATACAACCAGATGTGCTCCTACATAATGGTAAAGACAGTGTATGATATGCAATTAACATCATCAACGCGTATGAGACAGGACGTTTGACATATTTACTCAGGGTATATCATGGTACAATACATGTGACATTACAACTTAATTGACAGAAAATATGGCCCATAAGGTTAATTAATATTTTGTATAACCAAAAACATGAACTTATGATAATAGCCTATGTGCTGTCATGATCATGCAACAATCCAGTGCCTAATTATCCACATACTGATGACATGAATAGAAGGTTACATACAATGTCAGTATGTTACTCCAGTACATTGCATGGCATGCAATACCCATTTTATCAGACAAGATGTTGTTATTACTTGATCATTTTTCAACATATTAACCATCAACATACATACAAAACATACACATGACAAGCCTACAGAAATACATATCAAGACAAGTATGCCATAGCACTCAAGCATGCAACAATGATAAGGCTCGCTCTTTCAAAAGACTTGCTTAAAATTTCACACTGATAACAAAGCATGACTTTGAGAAAGTGGCATTAAACATAATTCAGTTAGCACTTACAACAACATCAGCTCCAAGCACAGAAACACAATCCAGAATTACCTAAATGAACGATTCAATAATCAAATGGTGACACACATATTTAATTTGAGGTGTCAATATGTCATTTAATTTTTTTCCACTATAACATATTCGGTACTTATGTATTATCGCAACCAGATTTTTGTGATAATACGGCTTGCTTCCTGGTGTGTGAATGTAACCATAAATGTATGCAGAATCACACAGGGAATGTTATTTGTAAAAGAACCCACTTTGTTGAGGTAGGAATAGTGTAGTATTTGAAAAATGACTGCTTGTTTGAACCTATGCTGTTTTCCGACATCATGTCAGTCATAGTACTTTTCCAAGTCCTGTTATGTGTGCACACAACACAGCAGAAGTATGAGAAATGGAGTAATTACTCTGAATCACAATCACAGCACAACCTCACTGAATGTAAATAGTTGTGAACAAACTATTGTGTTTCTTCCTGGCTTGGCCAAAACTCGATCCCGAAAAGACATAAAGTGACAGCAAAGACATGTTCTCCTTTCAAGCAATGATATTTTGTGGCCGGATGCAAAGAGACGCATCTGCAGCATATTCCCTTCCCCAGAACTAGCAGCCCAAAAGGGGTAAAAAGCAACTGACAGTTCACACACCATCCAAAAAGGGGGAAAATGTAACATCTACAGACATGATTCATTTATTATTAAACACACATCATGGAGGATAACACTCTGGGGGCCAACACTATTGCTTCGTAACCAACTTCCAGAGCCAGCCACTACATTTTTCCTGGCATTTTGCTCGAGTCATCTCAACTCTGATTTGCAGGACAGTGCAAAAAGGCATGCAGGTTATACCATAAACTGTCCCAAATCATGACATTAAGGACAATGCCTCGTTTGTACATAATGTCATAATTGCCGGGAATTATCAGAGAATTGGAAGCTGGTTGCAAGAGAATCACAAAAATCTGGTATTTATGACCGTAATCTGATAGCATTGGCTGACAAAGAATGTTCAGTGGACAGCCTTGCCAAGAAGCGACATGCTGCCAGTAAAGAGCAGGAAGAAACAGTATTTTTTTTAGTTTCTGTTGATAGCCCTCCAGAAAACAACCTGGTTTGGTAAAGAAAACACACTGTATTCCATTTCAAGAACATTAACAAACAGATTTAGTGATCAGGAAGCAAGCCGTATTATTGCAAAAATCTGATTGCGATAATACGTAAGTACCACATATTCTTATGTGCAAGTAATGTGTCATGTTATTATTCCATTAATAAATATTAACGTTTATTTTAAATATATTTTATGAAGACAACCAGTGGTGCACTGAAATATATATGCAAATGAGATGTGCAATGCAACATGGTTAATAGGAGATATCATATAAATCTAATGGAACAAAAATAAACCTTAGAACTGGACAATTACAAGTAAAACGACAGTGTGTGACATCTATAATTTTTGTGTATAGCACACATCACACATCAATGTCCTTCAACAAATGTAACACCATCACGACCTGCATTTGTATTAGAGTTATATACATACCTGCACAATTAAAATAGTGCAACCAGTTCCAAAATAAAACCCAGAAAGGCAACACAGTGCAGACCAGAAGTAGAAATACACAAAACCATTTATTCTCCACAAAATAAGTGCTTTCGTCCAAAAGTTAAAATTACAAGAACTTCATCAGATACAATTTAAAACAATAAAAAGCATTTTAAATACTAAAGCACAGTGGCATCATTTCCTTTCTCAGGGCAGTGAGCACTGCTTACTCAAACCACACACCCTTAGCACAAGCACAAAACAAGCACACAGCCCAGCTCAGAATACATATAAAATGCAATTGTGAGCAAAAATTAAGCTTTAAATGATCCATGAGAAAGAATAAAATGTAAAAATATCTTATAAAAAGTACATATGTGTATCTGAATAAAGCAATTAATCCTATTTGTACTCTAACTTTACCTTTCCAGCCCTTTTAACTTTAAGAGACTAGAAATGGAGAGGCTGTCAGTATGTCCTGGCCAAAACAAAGAATTTAAACACAGCTGCCAGGATAATTCTCTCTTTTCCAGAATATAAAGCCATGCCCCCCTTCAGACACAGATAAAACATCAAATATAATAAACTTGAAAGTATGTCCTACAGTCAGTGAAATATGTTTAGCTAAGGCATTTGTTTCACAAACATCACAAATATTATGAACATGTTCACTTATCCTGTTTTTCAGTTTCTGTTCCATCTTCCTCACATCAAAACAGTTATAGTCCATACATAATGCAAGGTAAACTAACCTTTCAGTGGTACAACTACATCTACCAGGAATTCTTATTTTCATCTTGTTAACAATAAATTCACTCCCTTCCAAAATATAGGGACAAATCTTACATCTACCACATATAAACATATGTCCAACAGTGGTTTGAGATTGCTGATGTTCAAAAAGGTATTTCAAATTAAAACCTTTCCTATAAGTACAAGAGGGGCTATCTCCCACAAATTCTCTTAAATCTTTGTTATTACTAATAAAGTGCCAGTTTTTAACAAGAATGTTTTTAATAATAAAAAAATCATTTGAAAACATTGTAGAAAAATTGGGCTGATAGTTAATACTATCCCTCTGTTGTGGTGTTAGTTCAACACTAGGGGAAGCCACTCTAATTTGTTCAGTTTGTGGTATAGTAGGACCATCATTATTATTGTTTGATATGACCACCTTGGTCGTATCTAAATTCTCATGTACTTTGGCTCCTAAAATTGGTAAAAAATGGTCATTGTGCTTGTTTTACTTAACTTTGTCCATTATTTAATTTAATAAGATGTCAGGCTAGCCTCTTTTCTCAACTAAAATAGTGCAATAATGATCATGCTTATACTATACAATAATTCAGACATACCAGAAAAAACTGGTAGCACAATACTGCCAGTAAGTGGTATGCACAGCATATGCCAGTGAGTCTAGCAGCAGCATTGAGAATGTTATGACAGCAGACACCCAGTCAGTAATGGAATAGACAGACTATGCACAATACAGCATTCAGCAAAAAACAATGTTATACATACAGGTTTGTTAGCCACTACCTGCTATTCCAATAGCAATACCAGTGCAAGCAACTTTCATGTAAAACATTTAATTTAAAAGCACTATTTATACTGTTATTCACAATAAATCAATGACTATTCCACTTTCTTTGTAGATGCATTTTGGATAGTCTGGCATTAACATTAGCATGCCAGAAAGTCCAAAGACTACACATTTAAATCTGAAGGTTTAACTATATTATGAATCTTCCTGGGGAAATAAGTGTTGACAGGGAAAACCCATCTCTCACTTCACTGCTCCGCATGCCTGTGCATATACGGTATGCACAAAAGATAATTTTGGGTATGGTCTTCATCACCTGCAAGCAGGAAAACGAGATGTATTACTGCAATAGAAGGATTGTGTCAGGTGATTATATAGTGCTTGCTATGCACAACAAAAAACACTGAACACAGCAAATCAGCTAACATTGACATGAAATACACAATCACATTTTGCACTTTCAGTTACTGTTGTGTCACTCAATGCTGCACATATATAAGAATTACAATAGACAAACTGGAAGAAGTGAGATTCCAAACTACAGCTCTCACCTCTTTTTGTACTAGAAACCTGAATCCTACTTTCTTAACTAATCCATCTTGACAGTGATCAAATGTATTGGCGGAATTAAAAAAAAAAAAAAAAACTATATGAATATATATTGAAGAATTAAACACAGAGATACGTGAAGCTGTGTTTCTAAATTAAATGTTAAGTAAAAAAAGAATTACAAGTACTGCCATGAGCTGTGAATTTGAATAAAAGAAGTATGCACTCGTGAGTGCATGTCAGCACATTGCTCACAGCAATAACAAACAGCTATAACACCAGACTTCCTAGTGTCATAGTTTGCAATAAATATGTTACTCAACTTGAAACATATAATTACACATTAAGGGAATTACTGTCCAACAATCATATTTAATGCATAAACGTGTAATTTATGTAAGAGGGATTTTCTGTATAAATAGATGTATTTTCATTGCTGCTGTCACATCTGAAGAAGTCTGGATCGGGGATGAAAATGCGGTGATAAGTTAATGTGTTTATGTTTTTGTTTTTTATTTAGTTGTTAAATAAAATTGATTTTAAGCCTGGCTGAGTGCTGGCCATTTTTTCCAGAGTGTCTTTACTGGATTAATTGAGTTTGGACTGGCTTTGGGCACTTTTCCTCATTTGTTTGGTTTATGTAGGAGGGCAGTCAGTGTTACAAACTAATGGATTATAAAGGTTTACTATTAAATGGGTGATCGGACTTTGTTCAATTTATGTTTGTCTGAATCATCCCATTCGATAGTAATGAAAGAACAAATTCATAAATGTAGAAATGCACACGCGCAAATGCACTACAGCATTCGCTGTTATGAGTTTCTATATTTTAATGCAGATTGCACTATAGTGGGGATCAGGAAATGTACCTTTTCCCTCACCGTAGTGCGATCTCAGAGTTTGTATGTATAAGTAGCAGGTGGTATAGGGGTGCAGTCTCCCACATGGGAGGTGCAGGGAGGACTTGCCCCCCTGAAAAATCATTCTTTACTGTATGTTGCACAGTAATAGTAGTTGCAGAAGTGTGGTGAATGTTCGAATTTTGTCAAATTCAAACATTCACTACTTCCGCGTTTGACTTTTTTGTCGGTTGCTGTTTTTGTTTTCATTTCTTTGGTTCATAGAAACGATAATTTGCACAAAATGCAATCGCTAATATGATAGTAAACCAATTATAACATAACATTAAGTAGTTCAAAATGTGTAGATAACATATATATATATTACCCAACATTTCTATAAACAGCCTTATTCAAAGAAGTATTTGGTTGAGGCCCAAAGACAGCTTTCTGATTACTGTTTTTATAATAAAATGGTGTTGGATCCTACCCTAAAGTTCAAAGGAGAGATCAATCAATTTTTACAATTAGCATTGAATGAGGGTATAATATCCAATGAGGTGGTAGTCCATCTAACTGTCTAGGACCCAATACAACAATATTTTTTTATGCTCCCCAAAATTCACAAAGCCTTTACACATCCTCCAGGTAGGCCATTTGTCTTCAGGTGTGGATCATTAACAGAACCTCTATCTGCTTATTTAACACAATTTTTCAACCTCTGTTAATAGGGGTAGATTCTAGAATCCAGGATACCACCCAATTTTTGAATATTATAGAGGACATGCAGTTGGAAGAGGGGTGGTATATGTGCACATTGGATGTGTCTGCCCTGTATACTAATATACTGCATTGGGCAGGTCTTATGGCTCTGGAATATTAGCTAGACTGTATACTCCTTTACAGTCCTGAGTTCAATACAATTCTTCTTTGTTTGACTGAACATGTACTTACCAAAAATGTGTTCCATTTTAATGGAAAGTGCTATTTACAACTCAAGGGTACAATGATGGAGGCATCATTTTCCCCCATATATGCTGACCTCTTTATGTTTTTTTTGGAGGAACAGATCAAATATGATTCAAGCCATAACATTTTTGGATGCAATTGATATTTGGCAGAGGTACCTGAATGACTGCTGAATTGGTCTGGAAGGCAGATCCTATTAATTTAACTGATTTTGTGGAACATTTAAATGAAAATAAATTGGAGATAGAGTTCATGGTGAAATATGATGTTAGACATATTACCTTTTTAGATGTGAATATTTTGAAAAATAGTGATGGCATGCCACAGAGTACAATTTTTCACAAGTATCCTCAATTAAATACATTGTTACATGCTACAAGTTATCATCCTAGGCACAGTATACATAATATACATAAATCTCAATTTTTAAGGATGCACAGAATTTGTTTGGAGAAGGAAGAATGTATTAGACAAGAATCTGAATTAGTGAATAGGTTCTGTAACTGAAGGTATAGATATAATGAGGTTGTACAGGCATGCAATTCGATTAAGGGGATTGACAGATGACAGTTGCTGCAATATAAAAATACAAAAAACACGGAAAATACATTGAGGTTAATTACATGTTTTGGCAATAACACTTCTTTTTTAGAAATGTTATACAAAGGCATTGGGTTACTTTATTATCAGATAAGTTGTTGAGTGAGTGATTGCCATCCAGATGTTTGTTTTTGTATCATAGGGGTAAAACATTAGAGGGCTGGTTCAATTATTATAAATGAAAATATGTTTCTTTGGATATTGTGAGACAAACCACTGTGGATGGGAGGTTGCTGCAGGGTTCTCAGCCCTGTAGACATCATTATATGTGTAGATATGTTAATAAGACACAACGATTTACTAAAAGAAATACATTCAAGGTTTTTCAGATTTTAATGTTTGGGAATTGTAGTTCTGAGTAGGTTATTTATCTTGTAACGTGCAGTTCTGCTTTTTATATTGGACAAACTTCACATCCCTAAAAATGCATATAACAGAACACTTGAGTGATATTAGGAATGGACATTTATCTATTGCTCTCCCCAAACATACTAAAAAACATTCCACTGCAAGATTTACTTTTGTTGTTATTGATAGAATTGTCTATAACAGATCAAATAAATCAGGTTGGCACAACATATTAAATAAAAAGGAAAAGTCATGGATTATTAGATTATGGGGCTTGTTTCCACTGGGTTTAAATGAACATCTTTAATTAAACAATGGGAGCTGGTAATATGCTCTCTATATGTATTTAAACTGGCATTTTAGATTTGGTCTGTAACACTGAGGAAGGCAGTTCATGGTGAAACCAGTCTGTTTATTGTTTTAGGCCAAGAAGTTTTGATATGTGAATGTGACTAGGTATAATTAATAATGCATTTGCTATCTTGAATCACCGACCATTGTATGCTTGCTGTTTTTTTTTTTGTTTTTTTTTTTGGATTTGCATTGGAAGCCCTTGTTTTCCTCATGGCATTTTTCAGTACTTTGTATAACCCTTTGATGTTGACCTTAATGTTGGGTTATTTGGTTTTGCTATATATTCTAATACATGTTTCATCTTATTGTATTGTTTATACTTTTGGATAACAAGGCTGAGTTGCTCTTTTGTTTCCTTTTTGTTTAGTTTTGCTAGGGACTGACAGATTTATATGAATTTCTAGGTGATTAAAAAGTCTGCTAGCCAAGCCAGGCCAACACTTTAGTAGGGAACAGTTATACTTCAAGCGTGTACATTTGACATACTTGAATATCGTGATATTTACATCTTTTGGTTTAGGGACTTTTAAGAAAAAGGATACCAATGAGTGGTCAGACTTGACTCAGGAAGGGTATACCAATGGGATAATGCATATAACTATCATTTTTTTTTTTTTTTTAATTTTATTTTACATTTGTTAACCAGGAAAGTCCGACTTGGAATGAAGCCAATTGTCAGTGGATGCCGGGAAGAAACATTCCAGGTGCATGTCTTTGTGGGAGGAAACCAGAGCACCTGAATGAAATCCACACAAATGCAGGGAGGACATGCAGACTCCACACAGAAGGCACTCCAGCCGAGAATTGAGCCAGCGAACCTCTTACTGTGAGGTGATAATGCTACCACTGCACCACTGCACCAAAAATCATAGTTTTAAGAACCATAGCTGGGACATTTTGTCCTCTAGTGGACTGTTATCTTCTTGATCCAGGGAATTCTTGTTTACAAAATAGAGGAATTTGTGTGTATAGACAACATTTGAGATATAAGTCTTTCAGTTTATCGATGGGTAGTCAAAGACTTACAGGGCAAATGAGGTTTTGGGGCATATGGAGTATATCCAGTGTAGTTATTTATTATTTTTATTTATTTATTTTATATTTGTTTACCAGGAAAGCCCAACTGGGACAGAGGCCATTTTCAATGGAGGTACAGGGAGACATTCTCCAGATGCATGTCTTTAGAATGTGGGAGGAAACTATAGCATCTGTAGGACACCCATATGAATACAGGGAGGACATGTAGACTCCACAAATAAGGCACCCCAGCCAAGAATCAAACCAGAGAACCTCTTTATGTGAAGCCACTATGCTAACTACTGCACCACTGTACCAACCAATTAGCTAAGAAATAGTCATGGTTTTTAAGCATCTTTGAGTGGATTCTTATAATATGCTATAATGTGATAGCTGATTTTGTTTATAGTGAACAAAATCTCAATAAGTTCAGTTTCACTTGTGTGACATCAGACTCCAGATCCCCAAAAAACAATTAGCCAAATACTGCTGGGACTTCCTTCACTATGGAGATTTCCATTTCTACATCCTAGACAAGCTCACTATGGGTCCACTCAAAGAAAACAAAAATGCCATCCTTGAAAAATGGACTTAAGCTGACAGATCTGCTTGGACCCCCACCGTCACCTTAGTCTAAACTTGACATTTCCATCAAAAGTGTGTTTGCACTCAGGAATCTAAACCATAAAAAATACAGTGAAAATACCCATAGTGTTTAATCCAGGACTTGGACAAAAACTGGTAATTAACTCTCTAATTGGCACTGTTACTATAAAGAAAAAAATCCAACCAAGAAAGTAGATCTGTAGAGCATTGTATCTACCTTGGTACAGTTTGTCTGGTGAGCAAATAACACAGGGCATGAGTCACTCTATTTCTTTTGTGATGTTAAGAAGTGTACAAACTTAAACAGTAGCTGTCAGGAATTTGGAAATGGTTTATACTGCTCAGTCAGGTTTTCCTTTCAGTGTTTTTATTGAAAAAGTGTGCTAAATACTAGCTTTGTACCTTATCACTAAATCTTGGTAAAGGTTGTCTGTTTTTTGTGGTATTTGAACATTTTTTTACTACTCATTTTATACTTAGGTTTTTCTATCATTACTACTATTGAGAACATGAAGCCAAACACTCCTAGTCTGAATGATAGCCAACACCCATAGACTGATTACATCAGCCTCTTACATCACCTAACCCTGGCCCAGGTCCCAAGGCACCACCCCTTATCTGAGAAGATTGGTTAACTGCCCTTCCACCTGATCCCTCCCAGTTTTCTGCCCTTTATCTAGCCATGAGCATAGCTATCTGTTCCTATTTTGTACTGTCTTCACCATCTGGAACCCGAAGAGAGGATGAATTTGAACAGAAAAGCCCTCACTAGCTGCTAAACCCAGGAACAGGCTTGATAGCAAAGACCCCACACTAGAACCATAAGGATCCATGCAAGTTACTTTTCTTTTAAAATGAACTGTGCAGTTTGCATTCAGTACCATACATGTGTTATTTACTTCTCTGCAGTTGTGTGACTATGTGACCATAGAAATAGTATACATAAGTAATGGGGAACTGGGAAGGGGAGGTAAAAGCCCTCTTAAGGAGCATGCAGGGGAGTAGCTCCCTAGTAAAAAAACACTTTTAATGGTGTAACAATTTCTTTTAGTGTGTCTATTTTAACTTGTTAAGGTACTTTGTAAGCCTCTTTATTTACTTTTGAAGGCACTATATGTTTGAAGTAGAGTCATTGTTAGCAAGGGTTTCATTTGTTTAATATTGATTTTGAGGAGTTAATTGGGCCAGTCTTCAATGTACAGTCATAAGTCAATTTGGTAATTACACCATCAAGATGGACTACCTGTCCTACCTCTCCTACAACACCTCCAATTGCTTACCTTGTTCCTCAGTGTCTATCCCTCCCTTCTCATCTTCCTTTCCCCATATAGTCTACTCACAAGGATGACATTTGTCAGATAATTTTATTTATTTATTTATACATAGTTCCTCTATAACATAACAATTGTGCAATTCTTTACCTACTTTATGTTCTCCCATGCATGACTATTTAGTTCCAATGCTTTTAATATACAAATATTTATGTTATAGCATAACTTTATCTTGTAACTGTTTACCTCTTAATTTCACCAATGAATGTTATTTATTTTCTTTGTGGTATTCCCTGTACACCTGAGCTGAGCCTGAAATATGTCCTAATGGATCAATGTTCTAGCCCAATTAACAAATGTAAATAAATAAATAAATAAAATCCTTGCTAATTTATATTTTGTCTGTAAGGAATATCTTGCAAGTTAAATATCTGATTCAGCATCTGGGATTACTCACCCTTGTGCCTGCCTTCGTGTATTTGCAGTTGATCCATTACAATACCTGTGTTTCTTGATTTTTTTTCTGAAATGTTGCAGTCAGGAAGCTGAATTGAGCATTAATTCATCCTCTGATGTTGTCCATTGCTGGATAGCGGCTTTCCACATTTATGAGTGTTAGTCTTACATTTCTGACCATTTATGAGTAGGATTTTCCATACCTGAAAAATATGACCTCGTTATAAAGATCCCAAGTTGAATTTTCTACCTTTTCTTTTAAGAGAGCACCATGCTGAGGGGATCTTTGTGTTGCTGTTGAAGATACATTTTTATATAGGTTTTTGTGCCTTCTACTTTTACTTCACTAGATTAAAAATAAATAGCATATGGGTTTCATTTACTATTGATTTTTTTGCAAAGTACATTTTACTTCATTTTTTCTGTTATATTTATAGATTGCATATTTGTTCTGTAATATCTTATGAGTTCATAAATAATGCAAACAAAAATTGCATTTTGGTTTGAAAATGAGTATGTATATGTGCAATTATGAATCCAACCATTTATCTGTCTGCCTGTTTTAATATATTTTTATCCATTATGTACATGCCTTGCTTTCTTTTATCCATTACTGGTAACATCTGAGTCCCAGGAATGACAAGTGAGTTAAAATTGTTAATAAATATAAATCAGCCTATATACTTATCCGAATATTTTGTCAATAGCTTTGACTAGATAAGTACAAAAATAAATCTAGGATTATATTTATCAGTGGTTGCCATTTAAATCTCAGATTCAAAAGTTAATGAAAATGTCATGGGATATTTGTTCCTGCTGCCTGAATGGCTTCCATCATTTAGATGTGTTGTCAGATATGTCATGAAAGCTGTGCAGCATGGTAAATCCCAAATTTAGTAGAGAAGAAATCTCCCACAATACTGCAAAAATAACAATTAATTATCAGCAAAGCTGTTTCTGAGATACTAATTTAGCTGTAATACAGAGTGTTTATATAGCTGGCACAGTCTTGTTTTGTAAAGTCCTAATCATTTTTCTTGACTTTTGTATTCAGCATGTTTACATTGCAGCTCTTCTTGTGTTGTATTCTGCTATATCAAGCCTTTATTATATCAGATTTTAAGGCACGCTGAGGACCAGTATGTGACCATGATGCTCATTGTCACATTTCAAACATAATATGCTAGCTGTAGCAAAGAAAATAATTCTCATTACCTTCTAAAGTCTCCAACTTCACTTTCCTGTATCATATCATGTTAGCACCATCTTCATTTACATGAAATTAGTTTTCAGAACTATTAATGATTTTTTATTTCTGAACACATTAGGGAAAATTGGCTTTCAGAAAAGGGTCCCACTGGTTAGTTTCGCAACTCCCTTTCAGATCAGACTTTCCAGACAACAATGTGTCATTATCTTCTTCTTCTTTCGGCTTTTCCCGGTTAGGGGTTGCCACAGCGGATCACCTTGTCCGCACATTGAATGGCAGTGGAGTTTTACAGTGTCGAGTTGCCAGCCCGGCGCCCAACCTTCCACAGAAGGCACACTCACACGCACACCTAGGGCCAATTTAGAGTGTCCAATCCACCTGCAGCATGTCTTTGGGATGTGGGAGGAAACCGGAGCACCCGGAGAAAACCCACGCGACCACAGGGAGGACATGCAGACTCCGCACAGAAGGCACCCCAGCCGGGGATCGAACCGGAGAACCTCTTGCTGTGAGGCGGCAATGCTAACCACTGCACCACTGTGGCCGCCCAACAATGTGTCATTATCATAAGGCTTAATAAATATCCCAAGCATAGCTGGTTCTATAATATTGAAATGTGTCTTTCAAATTGAGACTTCTCTATTTATACCTGCATATTTAAATGAACATTCAGGAAAGGTAGCAGTTAATACTCTTGGATGCTCTTGTTTGACAACGATGTTAACTACAGCCTTTTTTTTGCTAAATTTTCACTTTAACATTTGGCAAATCAGATGTCTATGGTGTTGAAAAAGGTAAAGTGGTGTGTTTGTGTGTGAGTGTTGGCTGTTTAGGGTTAGAACTGGGGTTAGGTTACAGGATAATTTTAGTGTAGTGTGTTTGTGTGTGTGTGTGTGTGTGTGTGTGTGTGTGTGTGTGTGTGTGTGTGTGTGTGTGTGTGTGTGTGTGTTCTATGTCTGAGAGTCTTGATTAGTGGTACTGCTAAGAAAAGAGGTTGAAGCAAGTTTGGAGTTAGGGTTTCGGTTAGAAAGAAAAGTGTAAGGTGGTGTGGAACAAAACTTTATCCTAACCCTGCCCCTATTGCAATCCTATCCCTAACTGTACCATCATTCAGATGAAGCTTGCCTGGAGGTACTGTTATGTCTTTTATTTTAATTCATTTTATTATATTTTTATTTTATTCTATTTTTTTGATTTTTTTTGTGTTTTAATTAGATTAATTGATTAGACAATGAGAGTTTTCATTCTTTTCAATTCAGTGAATTTTTGTAATAGTGAGATTTCAGTTAGTATTGTGCTCGGTCATCAGTGCTCAATGTAAATGGTTGTAATCAGTTTTCGGGTAGGCACTTTTGTCTGTATATATATATATATATATATATACTCACACAAACACACACACGCACACGCACACTCATACACACATGCACACACACACACACACACACACACACACACACACACACACACACACACACACACACACACACACACACACACACACACACAGATACACACACGGGTCTGGTATCATATGGGCGGACTGCCATATGATCGAATGTTAAAAGATCAACGTCTAGAATATCAAATCAGCTTGTCCTTCAAAAGCTGGTGTTTCTTAGGATAGGGTTTGCCTTTTCCTCATTATGAAATGGCCTTGGCATTGGTGTATATAATATGCAGGGATTGTAGGGTGCAGTGGGGCTTACTCCCCTATAAAAGCAATGTTGTTTTTTGTTACCAGCTTTCAGATGACTAGCCAATTTGATGTTCAGAACTTTTGATCTTTTATCATTCCATCATATGGCAGTTCAACTTTTTGATATATATAGGTTTACTATCAAAATCTCGCACCTGCAATGTGTGAGTGTTCATTGACTCCCCAAATGATGTTAACATACTGCAAGAGGGTCTCACAGTGATTAATGACTGGTGCCAAAGTCAAGGCCTCAAGTTAAATGCAAAAAAAAATGTATCATCATACCATTCGGCAAAAACATGGCCCTTAATGATTATCATATCAACGGCAACCTCCTAAGCACACAACCTTTGGTGAGAGACCTGGGCATTCAGGTTGACAACAATCTCACATTTGACGATCATGTAGTGGCAGTGGTCAGGAAAGCCTTTCACTTGGTTCATCTCATCAGTAAAGGGATTGCATCCAGAAAGAAAAAGGTTAGTACCTATCTATACTCCTCCCTCATTAGACCAATAACTGAGTATAACACCCTGTTTGGTATGTACACACGCACACAGCACCCACAATAACGAATTCCAATTTACTTCATAGAAATTCATATTTGTCTTGCAAAACCAGATTAATAACTGTTTAAAATTAGCAAATGACAACAGGGCAAGTTACTTTTATCCTCAAACAGACTGACCACCCCCTTACCCAGCAGTTGTAGTCACATCTTTGACTCACTAGACATCAGTCATCCAATTATAATTAAAAAACAATGGCCACGCAATATATTTCAAGTTAGTTTCACATGTACCAAACATATGTCTAATAATGTATTGCAGCTTACTTCACACAGATGCACACTATTCCTGCAAAACCAGAGTAATGACTATTTAAAACAAATGCACCCAAAGTATACGTGAGTGAAGACATTTTGTCCATGATACCTGTGAAGTACAGTTCAGAGAAGAATTGTGCATACGTTTGTCCTGCAAGCAGTGTGCTCTAGTAAGAGAGACAGTGCAGTATGAAGCATATATATACTGCTATGTATCTGTATTTGGTAGTAATGTATTCAACAAACAAAATGACTCTGGCATGCATGACAAAAAGCCTTATTTGTTGCCACTTGCTCAAATAACCTCCTTCTTAAAGGGTATGTTACAGGTATGCAGATTAAACTGGAAAAAAGAACTTCATTCAGAGCTAATCTTAGCAGTCTCCTGCCTAACCCCTATAATTACAGCCTTGTTTCTGTAAGAGAAAGACTGCAGCATCCCCCTTAGCACACCACTTCTCAATGTTGCAATATTCTGCAATGCACAAGAAACAATTATTACTAGTCTACTGATCTAAGTGAGGAAGACCCCCCCCCCCACATTAACCCTAACTCATCAGAACTCTATAAGAGCAAAAGACTTGGATGTAATATGGAGCAATACTGCAGTTGCATAACTAACAGGCTTACAGGATTGCAGCTAAAAACTGAGTTAAATATCATGCATTACATGCATTTAATGTGAAAAGTATTACATATTTTACAATGATTTATTGATTAGAAAACTCAAAGCTCAGTTTACATATAAGAAGAAGCACTATAGGAAAAAGTTTTAAAAATATGAAGTCAGTGACAACCATAAGAGAATGAAAAGAGTGATAAATTCACTGGGGCAGAATGTCTTTCCAGTTCCCAGCTAAATCTACTGCTTGGCAGTCATGAAATGCTGTTGATGAAAACTAAAAGGATTTAATTTTAGAGCAAATAAGGCATGTTTATTTGCTGGCAATATGAATACAGTTTGCATGTGGGGCTGTGGGGGGTTACAACTCCTCTAAAAAGTTTAAAAAAATGTACTAATAATGTGTTCCTATTTGCAAGCAGGCAATGCAAAGTAGTTCAGTTAAGCTGAGTACAGCTGTCAGTCATGGATTTTCTAGCTCTGCAATCCCTCCTTTTTGCTGAGTGCTAATCTTATCAATTGCTTAGGCAAGAGCTGCAGGAAACATCTGAAATGTCTGAGCTATGTGCCAGAAGGTATTTGGAAAACCAGCAAGCCTTCCATAGCAAACATACCTCTCAATTTTGTTTCTCAAGAATTCTGGATAAAGTCAAAATTAATTTGTGAGGAAGCCCAAAATCGAGACATTTTTTTAAAAAAATAACTTTATTCACTGAAAAAGTTACTAGAGCAACAGGTTTTGTGTCAACATGAATTTTCAGTACTATAAGAATTCCAAAATTGTTTAGTCCAGGATTACTGACAGTATAATGTTCAATTAATTACTGGAAAATCAAGCATTTTATAAGGGGCAGGGCAAAAATATGAAACAAAGTTAAATGGAACTATTCTAATTATTGCCCTAGAAAGATGTACAGTGCTGCTGATATTTGGTTTTCTTATTCCAGAAATAAATAAATAAATAAATAAATAATAAACTTACCTCATGCTGAATCCCATCTGTTGCTGTTTAGACCGCTGCAAATCAGCCACACCTGTGTCTATACTCTCTATACTGTTTTAGATTCACTGGCTTTCTCTTCCTAAAAGGAGAAGAAAGCCTGCAAATTGACTTGATAAGTGCATCAACAACCACTATGCCAGCAAGAGGCCACAGATGTGGCTGCCTTCAAAATTAATGTTTCTCTACTTACAATATAAAATAGCTGCAACACTGCTCAAAGCAATTGCAATACACTACTTCTGTGTTTGGCCATGGATCCCCCTGGCACTGTAGACCCAGGGCAAGCATTCAAATAACATCCACTATAATCTGATATTAAGTGGAGCTGCTGGTCATTATTCTGGTTGCCCAACCTACATATGTCCTGTTTGGAAGAAGCCATATCTACTTTTTGTAAAAATGAGGGACAGATGCAAGAAAAAGCAAATAAAAGAAATATATTGACCTCTCATAGAGAGAGAGAGAGAGAGAGAGAGACTGACAAAGACAGAGCACTACATAACCTGATGGAAAGGGTCTGACACTCACAGATACAGGACATCTGCAAAGCCTTTGCATTAGACAAGAGACTGCTAACTATTGCTCAGTTTGTTTTCCTTTTGATGGCACAGATTGTCCTGAAGAAATTGAATTGAATTGAAATAAAAGTACAGATACCACAATGAGTTCAGAAAAATGACCCTTATTTTATTAGGATGAAGGAATTTTGCTGGATTTAGATTGGTTCTTAAGAAGTTGAGGGACAATACTCCAAAATATTTAAATAAAACTGATTGCTTTATTTTACAATCACAGATTTCGTGCGTATTTATAGAGACTAGTAGCAAAACTGTTGATTGTTTCTTCATTGTGGAAAAGGGGCCACAGAGGTTTAAGATGTTAAGCTTAAAAAATCAATAAAGATAAGCATGCGTTTTCACTGAGCTAATGTTTGTGTGTGTGTGTGTGTGTGTGTGTGTGTGTGTGTGTGTGTGTGTGTGTGTGTGTGTGTGTGTGTGTGTGTGTACTAATAATATATATGGCTCTACTTTACATTACCAAAAGTCCATAATGCAAAAGATGAATTCACTGAGATGAGAATAACAAAACTTAAGATGCCAAACCATATTGTTTTTGCCAGGGCAAGACAACACTTCCCCAAAACTACACTACAGTACACTGTGCTATCTGAAACCTGTTAGTGTGTACTGATCAGTGAATAAAAGATTAAAATCAATTCTGCTGTAAATACACTTAAAAATAAAGCATAAAATAAAAAGTTTGATTAAATGTAAGAATAGAGCTTAGCAATGTAAAATTGGCATGCATACTATGTGATGTAATCCTGACTAAAATCAGAGGTGTTTTGAAAAACAAGAAACATCTGTTAATAGACATGCTTCCTCACAGAATCAGCAAAAACTCTGAAAAACAATTTCAAACATTGCACACTTTATCACATCAGCAAAGGATTTTGACATTCTTCCTCACAGATGTTTCCTTACAAAATTATGTTAATGGACATGCTTCATCACAGAATCAGCAGAAAGTCTGAAAAACAATTCTAAAAAGCAAACATTGCATGCTTTCTCACATCAGCAGAAGTGCTTCCTCACAGATACTTCCTTACAGAATCTGAAAATAAGACACTAAAAGGAAAAACAGGATCTGAAGTGCATGAGACGAGCACTATATAAAGACTATAAAAAGCCAGGTTGTGTTAGGGTACGTAAGAACTCGGGTTATGAGGTAAATGGAGAATGAAAGGTTACTCAGAAGCAAACCTTGTACATTAAAGCTGTAGCTGTAACAGTATAGTATGTGTCATCTGTTATAGAAATAAGTTGTTTATTAGTAACTGCACTTAAATTGGTGTAGTACAGTGCTGCAATGTATATTTTCTTATCAGCGTGCAACCTGCAAGACTCTGGGTCATAATCAGATTTTGATTCCAGCAGCAGCATCATAATTATTTTTTTAGTGGCGAGCCTAGCCTGTATCCAAACACAGGGGATGCGGTGCCTTGTATAGGGTCACTCTAGTAAAGATGCAGTAACTAAAATTTATGAGTGAGTCCTGAACAAGAGCAGTCCAGTTTTATACAGCATGCAACAGTACAGTTTTCAGACATCTGAATCCAGAGTGAGACTACCATGCAGGAAGGTCACAGTGCCATAAATTCTCCAAGTTAGTGAAGTCCAAGTTTTCGAATTTGCAGCTGCTAGTTTCATTTCACCAGCTTTTTGATTGACTACAGAAAATTTTCCAGCCATCTGCAACAACACCAGACTGATCAACTGTTCACTTGTTGTGTGGTAAGACTTTTTTTGTGTCACATACAAGTATGGATGCCATTAGGTACTGTAGTAAAAAAATGTAAACAGAGCTTTACTCTTAATGTATCAGAACAACCAAACAAAATATGGGACAAAATGTAATGCTGGTATACACAGCACATTAGTAAACGTAAAACCTTATTAGGGCAAGTTGATACACAAGCATTATATACGTGGGTTATAACATTTGATTGGTATTTTAAAAAAATGTGGCATGTGATAGTAAATGTTTATTGTGTGAATCATCTGCAACTGCTTTCCGTGTACAATGTTATAAAAGTTCAAAGGTTAAACTGTAAAAAAAACCTTCTAATGGTGAGGAACCAGAAAAGGTGATATGCTTACATTATATCCAGATGTTAGACAGTTATGTTCTGTCACTGCATTAATCTCAGCATTAGAACAGTAGTCAAACCAGTCACTGACAGAACCTCCTCTAGATCTTATTACACCTTTTAGACGTTATGTACAAAAGTGGAATGAAGACACTGCTCTGCACACAACAGATAAGCACAGGAACAAGGGTTATGATATGTCGACAGAAGAGTTTAACAAATTCTTAAAAGACAAACAAGGAGAGTTCAAAAAGTTCAGAACTGATGTACAAGAACTCTGTCAGAAATGCATAGGATCTCTACAATAAACAGAATATTCTGATAAAAAGTATCATAGCACCTGTAAAGAATTACAAAAAGAAATTGCAGACATTAAATGCTGTTTACAAGACAAGGAGAATTAATTAACTGAGCTGACAGAGACTAATTTACAGAACACTATTTTAATAGCCAAAGTTAAGAAAGAATTGCAAAACACAAAACCAGTACAAGTTATAGAACAGGGAACTACTGCAGATCTATATACATAATCCAGATTATTACAAAGTTTACCACAGTGGAATGATAAAAAAGGCATATTTTACAACATGCTTGCATTTGAAGAATGGGTAGCATATACAGCAGAGACTGATGCATGGACAAATGCCTTGCTCAGATGTTTTTGGATTTTTATTCCCAAATGTTTTAAAACTTTCATCCAGTAAAATCAAAGCATCTATAAATTTGACACTAAAGTTGGATGTATGACTACTGTTCTCATGGCATACACACAAGGGCAGCTTCTCACAGTTAAGCTTTTAGATAACTTCAAAATCACCATTTCAGCCACATTAATGGAGCAAGCTGACCATTTTAAACTAGTGTTTCAGATCATATACCAAAGATCAGAAGAGGACATGCAACTAAAGGAAATGCAAAAACAGTTAATACATTGTTTTCTAGAACAAGTAAAAGGGGTTCTGGCAGATATTAACCCCAGGATTCATGAAGCTTGCACCAGGCACAGGCATAGCGTAGGTGTTCTAACACCAAATATGGCCGCCGAGTGATTCAGGTATGAGCCGATACCACGTGCACTACCAGCGTACACCAGAGCTGCACAGCTCTTGGCACATGTATGCTAATCACCCCATGTGCAGTAGTGCAGCATGCAAATGAAGGTACGTAGTGATTCATGAAGTGGTGCAGGCGTAGCATAAGCATACCAAAAAAACGGTTTACATTTTTTCAAACAGAACATGAAAGCAGACCAAACTTACGTATTACAAAGTTAACATATGCCAATGGCTAAATATACAGCTAATGGCATAAAAAACACTTACAACACACAAAAAATAACATTTAATGTCATGGCCACACTAATGCAAAGTACAGCCGCAGTGCATGGGTGCACAAATGGGAACACAAGGAAAATATATATACATTTCATTAGAATTGCTGGAGCCATGTCAGACTCCAAACCAGTTACAAGTGGTGTCCCACAAGGCTCAGTCCTGGGACCTCTCTTGTTCGGTATATATTTCTCGGAGGTACAGGCCAACACGGAAGGACTGTGGCTGACCAAGTTCGCAGATGACTGCAAACTGGGCACCATAATCGACTCTCCAGCCGACACAAGCATCCTCCAAAAGGGCCTCATAGAAACAGACAACTGGTGCCAGAGCCATGGCCTCAAGCTAAATGCCAAAGAGTGTATAGTCATCCCCTATGGCAAAAACAAAGTGCCCACAAATTACCACATAGGTGGTAATCCATTAAGTACAGAAGAAGTAATCAGGGACCTGGCGACCCACATGGCCAAAGTGGTTAGAAAAACATTTTATATAGCCCACCTAATCATGAAGGGATTCACATCTAGATCAGGGGAGGTCATCGTGCCTCTTTACTCATCCCTCATCAGGCCCATAATTGAGTACAATGCCCCTTTTGGGATGTACCTTACCAGACACCTGCAGCAACTGGAAAGACCCCAAAAGTACCTCACCAAGAGGATCAAAGGGCTCAAACAGATGCCATATGCTGCCCAGTTAAAGAAACTCCAGCTCTACTCAGTGGCATACCACCTGTTCGGAGGCGATCTGTGCCTGACGTATAAAGCCATGTCCAACCCGGAATTAATGGACATGCTGAACCTAAGAAAATCCAAATCCCATTGAGCTACGCACTCGAGAGACTTGAACCTCAGCACTGAAATAAATACGAAATGCTGGAGGGACAGATTCATAACCCAGAGGCTCCCTTCACTCTGGAATAAAATCCCAGTCCAGGTTAGGCAGAGTCCCTCATTGACTCTCTTCAGGAGGAATCTTGATGAGTGGATGGGAGATCGTAGGTTTACCCCGGGTATCACTTCTGTGTCACTGTTAGACAGAGGCACAGTATACTAACCTCGAAAAAGGGCATAGCAAAATAAATTTAAAATGGGTGGCGAAAGCCAAACACATTCTGGCTAGGCTTATAAATGCCCTAGGGCAGATAGCCTAGTATGAACCTATGAACCTATGAACCTATAAAACTGCAATTTAACACAAATCATGATTTCGCCATAATAGTCAATGGTATGCATGCTACACCACAACCAAGGCGCAAGGGTTGCTAAGGGTTTGTGACAGTGTTCGGCATGGTAACTAGGAATTAGTAGTCAATGCCATGCAAATGAGGGAAGTAATACTGAATCGCAAACACCTTGCCGGCATAAGGCTGTACCACACAGCGTAGCAGTATAACACCTGGACGTATACATGACATCAGGAGAGAGGTGTGCCACCGTAGCTGTAAGCACATTGGAGCATTGCTAATCCAGGTTGCCCATTGCTAAGCAAAGCCGCAGGATAGGGGTGTGGATGTAGCCATAGCTTTGCTTAGCTTAGAGCACACAAGGTGACCAAAAGTGCATGCGTACGCAGATGACAATGCACTTGAAACCCAGTAAATGGCTGCACGCAGTGCGTACCACAGCTGAAACAGGAAGGTTATGGGAAGACAATAAGGAAATGCCGCAGCAGGGTAATTGGCGTACAACTGAATAATTAACACCTATTAACTTACAGTGGTCCATTGACAGTAGCTAACAAGGCTGCTAACAGCAACCTGCAGAACAGGAAAGGGGAGGTACTGGATTGAAAAGAAAAGAGAACTGTCACAGCAGAACAAAGCAAACCTGCTGTAGATTGGCTACAGAACACATTTTGCAACGCAGTCCTGGGTTGGGAAAGTACAAAACAAGAAAGCAGGCTGCTGGATGCATGCCTGACAATGGGAGGGGAATCGGTTTGAAAAATGAAGGCAAGGGCAAGAGATGATCCACGGCAGCCAAGTGTAATTCAACACCAAAGAACCCCACAATAGCGGTACCTGTGGTAAAACCTATAAGTAAGATACCCTGCAGCTCGGATTGTACATACACACCCTATGACATCATCAGCTTCCAAAGCACAATAGTATAAAGTGTGAAGGCACCTCACACACACTTGTGTATTCCCAAACACTGCACTATTGGTGTAAACAGATGGGGAACTTTTAAAATGTACATGTTGGGAGCTGCAATAGCTTTGATTCATCAGCATGTTGGAGACTGAAGGTGGTGTGGAGGATGATGCTGACAACCACCTCAGGCACCGGAGGAGGAGAAGAGTGTTCAGACCAAGGGTAACCTAACAGGGGCTAGATGATCGGAGATAGTATAGTGTTACAAGGTGGACAGGGACATCATACAGGAAATTGTTGAGCTGTGCCGGCTATGCCTCAGAGCCAGAAACAACAGAGGGGAACCCATCCCAGTGGACATGAAGGTATGTGTAATCTTGAGAATACTAGCCACAGGTACCTTTCAAAGGCCAACTGGAGATATCATGGAAATCTCACAGGCATCAGTATCCAGGGTACTCCACCAGTTCCTGGATGCCATGTTACCACATGCCAATGAGCATATATACTTCTCCTGAATGCAGGAGGAGTTGGCCAGCAATATGCCCCTCTTCCACCATGTGGCAGACTACACAGAGGTACTGGGTGCAATAGACTGCATGCACATACACATCAAGTCACCACCCGGTGAGCATGGTAGGTGCTACATAAACCGCAAGGGATACCACTCCATCAACTTCCAGGTCATGTGCAATGCCCAGGGCATTATCATGGATGTGTGTGTTCTGGCAGCCCTGGAAGCTACCATGACTTCCACATCTGGCATGCCTCACAGCTGTATCAGGTATTTGTCAGGGGGACATCCCATATGGCCATCTTGTGGGGGATGCTTGCTATGCACTGGAGCCGTAGATGATGACTCCCATCAGAAATGCACACACACCCATGCAAGAACGCCATAATGAGGCACACGAACAAACCAGAATCATCATAGACCGTGTGTTTGGGATGCTGAAATCATGGTTCCGTTGCTTGGACATATCTGGTGGAGTCTTGCTGTACTCTCCAGGCATGTGTGCCCACATCTTCATAGTATGTGCCATGCTACATAATATGATTGTGCGGAAACAGCTGCAGCAGGGACATAATGGTGAAGGCCCTCACAGCCCACTGCAATTGCCAAGGGCACCACAGGCACAGAGGGATTCAGACCATGAACACCCTGTGCCAGCCCCAGTAGGCAGATGGAGGCATGCACAGTATGCCCATGCCTTGGCAAAGAGGGAACGTATAGCACATACACTGACAGTGTAGGCCCCTATGGACTGACACATTTCTCCACCTGCACACACAGTAAACATGGATGACACACACACACGACCACCTGTAAATTGTCATGTATAGATGGTCTACTGTTTGCATCCTACATAGGCAAACCTCGACTATTGCACACACAGCTGCTACTGGCACAAGGTAAGTCAATACCTGAACAGTAAATTAAGCTAACAGCATGTGTTGATATTGTATGTATAGATTCCTAGGTACATCGGTAGGTACATGCCTAACTGTCAGAGGCCATTCATAAGCCTAGCAATATGTGTCTGCTGTCACCACCCCATTGATTAACTAACTGTCCCTCTGTGGAGCAGAGCCAATTGCGGGATCCCTGGGGTGTAACCACTGTTCCCCACCCACTCTAAAAAAGGATTCCCTGGTGTGTTAATGTTGGGCTCCATATAATGTAATCAGGGATGTAGTTCCAAAGCATGGGGAGTACCCATGACAGGTATCTGTCACCCCAGCATTCTCCAGTTATGGTTGTGGCAAGGTGTACCTCATTACAGTGTGTGGCTCACTGTGACATGGATTCCCATAGCTGGAGCATATCCATTAAGCCTCACTTAGACATACCATTAACAGGTATCATCCATATGTACACCAGCTGAGTTACACATTTGTTTGCAGTATTGAGGAACAGCCGTAGTACACTCTACATACTAAACACCATAACACTTGTACATATCCCAGATGCCTCAGTGGTAAAGCCACTGACTGTGTCGTTCATGGTCTCAGTTCCATGATATGCAAAGGCTGTTAATTAATTCTGATGCCCCGGATAATGGATGTTGGATGCAGGTCATTAAAGCACGTTTAAGCACATGTTAGCATGTTTTTGCACTGGTAAGTGCCAGTAAGTGGCGTTTAAACATGACTACATGGATATGCACAACACAGGTTTAACCTTTGCTGAATATTGCGTAGATCACGGGCAAAGCCACCCAGAACTGCTGAAATGTGCATTATTTACCCTTGTACTAATAGTGCTTGCTCTGAGAAATAAAACGACCACTGCCAGGAGTAGAACATGCAACCATGTACACAATCTTCACAATAACCTACCACTAAGCTACCTGAGATGTACCAATGGTAGGTGTGTATTGTGACAGGTTAAAACACAAAGGGGTGGACTTCGGGAAATAGTATACACCGCTATGTACTCAATGAAAGGTGTAGTCTCTCTCTCTCTATATATATATATATATATATATATATATATAATATAATATAATATATAGAGAGAAAGGGTGATAGAGAGATATATGTTGATATATATGGATATACATATATATGCAAATATATAGATAGGTTAACAACATCTACACAACCATGGAGGTACATATAAATAGGATACTATCAAATACCGAATGCTTTACATACCAACGCACATAATCACAAGGCTTAAAGACCGAAAGACCACAGTACCAAAACACCAGAACCACGAGTACTATTATCACAATGTTAAGGGACATTTAGGTAGTTCTTCTGGTGCTGCAGTTCAGGTAGGTACTGTGTGTAAGTGTGTTTCTGATTGCTGTAGTGTGTGCAAGTGTGTGTTCTGAGTGTGGTGTGTGTTTCTGGGGGACTGTAATGTGTGTGTGTGGGTTTGCTTCGTGTGTCTGTTTGTGCTATCTTGGAGGTAGATTATTAAAGTAGGTGTGATGTGGGGTGCACAGCCACCCACATGGGGAGTGTATGGGGGCATGGCCACCTGGTCATACATAGTGTAGGATGGTTTGTTTGGATGTGATGGGTAGCAGTGTGTCTTTGTGTGCATGTGTGTGTTCTGTGTTTGTGTTGGTTCTGGGAGTTTGATTGTCACGAGTTTGAGTGTTCAGTATTGTGGGGTTTGGGAGTCTGGGGATGGTAATGTGGTCATTGGAAGTGTGTACGTTCCTGAATCCATGGGTATGCCATATACAGTGGTTGAAGTCTTCAAATATGTGTATAACATGGACCATAGCAATCACACATTCCGCCACGACCGAATGTTATGAACAAAGGCTATGGAGAGTATATATGTCTATACACTATTACAAATATGTGCTATGGACATGAGCCAAAGATAGGGTTACCACCTCACCCACCTTGCAAGGGGAAGTCCCTCTATGTGCGGAAGTGTCCTGACCAAAATGTGTACAAATACTAATGTCCTACAATCTGGAGACATTTGGCATGTTCCATATTTAATGTAATTGTTGCATAAAATAGTCATCTGTATCTAAAATACCTACATGTAACAAGAAATGGGATAAGCAAGTAAACCGCTACAAGAATAAGCTTTTATATAGGCATATATATAAAGTTCTATACTTTGTACTGACTGTGGGTATGTGTCGGCCTCTAAAATCTGATGTGTGTCCTGCAAATGTCCCATTATGGCCATTTGAAATGGTGGCAACCCAAGGCAAAGAGGTTCAGTCACCAACACAACTCCAATGAGTGCAAATATCTGTGACAGAAATACACCAGACAGCTTTCATGTAGCAACATTTCATTACATACCGATCTATTTCCAAAGGGATTGAAGGACAAACATCACTTGCATGCTATACATGAACCAATTAACAATGGCTTAATGAATCAGCCTGCAATTACCATAGTATTAGTCCACTAAAGGACAGGTCTTCAAATAGGGAAGGAGCCCTCACACACATATCGAATATGTATAAATGCAGTTCCTACACACCTGCATCTGCTATGTACACCCACCTACATCTCCCTCACACCCAAAACAATTGCAATGCATACTGTAATAACATCACACACATCCACTCACTCTATGACATCTGCAGAAGCTTTAACATACCTTGTCAGAGACACACTATAATGGCCCTATGTGAAATTGTTGCTGTTGTACAATGGAACAGATGCCAATGTTACAGGGTTTGGTTGCAATAATCCCGTATCAGACGGCTGTGTGTACACCGGGAAGTGTTACTAATTACTGATTAACAGCACAGTATGATACACATGTACAGTATACCAAAGATGTCAGGTGAGCACAGTTTAAAACACCTAACGTTCTATGCATAGCCACACAGCCTTGAGCTGCCCAAACATCCTTGCCAGACCTAAACATTTGCAGATGTATCAGGTACAAACCCTGCTGAAGTAGCAATGTTCAGAAATATAACAGCTAGACACACATGTAGAACTACATCCTCTAGCCATTACACACAATCCACGGGGGCCATGAAATTAATATACCGCTGTGTGTCTCCATATAGCTGTTGCAATTCATCGCAAATAACACATCCAGGCTGTCTTCCTCAAAGGTAGGGCAAAGGGACAATGCCCAAGTGGAGTATTCAATTATACACCACTGTTGCCATGTCATTGGCTAATGGAGTAGCTGCACAGTTGATGTGCATGTAATCATCTACTCCGAAACACCAATTGGTGGCAGGATACCACATGTTACTGATATCTAAGTATAAAAGGATGGCTTGTCATACATTCAAACCATCTGTACATACCAGAAAAACATTACAACGAGGATTGGTATGTAGAACACTCAGTATGGCAGTGTATGTAGTACATGTTCTGTAATAACTAAAGTGTACGCATTGCATATAGTGGGTAAAGGTATTATGTAATGATGTATTGTTGAGCATAGTAACACTCGTAGAAATTGTGTGTACTGCATTAGGCCACAAGATAAACATATCATACACCACAAGGGATGCTACATAAGGACTTTGAACACAACAATTCCACTACAGCCACTGTCAGTGGCAGGGTTGGTCCAACAAATAAATAAATAAATAAATAAAATAAATAAATAAATAAACATGTACAATACACAATAACAGAATACATATGACTTGTAGTCACCAGACAGTGTATCAGCATGCTAGCTAATTGAAATGGAAGAGCTAGTCAATTATCCATGCACAAAGGACATGTAATAGCTTCATAGGTTCATAGTTAGGTACTATGCTGTCTGCCCAAGGCCAGTCATAAGCCTAGCTACAGTGTTTTGATTTGCGGCACATCCCTAGGTTAGTTTCCAGTGCCTGTGAACAGCAGTGCCATTAGTTTCCTGCACCTCTGTATAGCAGAGCCACTGCAATGATCCCTGGAGTACATGTCTGTCTCCCATCCACCCATCGAGGTATCTCCTGAAGAGTGCTAGTAAGGGTCCCTGCCTGATGTACATAAGAATCATGTTCCAAAGCATGGGGAGTGTCCAGGTCAGGAATGTATCCCTCCAGCACATCCTAGTCATCGTTGCGTTTAGGTACATATCCCAGAGCATGTGGCTCTCAGGTGCTTTTGCTTATGTGGAGCATATCCATCAATACTGTTTTGGACATGGGCCTTGTATGTTCAGCAGAGATCACCTCTGAGTATGTGGTATGCAAACGAGTACAATTGGAGTTTCTGTAGTTGGGCTGCATACGTCATCCTTCCAAGGTCAGTATTCCTCTTGGTGTGGTAATGTTGTGGTATTTCAAGCCGTTATTGTTGTCTCATAAGGTACATCCCAAATGGTGTGTTGTACCCTTTAATGTGTTTCATAAGTCATGAGTAGAGAGGCACAATGGCTGCCTTTGTTCTGTCTAAAAACCCATTAGAGATTAGGGGGGCCATGTAGAAGGATATCCACACCACCTTGCCAATATGGTTATCAAAGTAGTGAATGCTATCTACTTGGGTTCTAAGATCCCTTATTACGTCTTATGTATGTAGGGGACTACCACCTATGTGATAGTCCATGGGTGATTGGTGTAATCCAAAGGGGATGTCTATGCACCTTGTGGCATGCAGCTTGAGGCCATGTTATTGACACCATGTATCAGTCCCAGTGACACCCTTATGGAGGGTTTCTGTATCAGCTGGGGAATCAATCATGGCCCCTAGCTTGCAGTCATCTGCAAACCTTTTCAGAGTAAGTCCTCCTATGCTAGCCTGTACCTCAGAGAAGCATATACCGAACATGTGGGACCCTATGACCGAGCCTTGGGGGACACCAATTGTAACTGATTAACAGTAGGACCTAGGGTATGCTACCCTCACTGTGTGGGTTCTGTCCGTGAGCCACTTTGCAAAACATCTCGTGACGTAGGGGTTAATGTGCAGGTGGATGCGTTTGTTGATAACACCAGAATGGGGAACGGTGTTGAAAGCCTTTGAGAGGTCAAGGTAGGCTGTGTGGACCTCCTTACCCTCATCTACTGCCTTGGTAACTGTCTCAAAGGGCTCCACCAGGTTTAGGAGGCATGGTCTGGCCCTAAAAAATCCAAACTGAGTGGGATCAAAGGTTTAGAGACCACCAATGTCTCTGTGAATGAGATCCATGATGATGTGCTCCATAGCCTTTCAGAACAGTCTAGTCAGGCATATAGGGCAATAGTTCCCCCTGGTCTGTTGTGGCCCCACCTTTGTGGAGTGTGATAACTGTTGTTGTGCACCATTTAGGGGCCACAATGCCTGCTGCAAGACTATTATTGAATATGGTGTCTAAGTGGGGAACCAGTTAATTCTGAAGTTCATGGAAATCGCAGCCTGGGATGCTGTACGGTCACATGGATGCTGTGTTCCTGGCTTTAGAGAGTGCAGCTTTGAACTGCGTAGTTGTGATCGCAGGGACTCTGCATCATTCCTGTATAGATATGGGCCCTTTAGGGTGTGAGAGGGGTGTAAAGTTAGCACTGAACCTATCTGCCAGGATGTTGCCAATATCAGTCGGTTCTGTAATGTTCATACCTTACTGCTGTATGTCAAAGCAGATGCGGGTATCATCATCAAGAGTAGTGACATACCTCTAGAATGCTTTGTGGTAGTCCTTGGAATTAGTCATGGTTATGTTTATGTAGCTAGCTTTGGAGGATGTGATAAGGGATCTCAGATTCTTACTGAGTCTGACCAGGGAGCTCCTCCACTAACTGGATTGTACTCTACTTTGCAACAGTCTCCTCCTTCTGTTGTACATTATGTCCATGGCAGTGGACCACCAGAGTGGCCTCCGTTTTCTGGTGGGTACCGTCATGGATCTGTTTGGGATAGCATGATACATGCAGTTGTGTAAGTGCTAATTAAGTGCAGTTGTGTATGATTCAGCGGTTGTAACTGTATTGTCCATCGGTTGTCATGACATTTACTACTGCTGTCATAAGAAGCCTGAAGTTGGCTTTGTAGAAATATTGTACTGTGTTTTCCATAAAGGGTGTGGTGCTGAGACGTGGATAACAAGGGTGATTAGTGTACATTCGGATCTGACCAACGAGGAGATAACCCCAGGTGTGGAACACCAATCATACATGTTGGTAATGACCAGGTCTAAGATATTGTTGCCCCTGGTGGTGGTGTGGATAGGTAGATCCAGGTGATTGGAGGTTATGACTCCCAGAAAGCATTGGTCTAATGTGTCGGTGCATTAGTAGGTATCCCAGTTAATGGTGGGGTAGTGTCAGTCGCACATCAGTAGTGTGTCTGTTTGAGCCCTACTTTCCAGTACACCAAGAAGAGAGGACCATTAACCATAGGGTGTGGTGGGGGATCTGTAGCAAGCTACAATTTGTATAGCAGTTATGGCCAGAGTTAGTTGCACTTGGATAACCTCTGATGCATTGTGCTAAGCAACTAGCCTGGAGGTGTGGATATCCTTAGGAAATATGGACACACCTCTGCCGTGGGTGTTCCGGTCCTGGTTACGTGACTGAAAGGTGTGGTATGAGTAATAGCCTGGTAGTGCAGGGGTGCTCTCAGGAGCCTAGAAGCAGGTCCCAGTCACTGCACAGTTATCGAAGTGGTCCATTACAAGGAGTGCCTCGGGTGAGTGCGTTTGAGATGAAGATGCCAATCATTGAGTAGCATTACCCTCAGGTTTTGCTTGCCTGTTCCTGTTATGGTGTTGAATATGTTATTTGAACCGTGCCTAAAACAGGCACTATAGTAGCAGAAAGAGCCTCAGCTATTATCCGGAATCCCAGGGCCAACAGGTGCAGGCCGTCTGTGCCAAATCATTGTGTTCTGTCGACCGTGTCATTCAAAGCAGACAGATACTGGATACCCTTGGAATGACAGCAGAAGCATAGCCAATTGTTGAAGTAAATCATTTTGTCCTTGTACTGCATTATCAGTCTGGACGATGGCAGAATGCTACTCAGGGCTAGGGCGATACCTGCCTGGGCTACAAAATCGGAGAGCTATTCCATGTCTCTTTACATGTAGTCCAGGAAGGTACAGCTAGTGACATCACCAAGCCTATTAGGTAGTCATAAGTGGCAACCCTAGTCATGACAGGGTACCATCCATGAATATAGAGATCATTGTTCAGCCATACTCATCACTCACATGACATATATCGGATCACATATCACCTTTAAGGGGTATTGGCCATGTTTGGATGGCCGACACCAGCCTTCACAATCCTCTTCTCCACTATGTAGCATGATACCTACCCTGCATAAAGCCATGTCCAACACTGTGATGTTGGACATGCTACACATACATATCCAGATCTCAAATACATACGTCATGAAATCTACCTTCCTAGTACAAGGATCGCCACATGCTGGACAGATCCTTGTGCCATACACATTACATACTCCTGCCATACTATGCAACCCTGTCCAGCAAAGCTGCACATTTCACCTCTGTCAGACATGGTGTGATGATTGCATGGTAGATGTATCATTAACCGTGTGGATCAGTTATGTGGCACTGCTTCACCTGGCACTGGAAACACGGCTGTTGGCTACAGCTAGGTAACCTTACATCCTAAGCTCATACATGGCCCAGGGCAGACAGTCTACTAGATGACCTTGGCCGTACATGCTATAGTTGATAACCATCCCTGCAAATACCATCAGGCTAGCCAATGTCCCATGTGTATCACATGTGCAACACAGGTGATACGTGGCAGGATGCTGAACTGCTGTACAGTGCCGTGTAGATGTATATGGCAAAACACATGCATGTAAAGCCTTCTGTGTGCATGTCTGCAGTGTCACAGGTCATGTCCGTTAAGGCAGTGTATGTGTTTATATGTGACATATACACAGCATCAAGGTCGACAGCATTAATGTAGACACATCCAGGCATGTGCTGATAGGTAAGAACACCAGTACAGGCAAACAGACATGCCCACATCAAGACAGCATCCACATGGAGTATGAGCAATGTAATCAGGTGACACACATATATGGTGATAATATCCAATCCCCATTGGGTGTCACATGTGTGTGACATAAACATGTCAGTGGTGTCAGTGTCATGAAGATATGTAAAGACAACTATTAATATGTAATAAATGTGATACATATGTATGTGCAGCTGTATCTCTGTGCATCTCTGAGATACTGTGACCTGTCTCCATCATTATGTCTGCCAGGTATGCTGCGAGCAAGACTACCAGCCTATACACGCTTGAAGGATGAGGCCCTTATACCTTACCTCCAAGACAGCTATGATGTCCTGTTTAGCCATGTGCCACAGGATGCACAGCAGCAGGATGACATATGGCAGAAACTTCGCATGAGGGTTAATGATGTGGGTGGCCATAACCACACATACCAGCAGGTGCACAGACACTGCATGGACCTAATCAGATGGGCGAAACAGCATGCAAATGCAATCGCCAGGGAACAAGGTACAACAGGTGGTAGGCCACCAACCCAGTCCCTACTCACATGTACCAAGGAGCTACTGGCCAACCTGGGGCAACTGACAGAACAGCATCCACAAGCCTTAGCTGACATTGTGGAGATGGGTGTCTCTCAACTACCAAGCCTGGAGTTGCCTGGTAAATCACTACTGCACATATAACTATTATAGCCCATATAGTTGCATGTGTCACTGTACAATTTGTAATGTAACATCATATGCAAGGCATGTATACACACATGCCGCATACTATAGTATGCTACTCTGTGTATGCACACCTGTGCATACTCCATAGTATATCCTATTGTACTGGCGAATGTGTTAACATGCACATTACACCCTGTAGCTGTCATACAGGCATGGATAATGATCATACTGCTGTGTCACCCCTATATAGGTACCTCTGGCTTTCCGCTAAGACAGCATGCCGTTGCAGGTGAGACAGTTATAAGTATCAGGCATGTTAATGCACAGATCTATTCACCATGTGGCCATTTAACACATGTACACATAATTTATGGTCTGGTCACAATATACAGGTCGGATCTGCAATCCATCACAATGGCTACCCATGTGCAATACATACAAACTAGGTGAAATGCCGACATGAAACCTCAGAAAATGTCATTGCTAGATGTGTCGACAGCTGTGCATACAACGGTGGAGGTGTTGTTCAATGTAGGAACATGTACTAAACATCAGAACTACACATGTGGGGTACACAAACAGTACTACACAGTGAGCTGGAGTATGGGCAGCCCACAGGATTCACCATTGTGGATTATGCCCCTGCTATGAGTGTACACATTGTGATGTGCCATCTGACATGTCCATGACATGTAGTGGGTCAGCTGCAACATTGTCTCACTATCCCATAAAACATACCCCACATACCAAACATACAACCCTTTGTCTGTATAACCCTGTGGACAGTGGAGTATATGATATCTATGGGTGTATGTCATGTGGGGCAACACAGACATGTGAGATAGATGACCATCACAACCATTTGGCCAACACATGTTCACACATGGCCATAGAGGATGTCCAGATACATGTAGCAACACACAGTAGATGTGATGTGTTTGTGTGTACACCCTGTTGTACATTGGCTACACATGGTCCAACTATAGCCTTTGTTGAATGGTTATATTGCAGATGTGGAACACTGGACATCCTACAGGCCTGTGCACAGCTTGTGGAGGCGTAACATCTTTTGACCACATAAGATGTGTAGAACATCATGACTGTGTCACAGCATGACAGTAGTCACCTCTACAGCATCCACATACATACACAGACAACGACATCAGGCCACAGATACAGTACATTTCCCTTGCTGCTGTTGGACATCACTGTCAGCTGTGCACCTCACCTGTGTGGTACACAAATGTTATGTGGGACATGGTGTATTGACAAGTCTACCATGTGTGGACATGGTTGCCAGGCAGCTAAAATATGTTTGCAGATGTGCAGGGGTGTCATCCGTATGGCCTACGGTGACCTGTGTCACACATTCCACATCATGGTTTAGTGTGTATACACCTCAGCGACGTGGGTCACAATCCTCAGTATATATGTATTGTGTATGCACACAGTCATGGCTATGCACTGTGTCTGTAATTCACACTGTATAGCAATAGAGACACATCATGATTCCATACAATGGCACTGTGTCTGTACTTCACACTGTATAGCAATATAGACGCCTCATAATACCCTGCAATGGTCATGCACAGCTGCTAAATGTGCATTTTATCTGTAGGGCGGACAGACAGCACTGCAATGTGACACCATTACCCCACTGTATATGTGACAGGACACCATTGTGTTAAACATGTATGCATGTAAATGCACATGTCAGCAGATTACATGTCATACTACTTGTTAATGTCAAGGTCATATGCCACACATCAGCCATGTGTACTGTAACCTGTGCTGGTCCACATGGTGTAACACAGGGATGCATGCTTACTACCATGATTGTGTGAAATGCATGGCTTCTGCTATGACACATGCATGCTGGTGTGTGCAACCCAGGGATGTATGATAACTACCACTTTTACTGTCTGAGCTGAATGCCGCCTGCTGTATCACATGCATGTTGCATGCCTTCTGTCAAATCACATGCATGGTGTGTATGTGTGTGTCTGTGTTTGTCTGTGTGTGTCTGTATTGTAATGTAGAGTTTTTGTCTGCCCTTACAGGTGATGTAGGCGTGTTACCCTCCTGCGGTCCATCTGATGTTAGTGTCCCCACAGACTCTAGCAGTGATGATGAACGTATGCTTGAGGCACAGGCAGGGTTGTCAGGGGCTGAATCTGTGCCTTTGGTTGCCATTCCGCCTATATCCCCCTCATCCCTGCACACAGGTCTCATGCCAACACATACCACATCACCAGTAGCCATAGAGGAAGGACAGTTGGCATGTGGTAGCTTGGAAAAGGAAAGTGTGGTGGCTATGGAAGGTGTGTATTCACACCATGGTGTCAGGCAAATGACTGGAGATGGGCCACACAGGCATGTGAACAGTGCTGCTCGTAGGAGGACCTCTGGCCAACATTCCCCTGCAGGACAGAGCGCAGCAGCTGGTGTCATCAGATGCATGTTTCAGGCTGTAATGGTGGCACAGGCACATGCTGAATGGCAGAAAAGAGAAGGGCAGAGGCTTCAGAGGGCTGCTATTCATTCTTTAAACAACAACATCCAGGCAATGGCAAATGCTCAACAGCAGATTGCTGAGGTTTTGGAC
Organism: Protopterus annectens; assembly: GCF_019279795.1. Lineage (NCBI taxonomy): Eukaryota > Metazoa > Chordata > Ceratodontiformes > Protopteridae > Protopterus > Protopterus annectens. Next base: position 668,565,724 of record NC_056746.1, read on the forward strand.
AGACGATTGGGTGACATGGTTGGAATCCTTGACCATGGCATGACAATCCGCGAGCGTGAGCTGTCTGTGCTGGAACATCTGGTAGGAGTCAGGCATAGGGCACTTAGATGTAGGCCAGCTACTTCACCTGGTGCAGGTCTACATGAATGAGCTACCTCACATGCCAGCTCCCATAGTGGCGGTAGCAGCAGCAGTGCAGCTGGTGCTGCACTGTCCACACCAGGACACAGCAGGCCATGTGCACATGGCCCTGGATTGTCCCAACAGGGACACAGTTCCAGTGGACATGTATCATCGGATAGTACCTAATCTGCTCCTCTACCTGGTAATGCCCATGCAACCCCTGGTAGGCACAGGTCACGTGGCCGTGGCCAGACACCATCAGCTGTAAAACCTGGTCTGTACAGTCTGGAGCTGCCAATAATACCCCTGTGTAGGCCAGACACATGGCAGACCTGTGTGCACACATACACACACACACCAGAAACATCTGTTGGGCACTGCAACACACACATGCATAACAACCACACATGGCCAATTAGATCACAGGCCCTAACCCACACATATGATGTCATCCACTGATGCAGCCTAGGCCCCTGGCAAACATTATCACCCTGTGCATATGATGATACATGTGCTGCATCCCTGTCATCCAAACCATCGGTGCAGGGACATGCTCATATGGTCTGATGCACAGGGTGAACAGAATAGGGAGATAAGTGTAGATTACAATTGTTGTGTACTGTTGACACACAGCAGACATACCATGTAGTACAGGTTTAGAATGCATTGTTTTCTGTTCACAGTACGTGTTTTGATAACAACAGTAACAGCATGTTGGTCATGATGTCCTGCTTCCCTCCTTCAGGTCTAATTGCATGTGCTGTTGAGTGTCAGTGTTTGCAGTTAGTTTCCCATGTGTAAATGTGGACTACTCACAGGTATGTATGGCAATACTAGCATGCTATTCGTAGATTCAACCTCACTGTTAGAAAGGCTGACATTCCAAATATGTCTACACATCTACTGATCCAGGAGCATGGGAGCTGTGTACTAAGCTGCAGTGGCTAGAGACATGACACCCATACCGGGTGACACCACAGGTACAGTTACATGAGGCAGGGAGTTTACATAACAGTCAAGCTGATGATAAGTGTAGAGGCCAGTTGATAGCTTGAGGCCTCACTGTGTAGCAGTAATACACATTCACATTACAGGATGAGAACACACAACTACACACACACACACACACACACACACACACACACACACACACACACACACACACACGCACACACACACACACACACACACACACACACACACACACAGGTATTCGCACACATGTATTCAGACACACAGTAATACGCCCACACTCATGGGGTCAATGACATTGTAGCACACACACACACACACACACACACACACACACACACACACACACACACACACACACACACACACACACTTGATAGTGTTGAGGTGAGGACCCCTGCCTATGTGGTAATCACCATTACAGTACTGTGCACCCACATGATGCAACACAGAGAATACACATGTACAGGTAGTCAGTAATGCCTAAGATCGACGGCATCAACAGGGTAGTAGATTGCATCACCTGGAGGGGTTAGGGGTCCTATCTGTTCACTATGGTAACATACATCCTCACTCCATGGACCAAACAGCCATACATACATACACACATACACACACTGTGCAGTCCACAATTGAATGCACCTATGTCATGCACATACAGATAGCTGACATGTGTGTGATACACACCTCACCCATGCCTATGTCTTGCTTTCTACAATGCAGTATGCACAGATCTCTACAACAGTGTGCAAGAGAGTGAGTAACAATTGGGATGTATTCCCCACCATACGTGGCATATATGGACACACAAGCAAACACACATGGCAGTACTGTGAATCAAACACCTGCTATCTTATGATACATATGACAGACATGCAGCAGTATTGCCCGCATTACAATGTGTACTGACGCTACCTTTGGCAATTGTGCTGATATATGCACACGGGAGTTCTTAAGTGTTACATGTGTGAAGTGATTTACAGTCAATGACACCCTGACCGCTGTGTAGGTTGTATGTGTTCCCCCTTCAATTAACAGAAACATAGCTTAGTGTTTGCACATGTTATTGTAGGACTGTTTGTGACACACCTGTGAGCTGTCCTCAGCAAACATCCATCTGCAAAGATGGCCCACCACCTAGTTATGTCCACACATCCATCCAAACCTGATGTACATCTTACCGTACTGTCAGTATATCACCATATACAGTTGGCAATGATGGGGCTGCATTGCAACTGCATGTTGTAGTAAGACACACATCACCTGCAAACATCAGCTACTGCACACGCATGGTAGCGGAATGCACACCACTACATGTACATGTGTGTAGATCCTACATTCCTGTCATTTAGCCATGTTTGTAGGCATTGCAATTGGTGGACATGTGTGATGACATACATGACACATGGACTGTTGTATGATATGATAGTTGTCATGTGTAACCAGTAAGAGGGAATGTTAACTCAGTCAACATTGATATCACACCTTATGTACTGTTAGCATTCAACAGCCATGTTCCTACCTTCTGTGTGCATGTGTGTAATTGCTGTAGCCACCTGTCTGCATGAAGGACAGCAGCAGCTATGCTATATACATATGTGTTGTGTGTGCATGTGGCATGTACATATCCTCGGCAGGTACATGTATGTCATATCCAAACATGATGGTGTTTACTGGTGTACAGCAACAGTCATCTGTTACTGGTGTATATGACCCAGGGCCCCTGTTATGTGTACAGCCGACCTGGTTATGAACAGTGGTATCATTGCATTGCATAACACATGATGCAACTGTGTCAGTACATGGGTAGTCTGCACAGTTGATGTAGAGCTAGGTACAGTCCACTGGTCATGAGTCACATGGTGTTGTACTATTATATGTTCTAACACATGTATGGATGTGTGTTTCTGGTCCAAGGACATGGTGATGTCTGAGGGCTACATCCTAGAATGCGGCTTTTGAAACTGTGATCTGCACCTGACACATCTGTGATGCCTTTTGAGGGTGTACTGGTCAGTACATGTGAGTGGCCTTCATGTACGTGGGGACACCACCATCTGGAGCGGTCCGTACCTGTGTTATGGCCCACATGTCTGTATCCGAGGTATACGGTGGTAGTGCTATTGAGCCTTCAGCCAGGTGTTCCTCACTGCACAGATGCCAGTATTCCCCATTGTTGGATCTACATTGGGCCATGGTGATTATGAACGCTACACATCTAGCACTGTTTTGCATACACATACAATGCAGTTGTCCTCTAGGTGTCAGGGTGTTAATCTGGTCTCAGGACATTCGACTATGAATGGCACTATATGGGCAAAGTAGCCACTCCTGGCAGGACATCCCCACAGGGGGCAGTAGTGTGCCAGGTTTAGATTGGTGCATCTAAGGTGACAGACAGCAGCAGACGTTGTGTAGAAGACCGGTGTCAGATATATGTAGTGCAGCGTTAATGCTAACAATGACAACTATCTACACTGGAGTCCATTAAAATGTGTTGTTCACGTCTAACTGTAATAGCATGGCCACTGTGCACTTCCGTGTTTAGAATCAGAGTGCATTCCAAATGGCCATGTGCTACTAAGTGTGCGAGCATGCCCAGTGACACTTTGTGTCGGTTATGTGCCTCTATGTGTATGGGCATGGCCATTGTAACCCTGTATAGTGATAGTAGTCGTCCAGTCAACAGATGGCCATACCCCACTTCAGGATGGATTCCTACATTGAACACACTGGTTCACAGGTATGTACATCGTAACTGCCAGCATCCATGTTGATAGCCGCATTCCTAGGAGGTCATATTGACAATCTTGAAACGTGTAGTGTCTGTGGCACGGCTCGTATCTAAGTAGTATTGTAATAGTGGTCTGTAAATAGGCAGTTGTCCTGATCCCACCACTGGTGTGTGTTTGTCTCCGTCTGCCTGGGGACAGAAATATGCTTTTAGACTGCTCACACTCCATACAATCCCTATCACTGTCTTTAGATGATGTCACCCACCTAGAAGTACACCTCTGGGAGTGCTGTGTCCCAGTAATCTTGGTAGCGCATTCTGTAACTGCATAATGCTGTAGTGTGATAATGTAGTTAGGTCGGTGTACTAATCCCAGCCATGCCAACTGTGTGTGTGTGTGTGTGTGTGTGTGTGTGTGTGTGTGTGTGTGTGTGTGTGTGTGTGTGTGTGCGTGTGTGTGTGTGTGTGTGTGTGTATGTGTGTGTGTGTGTGTGTGTGTGTGTGTGTGTGTGTGTGTGTGTGTGTGTGTGTGTGTGTGTGTGTGTGTGTGTGTATGCGTGTCTGTGTCTCCATCTGCCTGGGAACAGAATAATGCTTTTAGACTGCTCACACTCCATACAATCCCTATCGCTGACTTTGCCATTACTGATGATGTCACCCACCTAGAAGTACACCTCTGGGAGTGTTGTGTCTCAGTAATCTCGGTAGCATGTTCTATAACTGCGTAATGCTGTAGTGTGATAGAATAGACAGGTAGGTGCTCTATTCCAAGGCATGATAGGTGTGTGTGTTTGGCAATCATATCCAATGTGTTGGTGTCTGTGAGTGGCTAGCTACTGGATGTGTTGAGAAGCATGTTTTGTTGTTTTCCTATATAGTGGCCATAGATGTCACAATCAGCCAAGAGACGGGGTTGGCAAGACATACACCTACATTTGACTATGCAAACAAGGTGGAAAATAGTGAATCCTGTTTATCCCCACGGTGTGGTGCAGGTCCCAAGAGTGTATGTGTATAGATAGCCGGGTGCAGGACTCAAATATTAGTGAAAGCATGGGGAGGGGGTGTCAGGCATCCTGTACATAGATTGGAGCCCTGTGTCTAGGGATTGCTCCTAGCTTAGCACACTTAAGCTAGGGGTATGTCTATACCTGCCTAATGCAATTGGGAGGGACAACAGCAGTAGAAGAGTAGTCAAGGTGAACAAGCTGGGCAAACAGGTGATAGTTATCACAATCAGCAGATTACAGACCCAGCAGACCAGCCCAGCCCAGAACACTATGATAAAGTGAGCAAGCACCATCACCTCAGATTTTTCCACAGTCTACACCACCGGTTTATACATGGGGGAAATTTTACCAAACAATCCAATGAAATGAGAAGGGCTGCAGCAGGCAACATAGACCAACATGTGCAGGAGGCTGAGGGTGGTGAGGATGTGAATGCTGCCAAACAACCCTCAGTGAGGAGACAGAGAAGACTGTACAGACCCTGGGTAACCTACCAGGGGCTACATGAGCTGGAGATAGTGGAGCGCTATGGGGTGGACAGAGACCTTCTACAGCAGATTGTTGAGCTGTGATGGCCACACCTGACACATCGAACAGGCCGAGGGGAACCCATCCCAGTGGATACCAAGGTATGTGTAGGCCTAGATATACTAGCCACAGGTACCTCCCAAAGCACAACTGGGGATATCATGGTGATCTCACAGGCATCTGCATCCAGGGTATTCCATCAGTTCCTGGATGCCATGTCACCACATGCCAGTGAGCACGTACATTTCCTCAACACACATGAGGTGTTGACCAGCAATATGCGTCTCTTCCACCAAATGGCAGTGTACCCTGGGGTAGTGGGTGCTATAGCCTGCATGCATGTATGCATCAAAGCACCACCCGGTGAGCAGGGTAGGTCCTACATTAACCGCAGGAGCAACCCCTCCATCAACTGGTAGGTTGTATGCGATGCCCAGGGCATTATACTGAATGTGTGTGCTGGCTGCCCTGGAAGCTATGACGATTCTGATATATGGCATCTGACACAGCTGTACCACAGCTTTGCCAATATGGACATCCCCTACGGTCACCTAGTGGGGGATGCTGGCTACCCATTGGAGCCATGGCTGATGACACCCATCAGAAATGCACACACACCTGAACAACTACTCCATAATGAGGTACACGCACAGACCAGACATACAATAGAGCATGTGTTTGGGATGCTCAGGTCATGGTTCCGGTGTCTGGACACATCCGGTGGAGCCTTGCATTATTTACCATCTACATGCACCCAAATTGTTATGGTATGTGCTATGCTACACAATATGATCCTGCAGAAACAGCTGCAGCAGGAGCAGCATGGGGCAGGGCCTTACAGCCCCCCACCAATGCCAAGGCCTGTACAGGCACAGAGTGACTCAGAGGAGGAACAACCTGAGCCAGACCCAGTAGATGGAAGGAGGCGTGCCCAGTATAACCTGGCCTCGGCAAAGAGGCAATGCATAGCATATGCACTGACACAGTATTTACCCAGGGAATCTCACCCTCTCTGACTCACACAGACAGTAAAAGGGATGCCAAACATGACACTACCTGTGCTCAGCCATGACTAGGAAGTGCACTATGTGCATCCGACATAGGCAGCCCTCCAGCACCATCCTCAGGTCTGGCACACCCTCAAGGTAAGTCAATCAACTTACCAATTGGCAGTTGTATTAGAATGTGTTGTTACCTGTAGCTATGGTATGGATGTGAGCATGCAAGGGAATTTGGTGGCCGAATGTTAAGGCAACAGACAGTAGATGTCCATAGTGGCATCATGACATCTGTACCACATACCGGGGTCAACATAGTAGCCAGTAGTACACAGGGTGTTGTAACCCACTGCGGGTAATGGGCTGAGCATCATGTGTGTCCATACAGCCCACACAAGTCTCAACCAGCTGGACTGGTGTAGACCAACACAGACAAATGCTGTACTATGGCCTCTGAACATGCCCAATGGATGACCCCCCTCCTACAGACCCACACAGACAGACTACAGCAGGCCAGGCAGTTGGATGTAGGTTGTGAAGGCGAGGAAGTCTGAAACTAATATGTTGGTAATTAAAGCTAAGATCTGGAGTACACTGGTATGCCTCTAGCCAGCACAATAGGTAGGTCTACACACTGAACTGGAATACCTGACATACCAGTACAGTAGTAACAAAAGTGTACAAGTGTCATGTGTGCCTGCCTTCCAACGTACACATATAGTAACAGTCAGGTGCGCCGCCCCCCCCCCCGGTGCTGTGAAGGAATGTGAATACAGTCAGATGTCCCCCGACACTGTGCAGAAATGTCGCAACAGTCAATGGCACATGACCGATGGATACCCTGCAGACACAGCATGCCACCTATCAGTGTACAACACAGAAGTCGGCACCACAGTACTGACTACCTGGACATGTATCACATGCAATACAGTTGGCCATACTGGACATGCTCAGACACATGCAGGTATGATGGCAATGTCAGTCGACAACATGAGGGATGGTCATACTGGGCATGCTCACACACGTAAACACAAGACGGCCAAGTCTGCAAACACCAGTGGTCCAGACATATCTGCCAGTACACTGCTATACTGTTGGATGACTGTGCTGTATGGTATGTGTGTGGTACTGTCTATTGTCTGTATATTTGCCATGGTGTATTGGTAATTCACATTAGCTGTGTGTGCAGGGTGTTGCTACCAACACTTACAAAGGATGGTTATTTGTTTGCGGCCAGAACAAGCCCATTGGATACGGAGTGAGTAAGGCACATTGAAGCAGTTGGGAGCGGTTGTGCGTGGGTTTGCATGGTGTTAAGCACTGCTGACCTCTGGTTACAGCTTCTTACACTTGGTTAGACTCCACATTTCTTTACCAGTGCAATACTCGCATACTGGTAGCCA